>NW_023602073.1:92528649-93122250 GCF_014898055.3 Talpa occidentalis | reverse complement strand
TATTTGCAATTTATAAAGTGTTTCTGCAGACACAGCTCATATAATTCTCACAACAATGCAGCACTTTGAGCATTATCCCCATTTTGAAGTGAAGCCAATAGGTTCAGAAGTTCAAGATTTTTTAAGTGAGTCAGAACTGAAGTCTTCTGCCCTGGTGTTGTGTTTCTTTCTTTTCTATCCATAATTTGTTTCTCTTTTTTTGATTGCAAAATAATACACACTCATTATTTGAAAACAGAAGTGCTAAGAAGAAAAAAAGCTACCTGTATTCTCTTCTTAGATAACCCTTTTAACATTTTTGGTTATTTTCTACTGTTTGGGATATTTTTCTTTACTTTTCTTTGATGAAAAGAGAATGTCCTCAGAGAGCTCATGGAGAGATGGCCGAAGCAGCAACCTCCTTAGTGGAGGAGTGTTCCCCATCAAAGCTCCTCACTGCTGATAAAAGCCAGCCACCATCCTGGCCCTCCTAGTCTTCCTTTTCTTGAAAATACTTCAAAGCTTCTTGTGGCTGTGGGGGGGCCCAGGGGGAAAGGCTTGTGGAGCCAGACCCAAAAGTTCTTGGACATTATAGATTCAGATGGAGGTAAAAAGTGGTTTTCTAACTAAAAGTACCTAACACAGAGAAGGCAGTGGGAGAGAGGATGAGAAATACTGGGGGCAGTGTCTCCCAAGGCACTCCCTCCGGTCTAGTGTGTAGTATAGTCAGGGCTTGAGCCCAGAGTTCCAGTATCTGTTTCCTTTTTTTTTTTTTTTTTTTTTTTTTAAGATTTATTTATTTTATGCACACAAGAGCTGGGGTACAGGCCAGAAATGCGGGGAGTGAGAGGATTCACCAGAGACAGAGTGGGGAACAGAACAGGCAGATCAACTGAAATACACTGCTGAGGGGAGCAGTGGGCCAGATAGGAGAGGTCTGCTGCACCTGTGGTTAGCTTGCTGGCTGGGAATCAAACTCGTACTTCATTGGCTATGGATAGCTCCACAGGTTGTTTCTTAACCCTTGTGCCACCAGGGAGGCCCACCTTTTTTTAAAAAAAAAAATTATTTATTTATGTATATAAGAACTGGGGCCACAGGTGCGGGGGTGGGGGGTGGGGTTGAGAGGATTCACCAGAGTGGGAGCAGAACAGGCAGATTGACTGAAATACACTGCTGAGGGGAGCATTGGGCGAGACAGGAGAGGTCTGCTGCGCCATGTGGGTAGCTCCCTGGTCAGGGATCAAACTCATGCTGCAGTGGCTGTGGGTAGCTCCATAGTGCCTCGTCTTAACCCCTTGCACCACCAGGAAGGCCCCAGTTACTGTTTCCTTTGAACCTACATATCAGATCCTGTCACCTTGACGTGTGAGGGTCTTATCTATATTATTTTGGTTATGCTTAAAATTTTTATATAAGATGTTGCTTTTTGGTGTAAACTGACTGTTGGGGCTCAGCAATCTTTTTGTTTTATATATATTTGCATATATATTATATATATTTGCATATATATTATATATTTGCATATATATTTGTTTTATATATTTGCATATATATTATACATGTTATATAAAGATATTGTAATATGCCTAAATTAATGTAATTTAGGTCATTGTGAAGCAATCAATTATTCTGGTAATGCTCTAGAATCTTTCCTTGAGAAAGATTCACACATGTTAACATTCAATATGTATTACATGACTATTACACATTATGTAATATAATTCATACTATAGGTTAAAAAAGCAGCAAAAATAATAAGCTACAAAGACAAAAGTTATCTAGACATCCTGGCCCACATCATTTTTGGGGAAATAATTACCTGTATAAAGAAATGTGTTGGAGTGGCCTCCCACCACGACGTCCACTCCCTTCACTTTCTGAGCGATGAGTTTATCCATCTCAAAGCCAGAGTGTCCCAGTGCAATTATTTTGTTCACACCTAGAGTTGTTAGTTTATCAACTTCAGGTTGTAAGGCAGCAATTTCTTCTTCAAATACTAAATCTCTTCCTGTGGAGCAAAATAAATAAAATGGACATTATTTGGCAGTAATTTTTATTATATTACTTATTATACACACTGATATGCCAGTAAAAGACACCTTCATATATTGAGGCTCTTCACTTACTTAGACTAACACATATTTATAAATCACATATGAAATCCCTAGAAAGCCAAAAAAATTTCCATCAATAGCCTCAGTTACAATCACTCAGTGTTACATTAGTTTAGGATTGTGAATGATAGTATGTTGCTCAAATTCCATGTAAAATTATGAGGAGGTTTCAGACCTGGAAATCTATTTTTAATGTGTTTTATATTTAGATTTCTGTTATGCCAATGCAGAAAATGAGCACACAAGTGTGATAACTATATGTATGCCAAGTCATAATGCTATATGTACACCTTTAACCTACACAGCATTGTATGTCAAATATATTGGTACGTATTATACATGTATACCCTAACTCTTCAGCCATGAATTCAGCAGCCCCTGAAATCAAGTCCTCACCCAACTTTCCAGCTTTCCCTACTCCGAAACTTTGTTCTAGGAAACTACACCTTCAGCTACCTTGTGACTGTGGTCCCTGCGCACTCCTGCTCTCACCATTCATCCCAGCAACATTCACTGAGAACTTCCCAACTGCTGCTCCCCGCCCCCGCCACCTGTGTCTGTTCTACTGAAGGCCCTTGGCCCTGGGGTTCTTGACAGGACCCTCCAGGGGTCAAGGAGGTCTTTGCTCAAGTCTGTCTGCCCCCACCCAAGGCAACCATCACTTTACCCAAGCCCCCTTCCTCTCTCCCTCCGACTTCACAACTCTCTTGTGGTATTTAATTACATTCTATCTTAAGTGAACTACAAAAAAACAGTGGACAGAATATAAATTATGGAGACATAGTTTGCTTTCGAGTTTGCTGCCTAATAAATATTTATTTAGTTTTTCAACAAGTCTACATCTTTATCTGAAATTCCCAGCTGACCTCTATGTTACATTCCAGATGTTCATTGAGAGGAGACACAGGTTCTGTACTCTGGTTGCTCAGGCCGCTGCTGACAGGTAGAGACTAAGGTGTTTTCTGGTGTTATCGGTACTCAGACTAGGAGCATCTGACCAGGTGGCCACTGTAGCAAGAGGCCACTCATCCCAACCCTACTCACTGGGAGCATTTGGTTTGTTAGAAGTGAGGCAGCTTGCTTTGGTGGTGGTGTGGTGTAGTAACATATATCTGAGGAGGTGTGACTCTGACTCACATACAGTGCTGTAATCAATGTGGTCTCAGTAAGAAAGAAAACAAAGAAAAAAAGGCATCAGGCAGTCTGGCTCCCTCTGTAATCTCAGCCCTATCCTCTTTGCAGAAGCCCACTCTCCCCCCCCACCCCTCACCCCCGAGTCCTCAGGTCGAAGCCTGCCAAAGTCACTCTGGTGGGATCACATCCTTTTTTTTTTTTTTAAAGATCCATTTATTTATTTATACAAGCACTGGGTACAGTCAGAAGCGCAGGAAGGTGAGAGAATTCACCAGAGCCAGAGCGGGAACAGAGCAGGCAGAAGGACCGAAGTACACTGCTGAGGGGAGCAGCGGGAGGCAGGAGAGGTCTGCACGCCATGTGGGACCCTCCTTTGGTGGCCGGGTTGCAGCCGGGGATTGAACCGGCGCCGCAGAGGCTTCGGGCAGCTTCGCAACCCAGCGCTCAACCGCTGCGCCACTGGGGAGGCCCGGGATCACATCCTTTTAGTCAGAGGAACACCTTTAAGACACTTAAAAAATAGGTGACACTTGACATCCACAATGGCGCTCTGGCTCCCCCATGACCTCAACAGTAACAGCTATTGACCATATGTCCACAGTGTGCAAAGGCCTGGTCACCGTGGGGCAGATGTCCACCCCCTGGGAGGGCCAGATAATCTCAGTCCCAACAGTAGGGAGCAGGAGAGCCTTGTCTGTTCTGTGGCTGAGTGGCCGCAAGGCCCTCTCCCCTCAGAGCCCAGCAGCTGCTTGGGTTGAGGGCACCTGACCTTCTGATGTTGCTTTGAATGGCCTGCATCTGTTAAAAACAATAAATAATATATTATGTATTTGTATGCTAAATTAAAAATATCTTCAATGTATTATATTATATTAAATGTTATATTTTATTATGTTATATTATATTTTATTATATTAAATGTTATAGTCTATTATATTATATATTATATTTATTATATAATATATGATATCATATTATTATATTATATTAATATTATATTATATTAAATGTATATTAATTTATATATCATATATTATTTTTCTAATTGTTAAATAGCAGCATGTCCTATGTTAATTCTGTTTTTAAATTGAAGCATCATTTTTTCATTCTTTTTTTTAAGATTTATTTTATTTATTTATGTATACAAGAGTTGGGGTGCAAGCCAGAGGTGCAGTGAGTGGGGAGGGAGGGGAGTGAGAGGATTCACCAGAGACAGAGTGGGGAGCAGAACAGGCAGACTGACTGAAATACACTGCTAAGGGGAGCAGTGGGCAAGTCAAGAGAGGTCTGCTGTGCCATGTGGTTATCTGGCCAGGGCCTGCCCATAGCTTCATGGTGCTGAGACTTAACCCCTTGTGCCACCAGGGAGCCTCCTTTTTTTCATTCTTGTCAGTGTTTTGACAGTATAGGATGTCCCCCTCAGGTGTGATTGCCGACGCACTCCCACCAGGGAAGCAGCCACAGTCTTGCACCAAGTCCCTTGTGCTCTGCCCTCCCCTCAAACCTCTGGATGCCTCAGATCTATGGTCAGCTTTCAAGGGTTGGTTTTAAAGTTTGTCTTTGACCCTTTGTTTGGTTTCTCTGTATTCCACATATAAACAACACCATCCTGTATTTATCTTTCTCTTTCTGGCTAATGCTTGCTCCTGGTTTCCCAATTTCCTTTTTTTTTTTTTTTTTAAGGGAGATAAATTCTTTTTTTTTTTTTTAAGATTTATTTTTATTTATTTATACAAGCACTGGGTACAGTCAGAAGCACGGGAGGGTGAGAGAATTCACCAGAGCCAGAGCAGGGAGCAGAGCAGGCAGAAGGACTGAAGTATACTGCTGAGGGGAGCAGCGGGCAGCAGGAGAGGTCTGCATGCCATGCGGGACCCTCCTCCGGTGGCCAGGGAGCAGCCGGGGATCGAACCGGTGCTGCAGAGGCTGCGGGCAGCTTTGCAACGCAGCGCTCAACCGCTGCACCACCGGGGAGGTCCTCCCAATTTCCTTTAAATAAGGAAAGAAAATTTGTTTCGATAATTTAAAGAAAATGCCATTTTGTTTTCACTGCCAAGGTTTTCAGTGAAAGTGGTTCAAATGTTTCTTGAATGGTCTTAACATTGTAGAATAATGTATGTACACATATGTATACACAAATACATGTATATTGTAGCAGCTTTATATTAGAATATAGATATACACATGTATCTACACACAGACACAACAAAGTCATTAAAACTACAAGAGATAAATAATGAAAAGGAAGAAGGTAGAGTTAACTAGACATGTCATAATCATACTAGAAAAGGAAAAGATAGGGTGTACTGAGGAAAAGATAGGGTGTACTGAGCTCTGGGTCCCTGGTTCTGAAGAAGGAAGGGCAGTGAATTACATGAGTCTCATTCTGGAGTAAGTGACTCTGTATTGTTTCGCACTGGTTACAAATAGCCTTTCACCCAATTTTGAACTCACTGATTTTAAACAATGATATTGTTTATGTCAACAAAGAAGTTCATTGAGCAGAAGAGTGAATGTCTTCAAGGCGAAACTGAGAACAACATGGAAGTCACTAGATGGATTTCATCAATGTCATCCTAAGAACAATACCATATGTGATTCCTGTTATTATCTATAATGTCCATTAAAATAACACCAAATCCTGAGTTAGTGCATCTATTTTCAAGCAACGCATGTCAAAAGAGTAGAAAATACCTGGATTTGAGAGATAGGGCGTTTCTTGTGAGGTATATCTAACAATTCCCACCTTTTCACCACCAATGGAAATAGCTTTATATGGAGCATAAAGTCCTGATATTTGAGATGCTAGCGGCCCCTTTGCTTTAATGTTTGCACTCAGAATTGGAAATGTGGCGTTTTTGAGGAGTGGATCAATCAGTCCTTCTACACCATTATCAAATTCATGATTTCCCAGTGCCTAGTAGAAAGAGGAAGAGAAAAAAGAATTAGGAACTCTGGAATTTCCAATAGAAGCATACCTTGAAGAGCATTACACTAGGCCAGAGGCACACAGACCTGGCTGGGCTCTGGGAGGGTAACTCCATGGCTTCTGTCCTCATGCCCATAAATCTTACTCAATGGCCCTGAGGCTTGGCTCTGGGACACTGAGCTCTCTGGCTGCTCTCCAGCCCCCACACCAGGGGAAGGAAGGTGGCCTCAAGGCTCATCAGGTCCCCTGGAGAGCTGGCTACAGGCCACTGACTTGCCAACCCCCACTGGAAGCAGGCTAGAGGGTCTGCATGGTCTTTTCACATAAATCCCCATTTCAATGCAAGAACCCAATCATCCCAACCTCCATCTTGGGAGAACTGTCTTTCTTCTCACAGCCACTTGGTTATAATCTACTATGTCCCCATAATTGTTTCCTCACAAGAGCTCCATAGTCCTCAGTGGAGAAAGAAGATTCACAAAGGCAAGCAGGAGATGGCACTGTCTTACAGTGTGTCATCTGTTTCTTCTTTTGGGACCACCCTGTGTTTCATTCCCGGCTGTGTCACAGGTGACGAAATGATCACATGACTCTGGGGGTTCTGGATACCTCCTGAGCAAAGGGCTTGGTGAGACCTGGCATGGGTTCTGCCTCCATCTCCTTTTCTGTCTCCCATCCCTCACTGCTCTGGGAGTGACCACTGGGTGGGTACAAAATAATCAGCTCTGACTTCAGCAGCTCCTTCTGACAAAACATGACACATCATTCACTTCCCTGAAGAACCTTCCATCCTCTCTCCATGACCCTCTGAATAGTCCCGTCTCCTTAAAGCTCTATCTCCCTGCTGCTATCTCCCCCTGCTAGACCTAGCTCCCTACTGCTCAGGCTGCCGAGGCTGATTCCCTGAGTACTTAAATGTGTGTTTCCAACTTGCTCAACAGCTTTACTTCGCAGGTCAATTTGGAGCAGGCTTGAACGTGCTGACTGGTGGCCCCTCCATAAATTAATGTTACCCCGCCCCCCATATTGTCTTATGGACCCACCCGCTGCTTCCTTATTAGCACTTCCTTCACCCTAAGGGCATGTCTACTTGTTGGGTGGTGTGGGGGGTGGGGTATGTGGGGTGGGGTGGGGGGGGGCAGGCCCTGGCCAGGCCAGACCCAGTTCTCTCGGGCTGCCCCCTGCCCTCCCCTCCCAGGTAGGCATGCCCTGATCATCTGGGCTCAAAGGAGAAGGTGCATGATGTTTCCCCTGTGCATATGCTTGTCCAGAGAGAGCAACACGATACTACTTCTGCATTCGCCCTTCCCCCATCCATCTCTGAGGATCTAACCATTTTTAAATCTATTTGCTATTTACTTCTAATTGCTTCCATCTTAAAGGCTGATCTAGACTTAAATATTCTCTCTGTTTTGGGTGACTGTCACCTTTTTTCTCTTCTATTCTTGGAACTTCATGTTTTCTTTTTATGGGGAAATAAGTCTCCCTTATCAGATGATATTAACTATCTTACTTAATGGGCTTATAATTCCTGAAAGCTTATCCAACTGTCAGTCACAGGGCATTTTATTGACGGCATTTTACTGTGGGTATTCAGCAAACATGGACTGCTATATTTTCATATGTTTGTTCTGTGGTTCATGCCTCCTCCCCCAACTTGAGTGCAACCCCTGAAAGTGTTGATTTTGGCCATCTTTTCACCTCTCTGTCCCCTTGGGGGCACAGGTCCTGATCTGGGTGCTTAGGCTGCTGTGTGGTCTCACTGAATGGTCTCATTCATATTTGCACCTTCAACTCCAAACATAACATTTGCTGCCCTGACTTTTCTCCTGACCTCTAGATCTAATGTCTAACTGCTACATGAACATTTCCTCCCAACATCTCAAAAGCACCCCAAACCTATTTTGTGCTCAAAATAGCCCCCCAACACTCCCTCTCTTACCCAAGATACCATCATCTACCCAGGCAATAAAAGCAGTAACCCTGGAGCTGCTGGATCTCTCCCCATCACTCACTCCCTTACCTCCTACGGGCATTCCTCCCCTTGCCTAAATGCCCCATTTAGTCCATTCATTGCTGTTATCTGAGTGCAATCCTTGCTCCTGGACTATAAATTAGGAAGCAGAATCCTCCTTACTGGGCTTTTAGCTATCCACATTCTTTTCTCTGACCCATCCTAGATATACCCTATCTATGTGTGCCACCTCTATATATTGCTTCCAGAATAAGCTTTCTCATATGCACGTGAGATCTTGTCATCCCCGCTGTAAGTTCCTCCAGTGGCTGCACTGCCTTTGTGGTTAAATTCAACATCCTGAGTCCTCGGTACCTAGGTTTTGAGATCTGGCCTTATATCTCACCTCACTCCCCCAGCCAATGTCTGACATCTACTCTCTAACATGTGAGGCTACGAGGCGGGGCTGCCTCTGCTGCTTATGAGCTGTGAACAGGATGGTTTCTAACCACAGCTATTCTGGAGGGGTAGTGAATACACATAAGTTGTAATGAGAATAAACCAGCATTTAATAAACACTTGCTACACACAGCTATCACGCAAACTGTTTTGTATAACAATGTAATTTTGTGCTGTGAAGTGCGTGTTATAACTATTATCAATTTACAAGAAAAAAATGAGATCTAGAGAAGTTAAACACATTGTTCAAGGTCACATAAATAATTAATAAGTAGTAGAAGTGGGGCTAGAACTACTGCTGTTTGACTCCAACCTTCATAATCTCTATGCTTGGGTCTAAGGGTTGAGGCTGGACATAGTGAGCATTTCAAATCAAACCCTAAAATGCTTGCAGTTTTCCTGCTCTCACTATCTCTGACCCTCTGTAGATGAGAGATAAGGATCAACTAATTGATACACAGCTAGGTAGACAGAATAGAAAAGTCCTTTTTCATGTCATGCCTGTACTAACTTATTCAACTAATGGTTTAATTACTGAAGTCTGATGGCCCTTTTCAAAGAGAAACATCCCAAGAAGTCTTCCTATCCCCTGTCTGAGCTATCTGCCCTTCCTCTGCTCTAATGGTCACGTCTGTGCAGCCCCAGCAGACGTGCACCTGCGCACTCAACCCCTCTCACCTCTGGCTCACTCCCTGGAACAGGGCAGGGATCCCCCATTGTGTGAGTACATGATGAAGCAAAGAAAGCTCTAACCAGTTTCCTGTGTGTATATACAGCATTACCTACAAACAATGCAGAAAAATTCCTTGTAAATACTCATTTTCTGCACAGACCTCTCCTGTGTCACCCCCTGCTCCTTTGCAGATATTTCAATAAATCCACCTTTTCTGTTCTTAAACATAAACACTCATTTTCTTTAGAAATGTGAATATCCATTTCCATTCCTTGACTTTCTCCACCTGTCTTTCTTCAACAGCACTTACTAGAACTTCATTATTCACAGCTTTCAGAAGAAGGACACACAGCTCACCAGCCACACCAGGCTCCTGTCATGTGGCTGGCAAATGGGGGCACACGAGAAATGTGTTATATAAATTGATTGTATTTCCATGTCAATTTTGTATTAATAACATGAAAATACCTCAGAACGATCTGCCCAAGAGAAGGACTTGGAGCAATAAGAGAACAGAACAGAGCAGGTCACCTTTCCGTGTTCCTTTATCTTACAGGGAGTTTATGGAAAAAACAGAAGAGATTTAAAAATTTATAATGCAGTATCATTCCACTTTGCTTTTGGGTCCTCTGTGAAAATTTCTGTTCATGTTTCTTACATGTGCTTATAAGTCCTTGGTTGCTCTGGCACCCAGTTTCCCTTGTGTCTTTAACTGCCCATCCTGATCTGAGCTAAACTGTCACTGACCACTCATAGCTATGACCCCCACATCAGAAAGTGACTTTGTGACCCTGTCATATTCTTTTTTTTTTTTTTTAAAGATTTATTTATTTATTTATACAAGCACTGGGTACAGTCAGAAGCACGGGAGGGTGAGAGAATTCACCAGAGCCAGAGCGGGGAGCACAGCAGGCAGAAGGACGGAAGCACACTGCTGAGGGGAGCAGCGGGTACAGCAGGAGAGGTCTGCGCACCATGTGGGAACCTCCTCTGGGGCCAGGGAGCAGCCGGAGATGGAACCAATGCTGCAGAGACTGCGTGCAGCTTCGCAACCCAGTGCTCAACCGCTGCACCACCGGGGAGGCCCCCTGTCATATTCTTATGCTCGCTCTCCTTTTCCTCCTTCGCCTTCCCCCTTTCTTTGCCTTCCAAATATTTCATTTGTAATATTGGGCTCATTCATTTTTTTTTGGCTCATTCATTTGCTAATCACATTCATGCACTACTTCTATCCCTATGACAATGTTGTATAATTTTATTACAAACACTAAATTTACCAAATGCACTTTTTCTGTAATTTAAGAGTTGAGTCTAGCAAAATGACCATCAGCATCTCCAACACCAGTATCATACAAGTATAATGTGAGCATATGGTCAAGCATATGGTCTAGTATAATGTGAGCATATGGTCTAGCCTCAGCTGCTCTCCCTCACTGCTTTCTTTGTGCCGGAGATGTCTTAAATATTACTAAAAAACCCCATAAAATTTGGGTGCCATACTATCTATTTAGCCCATTGCATTATGTCTAACTACCCAAACACCTGGAATGTTACCTGACTTTTAAAGCTAAAAACACAGGGCCTCCCTGGTGGTGCAAGGAGTTAAGTGTTAGCACCATGAAGTTATCAGGAGCCACTGCAGCATGAATTCGATTCCCGGCCAGGGAGGAGACTCAGATGGTGCAGCAGACCTCTCCTGGCTCTCCTGCTGCTCCCCTCAGCAGTGTATTTCAGTACATCTGCCTGTTCTGTTCCCCACACTGTCTCTGGTGAATCCTCTCACTCTTTGCACCCCTGGCCCACACCCCAGCTCTCAAATGCATAAATAAATAAAACAAATCTTTAAAATATATATATAGCTAAAAATATGAAAAAGGACAATGGAGATTCCTTTCTTCTGTGACTCAAAACCTGCTGTTGTTGTTAAACTCTGAGGAGTGTGGTACGATGCTTTCTAATATCTTCTGCAGGTATTGTGCAGTTAGGAGTGAGAGAAAGCTAATGTTTCTAAAGTTTGGCTTGTAATCCTGACAAATTCCATGTACAGACCAAAGTCTACCTTCCCTTCAGGGATAAGCCTTTCCTCACTTAAGGCAAACCTTCAGGTAATCATGAGGTAATCACATCTCTGATCATTTATTTCCAGTGCTTAAGCTAAATATTTAAACTAATAATCAATTACTATCTCTTGGATACCAAAGTAAATGGAAGGTACCTAGTATTCACCCAAGTTGGATGCAAACAAATGCATGATGTCACAATGCCAGGTCTCCCTACCCCTTTCTCTGTCAGGGGCAGATGCCAATTAGTTGACTGTATTCCTCTTTCCCAGTGAGTTTGGACAGAGCCTCAGAATCTTTCTTATCCTGGCCCTATAAGGAGTTATTGTAAATCAATTAGAGATGGCACTTAGATGAATTGGTTTCATGCTTGCGCTAGGATTATACGTGTATGATCTATTAACTTTTTTTTTTAAGATTTATTTATTTATATAAGAACTGAGGTACAGGTCAGAGGTGCACAGGAGGGTGAGAGAATTCACCAGAGACAGAGCAGGGAGCAGAACAGGCTGAGGGGAGCAGCAGGCAAGACAGCAATCGTCTGCTGCGCCATGTGGGTTTCTCCCTGGCCGGCCGGGATTTGAACCCGCACTGCAGAGGCTGTGGATAGCTTCACAGCGCGGCGCTCAACCGGCTGCGCCACCAGGGAGGCCCTGATCTATTAACTTTTAACAACAATGATTAACAAATGTAACGGGAGTCACTAAAAAGGCAATCTTTTCACATAAAAAGGAAAGAATCCTTCCTGACTTTTCTCTTTTAACAGTATTTGTTCTGCGAACAGAATGCCTGGAATAGTCACAGTGGCACTCTGCTGCCTGCACACTGTCCACTAAGGCCACATACCAACTTCCATGTTTTTCTTTTTCAAAGTTCTTCCCAGTAGGAGCTGCTATTTAACCATTTGTTCTCTTTACCCCAAACATATGCTCCCATTGGTATGAACTAAGTAGATAAATGGAAGAAATAATGAGCACACGTCCCAGGGTGAGAGTAAGAGAAAGAAAGCACTTGGAGGAAGAGTGCCCCACAGCCCCAGGAAGGAGGACCAAGGTCTGAGTCTTAATGCTTGTATTTATTCACGGTCTGCAGGAGGTGACAAGGAGTCAGTGTTCTCAGATGGCCTCTTGTTATTCTGGAATATTTTGTTTTTAAGGAAAAATCTCCCACTTTACAATCTCTCCTGTTACAGTGGTTTGATCACGTAATCTCTCTGTTATTAAATAATACGCATTAATTGGCCCCCATTACCCATTTAAAATGTATGAAGCATAGGGGAAATACTTGTTAAATATTTACTGAATGAATGAGTAAGCCAATAAATAATTGGTGGGGGAAGGAAAGAAGCCACAGAAACTTAATTTACAAGACTGGGATTACTGTTATTCAGCCCCCGGGCCAGTTGCCATCAGTGGCCTCTTCTCTGACTGCACAAGTGTCATCATGTCCATGTGCACTGTCTGGGAAAAAAGATAACAAGACACAGTATCTCACTTTATCTCAAAAAGGTAAAGGGTTGTGTCTTGAAAGCTTCTAATGATGGATGTAGCAGCTACAGAATGATCATTTCAGCAGGCAACTGGTTCCTAAAAGGCCAGGAAGTAGTAAAGTCCTGAAGCTGAAGGGGCCTCAGAGGCCAAGAACCTCTTAGGCGTTGACACGCAGCTGCATTCTCAGCTGAGCAACGTGCCCTCAAATAAAGTTCTCAGGAGGTCACAGTGGACCAGATCTGAGAAGCACCACATACAGCATCCCTAGTGAGCTTGCAGCAGAATTTTTAATGCAATGGTTGCCAGAAAATTTAGACTTTTTCCCAAATTGTGAAATGACTCCTGTCTTCTCCATTTCAGACTGGCTCAGCTTGAAACCACACAAGGGGGGAGGGGTTCACAGATACTGAAAACGCACCAGCCCTGAAGAGGGCCCGAGGCCTGCCCCCTTGTCCATTTCCTGTCTCAGGAGATAGCATAGGGTGCTGACTGGTGTGATTTGGTGCTTGCTGCCCTTTCCTCCCACACCCTTCGTGTGGCCCCTGACTCCTCATTTGGAGGCCACCGAGTCCCCTGTCAGGCTGAGCCCCTGCAGAGGACACTTAACCCCGGTAAGCTGTGAGAAACTTGTGAGGATTCATGTAGGAAAGGAACCCGCACAATCAGAGGGAAATGCAGAGAAGCACCGAGCACCAGACAGCCTCCCCTTCTCCGGGTCCTCCTCTGACAGCCAAGAAGCCATCAAGTTGCTCTTGTTCTGGTGCCATCCCTCATGTGGTCTTCTCCTCCACCCTCCCACTGCTCCCTCTGCCTCATCACTTCTCTCCCAGACCCTTCCAGAGTCTTCCAGCCTGTGGGTTGGCCACCATACTTACACAACTTCCACCCTCTCCCGCAGGCCACCAGCCTACACACACCCAGCCCACTGTGTCTGGCCCTTGCTTTGGGATCTCCAGAGCTTTCCACTTCCCACGGGAATCACAGATCTGATTCCCGGGATGCCTTACAAGACCCTCCTGGATCTCCCTGAGCTGCTTCTTTTCTGCAAAACTGTACCTCAGGTCCAGGAACACCAAACGTTCCACATGATTTATTTATTTATTTTTGATAGGTAAATGATACCATTTCTTTATTTTTTCTTTTTTAAAGTTATATGTCATTTGTTCTTTTAAAATCAATATTTTAGAAAATTTGGAAATTATTGAAAAACACAAAAGAAAAATAATAATTACGTATATATTGCTAGGCATCTTCACACATTTTTCCTTGAGTCCTCCAAACAACAGCATGAAGTACAATAGTTAATTTTGTCCCCACCACAGTTACACAGTTATTTCCCCTACAGGTCATAGAGGTTAAGTGAGTTGCCTATATCACACAGCTAATGAGAGAGAGTGCTGGCCACCAAGTCAGGTTTTTTGACCTTCAGACTCAAGCTTTCCCCACTAGAGTTATTGTCCCTAGAGGGATGGGAGAGGACAGAAGTGCACTCTATATACATGCCTGGTCACTTGGAGCAGGGTGTCAACTGAGGGCTCAGTAATCTTCACATGGCATCTGGAAGCAATGGAAAGAAAACATGGACCAGGAGTCAGGAGCCCTGGGTCCCAGCTGTTGCTCCCCCATGATGAGATATGTGTTGTGGAATTCAGGTCCCCTTTCAAATCTCGTTTTCATGGTTTCATAAAGGTTGTCATTGGATGGTCTCCAGGAGACATTAACTGGCTTCTAAAAAGTTTGGGCATGGAATGTCAGGGTACAGTTGGCTACTGAGTGTTTGACAGTCAGCTCAGTGATCTGCTTCTGCTTCTGCTTCAGCTTGATGCTACTTCTCCTTCAGCAGGAGAGGCTGCTTCCTGGACCAAGTTCAAGGGAACTGGGCCCTAGGAAGGACACAGCAAACTTCTCTCTCTGTAGTGACTCATAGCAGAAGTCAGGGAATGTCACCCTCATAGGTTGCAGGGACCCTGGCAGCCTTGCTAATTAATGTATCACCCACATTGGGATCCTTTCAACTTTGATTCCAAAATCAAAATTTGAAAGGAAATGGACTGGATCACAAGACGTTGGTCTTGCTGTGAGCTCTAAATTCCTTTTACTTTTATAAAGCTCTTTAAATTTAGAACAGAATATCCAGGTTTGGGAGCTGGGACCTGGGCTTTCCACCTTGGCAGTGAACCCACTGTAACCTCCACTTGCATTCCACATGATTTAGATGCAGCTCAAGTGTGACTTTCTGTAAAGCCTTCTGGGATCCCTCCACCGAAGACGCCCCTCCCTTTTTGGGGCATCTGTCATTTCTTGCACACTTGTCTCTGGCAGCACTTTTTTCATTGCCCCTGTCCATTGATACATCTTTCAGATTCAGGAGTGACAGTGACTGTCCTTTTATCCTTAGGGACACTGATGAGCATCTGGCCCGCCAGATGCTCAGCACAGGGCCCAGCAGATGTTTACTGAATGAATAATAGCACCTCCTACACCACCTGCTCCTTTTAAATTGGCCCTATTTTACTTTATGATTTGGTGTATGTGTTATTAAGACTTTTCAAAAGAAGGCACAATATAAAAATAAACCTGGCAGGTAGTTGCCAATATCTTAGTTGTAAAATGAGAGAAAGCTGGTGGCTTTGAAGCAGGTGAGATGTTTACCCTAGTGCATCAGAATTGGCGGCCTGGCCCTCCACACCCCTCTCAGAGTATCTGCCTGGTTCGTTGTTTTGATTTCCTGTGTTTTTATTTACATTTACACTAATATCTCATTGGTGATTGTGAATGGAACAGGTGTTTTTAAAAAAAGTTTGTTAAACTGTTCCATAGGTGTGCCTTCTGTGTGAGCACATGAACATGAGGCAGTTGGGGAGAAAATGGAACTGTTTGAAAATTCTCTTTGTGTTGGAAATATGCTAAGGAGACCCACTATTTGGTATATTAAAGGACAACTGAATTAATCTGAATTGAAAAAGGGGATATTTCACAGTCTCAGCTTTGTTTACAGAGGGCTATAAAGATTACCACTGAATCTGACATAAGAGAAATTTTTTTAAAGAGAGGAAACATGACAAAAAATATTTATAGTTAAGACTTTAATGATACATGACCAGGTACTGGCTACATATTAACTCATTCAATCCTTACAATGCTATGAGATGCTATTATTCTCCTTTTCATAGATGTGGAAAAAGGCATAGGAATGGAAGTGGTAGAGATAGGGCTTGAAAACAAATGAGATTCTGCATCCAGGTTCTTAAGCACTTGTTCAAATTGCCGCTAATGTAAATACCTGGAAAGAATCTTATCTTTCAAGCTTCTAGAGTACAAATTAATAGTGCCATGGCCCTTGTCCCCAGGGAGGATAGGGAGACAGGAGAGGGTATAAAATAAGCCCATCCACCCACCCATGCACACACAAGATATGCAGGAACCTTATAAAGGTTGTGGGAGACAAACTTGCAAAGACATAGACACACATTGCCTGTTAGAGGGTGCATGAGGGGGAGCTTCACCTCCATAATGCCAGCTTACAAACAAATGACATCCATCATCTGGGTGAACAAATGAGGGAATGAAAACACAAGGGCGAAGGTGGAAAGAAAATACATTTCAAGTGAATACAAGAGGTTCAACCATGCAGTTGGAAGAAAATCAAAGGAAAGAATTGATTTAAGAGCAGTACAGTATGTGTACTGTACACCCTTTAGGGTCAAGGAGAGAGTTGGTCTATTCCACAGCTGGGCCCAGTGGCCAGTCACTTGCTCAACAGCAACCTTAAGCTGGAAACATTACACATTACATTCACGGCCCCATGGACCACTTCTGGTGTTGGGTTGTGCTCTGTCCTCCAAGTCCTGGGCCAGGGCATGTCCATCCTGGCAGGTGAATGTGACATCTGGTTGAATGGCAGAAAAGATGCCAGGGTTTGGCCCAGCTCAACTGTACTTCATTGTTTGTTAAATGATTGAGTAGACATTACTGAACAGATAGCATTTCCCATGTCAGATGGAAGAATTTTCAAACTCTTCATATACCCAAAAATGCTACATTTAGAATTACCTGGTCAACGAATTGGGGTCCAGGTAGGTTTAACGAGTCTCTAAGAGATTAGAGGGTTAATGTCTAGATTTTATATAATGCACCAATTATTCAAGTGAAGGAAAGAGTCAAAAGAATTTTCAAGAGCGGTGTGCTTACGTGGTGGAAGAAAACAGACATGGGAAGAGTTTGCATAACATTCAGATGTATTTGTGAGTGAAGTATGGAAAAATGCCAGTTCTACATGTGCTTTATTTTTTTCTACCCCCTCTAAATTTCAGCTAAGAAAACATAGATGGCTAGGACAAGATGTGCAAAAGAGCTGACTTTGCTTCCTGCTTTGCATGTGTCTGGGCTCTGTAGCTGTGCTCTGGGGGTTTGACTCACGCTGGGAAAGAGGAGGCAGCAGGACTGAGAGCACAGGATAGGTGGGGGCTATTCACGTCACTGAGGCCTGGGGAGCCACAAGTCCCACACACAAACCTTCTGAGGTCTGAGCTCTAGACATAATTATCTGTTTTCTTGACAATTTAAAATATGTCATTGATGTTTTAAAATATACCATTTCCACCAGACTATCTCTTGCTAGTTTCCCAAATTAACACAAGTTAATGCTACATTTAGTATTACCAATTACGATGTAATTACCAATTACATTGTTAATTACCAAATTAACACAGTTAATTTGGGCTTTCCTATTGAATATCAAACAATTCTGTGATTCTTTAAATGGAGAGACTGTGAGCACTTGAATAGCTGACTACTCTGCCTGGATTAAGCCAGTACCTCCAAGTAGGAGACCTACCTACTGTTGATTTGGACATATAAGGTACACATGAGGGACAGCAAAGCAAATTGTTAGTGCTCAAATCTCCATGCACACAGGCTAGGATTTCTGCTTTGTTTTCCTCATCCCCTTCCTCTCAGGTCTTACCCATCCTCTTTCTGTAACTATAAAGGGCTCAAATGGGTATTGTCCTCTCTCTATCTATGCACAGGTCTCACACTGTCCTTAGCATTTAGCACAGACCCTGGCACACAGTATTGTTATGTGTGTGGACTGGATGTGTATATGAGACTCCAAGGCTGCAGGCTTTAGACTGGGTTCATCATCATCCATACCCTAGGCTACCATTTTTTTAGTACTCAGAAAGGGACACTCCATCAAAAATCCTGGGAACTTCTTTATCTGGAAACAGTGTCCATGTGGGTACCTGGGAGAAAATCTAAGTCCTCTCTCCTCAAGGAACAAGTGGCCATGGAAGCAACTCTGAGGGAAGAATATGTCGTCAAGCAAATTTAGACTTGTGTGTGAAATGAAATCTGTGGATGAACCAAGTTATGTTGGCTGGCTGGAAGCAATACAGAGCTGGCAGAGGACACACAGCAGCCCCTCTTCCAACATCTCCATCTCATAGCTGAGGAAACCACTGCCCAAACTCACATAGATAATGAGTGTAGGGTAAAGAAAATATCAGGCTTTTCTGCCCTTCCGCCATCAGGATAGATGATGGATCCTTGTCCTGAATGCATGCCTGATGGTGGGCACCTGGAATAGGGTGTGGGCATAGGTAGATGGGATTCAGCTGAGCTAAGACTGTGCTTTTAAGGGCGGCGTCACGGGGGGACGCCAGCAGCACCAGCACCAGCAGCAGCAGCAGCCGCCGCAGCCGAAGCCGAAGCCGAGAAGCAGCAGAACGAACGCTAGAGAGCCCAGATAGAGTGAGGACTTGCTGGGGGCTGGGAGGCCTGCCAGCCTCCCAGCCCCCCAGCCAGCACCCCTGCCTGCCATATGCCTGGTGAACCCCAAATAAAAAACCTGCAAAACTACTGAGGACTCTGACTCCTCCTTTACCCGATCTGCATGGGATCAGAAAACCTGCCTTGTGCCCTGTCCTGCCCCTTACAATTGGCGTATGTCGGCAAGATCCATGCAGACGGGTATTGGAGCCCTCCGAAGACCTGGAGGGACTAAGGAGAACAGACTTTGCCTGTGACGACGCTGGAGGCACCATGGCGGTATAGAAGATGGATACGTCCACGAGCTACAGGATGAGACCTGGCGTGAAGGAGACGCCCGAAAGGACCAGCCAATGACACCGGATAGGACCAGCCAACGACACCGGAAAGGACCAGCCAATGACCCCTGAGGCAGCAGGCCATTGCTGAAGCAGGGAGAGGCCAATGGACTGATAGACTGATGAACTGATGATTTTGGACTGACAATCCCGCCAGAAGGCGGAGGACCTTAGCAGGTTATGTTTATTTTTTGAGAATCTGGGGGTGGCCAGTGGGCCTAGATGGCCAAAAGCAGCCTGTGTATGCCCAGTGGCCAGGTGGAGGAGAAAAGCCAACTAAGGTGGCAAAAGCTGGTACTGATGCTAAGTTGAGAAGCCCTAAAGCGGCTGTTAAGCAGCCTGGGTATGCTGAAGCCCTGTGAGTCTCGTAAAATCACCTATGGGTGATGCCCTGCTCATTCTTGAGTGAGGGTGAGGAGCTGAGGAGCCCGTCCTTGGGGGACGGGTGGGGAATGTGGCTTGGGGTAGAGCCCAAGCCAAATGCAAAGTTTGGATCCCCAACCCATGTGCTTGTGCAGTGGGTTGGCTTGAGAGCAGGGGTCTGTGAGTCGCATGGGTGGCCATGAAGGCCGAGTGTTGGAGCGACTGCAGACAGAAACCCTGAGGGTTGGCGATTACCCCCAACAGAATAAAATTGCCAATCCCAGAGCTAGTGCATCCTGGGGGTGGATGCGGTGTGTGCCTTGTAGCCGAGACTACAGCCAGAGAAGGCCAGGAAGCCTGACGGCTCCTGGTGTGATATAGCAGATGCCGTGTGTGATTTCCCCTCCCTCGCATGAGCAGTGCCTTCGGCAGCAGATTTGGTGGCTCATCTGCTGGTACCAATAATTGTCTTTTGCACTTGGTTGGTGCCCTGCCTGGACTTATTTGTGTTCTGTTGTATTTTGTTATGTTGTATTTTGTTATTTGATGTATTTGCTTTTGTGGGCCATGGCTGCATTGTTTGTTTGCTTAGAAAATTGTGTATATATGTATAGACTGTATGGCAGAAAACCCTGAGGGGGTGGACTGTAGGGTAAAGAAAATATCAGGCTTTTCTGCCCTTCCGCCATCAGGATAGATGATGGATCCTTGTCCTGAATGCATGCCTGATGGTGGGCACCTGGAATAGGGTGTGGGCATAGGTAGATGGGATTCAGCTGAGCTAAGACTGTGCTTTTAAGGGCGGCGTCACGGGGGGACGCCAGCAGCACCAGCACCAGCAGCAGCAGCAGCCGCCGCAGCCGAGAAGCAGCAGAACGAACGCTAGAGAGCCCAGATAGAGTGAGGACTTGCTGGGGGCTGGGAGGCCTGCCAGCCTCCCAGCCCCCCAGCCAGCACCCCTGCCTGCCATATGCCTGGTGAACCCCAAATAAAAAACCTGCAAAACTACTGAGGACTCTGACTCCTCCTTTACCCGATCTGCATGGGATCAGAAAACCTGCCTTGTGCCCTGTCCTGCCCCTTACAATGAGCTAGAAGAGCCAAGAAGTAAAACCTGGTGTCCTGATGTCCCATCCAAATATTTTTCTACAGCCCATTAGGGTCTGTCGCGTCCATGATGCTAAGGAAAGGCCTTTAGATTGCATTTCTGTGCTGGAAATAGGCTTCAGTTGTCATGGGATAAGCTTGAATGGAAGAATCAGTTTCCTGGGTAGTCATATCACAGCCTTTCGACTCTTTCAGTGTCCCTGGGTTGAACCTCTTAGTCATCTTTTGATGATACCCTGTTCAGTAAACCCAGGAGAGGCCATTAGATTCCATTTCTGTGCTGGACAGAATGGGTTTCTGCTGTCGAGGGTGAGCTTAACCAGAACACATGCTCCTGTGTAGTAACACCCAAGCCTGTTGACTCTCTGTGCCCTGGCTTGAATCCTTTTAGTCTTCTGAACTGGTCCCTCCTCTGGCCCATAGAAGTGCAGCTGAATGTTTACTGTGATGGGCACTGAGCTGAGCACTTTACAAATGCTCTTTTGTCTCCTTTGAACCTCACAATAACCTATGGGATTGTGGGTCTGCTAATCCTAAGCGGCCTGTTCGGCCACCATTTTGTTATCTACAGTTCTAAATCCTAAGCAAGGTCAGAACGGCCTGGTCAGTTAGGTACAGGAGCCCAACCCTGCAAGGTGCCTTCAAATTAATCAAGAGCACAAAGCTGGATCACGCTGGGAAGGCTGTGCATCACGAGGTGTGATTGGGAAAGCCTGGGGTGGGGGGTAGGGCTGATGACCGGGAATGGGTAGGAGGGATGATGACCGATGCATGAAATGTACTCCTGACTTACACAACTCGAGGTATGATCGGGAACACGGGGAGGGGGGCAAGGACCGATGTATAACAAGGGACCCCAGAGGCTGATCAGTGGAAAGCCTTGTTGATAAGATTGAGACCATGGCTGGGGAACTAGGGCTTGATCTCAATTATAATACCGAATCATCAAGCAGATGAGAAATGCCTGGAGAGCAGACTCACACTCCCTGATAATATAGATGTCAGCACATTTTCTAGTTACTTTCTTCCCCTTTTCCTTTTTTTCCTCCTTCCTCTCACAACTGATGCTGTAATTCTTCTATCAATAAAAAGGCCAGGATCTTGCTCTTCAGCAGCATCCTGCATTGTGCAGCCTACTCCAGAACTCCCGTTTCTTTATCAGTGCGGTGCTGCCCGATGCAACATGGGATGAAGACGACCATCACACCCAACCTGCACTTGTGGAAATGCAGGCTTCCCAAGATTAACTAGCCTGTCACGTCCATAGACTCTGAGCGGAAGAGAGGGGGCTTGATTCCAAACAGAGATCTGAAACTGGTTCCCTTTCTTTCCTCATCACCACAGTTCAGTCTTTGGCTTCGATGCCTGCGCCTCACCATTGCCATCCTCTTTTCCCACTTGCTTCTCTGATGTCTTCACCTTTCTCCCATTAATGCTTATCTCCCCAAACTGTGATTTCCCTTTGTCAGAAAGAGTTTTTCACATAGCAACTGATTCTCCAGTTCTCTGCAGACAGCAGTTCTGACCATATCCACCAGGGGTGATCAGATCCCTTAAGTTAAAGGGCTCAGTGCCACAAGACCAGGCCCTGGGCACCGGATGCAAGTCCAGGTCACCTATATTTCTGATCAACCTCTCCCTCCCTGACTTGATAATTTGATAGAATGACTCACAGAACTCAGGAAAGTGCTTTAGTTACTATTACTAGTTTATTATGAAGGATAAAAATCAGAAACAGCCAAATGGAAGCTAAGTGTAGGACAAGGTTTGCAGGGAGCAGGAGGGAAATAGCTTCCATGCCCTCTCTGGCCGAGCCACGCTCCCAGCACCTTGAAGTATTCATCAACCCAGTCATTTAGGATTCTTTTGTTACATAGACAAGATTGATCAAATCACTGGTTATTGGCGATTAACGCAATCGCCTCCAAGACTGAAATCTCCAGCCTTCTAATGATGGCTTTTTCTTTCTTCACCAGTCCTCATTCAAAAATTATCTTGGGATTCTCAGTCATCAGTTATCTCATTAGCATAAAAAAGACACTCTTATTTACCCAGGAAATTCTAAGAGTTTTGGCTCCTGAGTGCCAGAGGGACAAAGATCAAGTATTTATTTTTTTTATTACACCACCGGCACCTTCTATTCAGAAACTTCCAGGGCCTCTCTGTACCAACAATGGAGAGCCCAAACTTTTCAGGGTGACCTTTATGCTGCATGCATCTTATCTCCCATCTCCTGGGCTTTGTTCTGGTTCGGGCTGGTTCATCTCACAGATTCCCTTTTTTTGTATCCTGGCCCTTCACCAATTTAAGCATTTCACTAAATCGACATTGAATCAGAGTAGCTCTGAGGCCTCGATTTACTCCGAGATGTGAGGAGCCTCAGAGATGAGCTGATTAAAACCTCTTATTTTATAGATGTGGGACTAGAGACTCAGAGAGATGAATGCATTAGCTCCAGATTGTAGATTTATTATCTCTTGAAAGGCAGAGAGACAGGATTTGTCTCTGAATTTCTGGTGAAGAATGTGAGAATGATGAACTTAAAATTAACCAACTCTTTTGTAAACTTTCAAAAGCACAGATCAGAAGGAAAAACAAAGATTAATTTGATTTTAGCAAATGAAAGATTCCTGTTTGATGAAAGACACTATGGAAATATTAATAGACATAACATAACCAGAACATAGTTACAGTGTCTACAATTGATGACAGATTAATGCCTAGAACTCCTGAAAAGTAAGATAGAGTCAATCCAATATTTAAGAAACAGCAAAGGATGTGAACATGCAGTTAGAGAAGATGCCCAAGAAGTCAGCAAACAAACCAAACTAAGTAGTTTTTAGAAAAATACAAGATTAAACCACAGTGAGAGATACTTTTATACCCTTTGGCAAGCTGGATAATGAGCTTATGGAAGCTCACATCTGTGTGAGGGTGGCTAGAGGAGAGCCTAGAGGTAGCAGAGGGCAGGCAATGTGGCTGAGCTTAGTCAAACTAAGTATACACATTCCTTAGACCAGCAATTCTGCCTTGGGTATGGATCCAAGGAATCCTCACAAGAAGGATCTGCAGGAGATTCTTTTGAGCAGCATATTTGTGGAATTGCAGTATAATTAGCAGGATCTCCAAACTCAGCCCCAGAGGAGCAGATGGTAAAATCGATGGAGATCACAGGACACAACAGCCATACACAGTAGATGCAGTGACATGGACAAATATGAAAAACGATCAGTCTAAGACAAAATTAAGAAACAGAATGAGTGTAGTAATGGGGATGATTACATAATTAAAAAAATGCAAGCACAATAAGAAAGGTTCTGGAGATTAGCAAAGAACACAAAACTGGAAACACTTTAGTTGTCTATGTGGGAGGTAGGGAAAGGCAACAAAAAAGAATCTGACTAAAGATCTGTGTGAATTAAAGGCAGAGGTGAGAATCCTTAATCCAGTTACTTGCTCAGGCCTCTGGGAACATTTAGCTATAGCCAGACTGCAGTCTTCTGGACAGAAAGTGCGGTCAGGACCTTAGGAGCAGGGGCCAGTGAGAGAGGAGGCTGGCCTTTTCCACTATAGTTCCTCTCCTGGCAGCCCGCCAGGTCGGGGAGAATCCTAATCTTACCTATGTGGATGAATCCCTTTGACTTTGTGCTTTGGGGGGATTTCATTAAGTCTCTCAGTGAGTAAACATTAAGGAAGTTTAGACAAAGGGTGTTGGAAATGATGGAGGCGGAAGTGTGGTGTAAATCACACCAGGCTGTCAGAACCTGCTAAACATAGATGAAAACCCAAGTATTCCCTTCCTCACAATCTTTGTTTGTTTGTTTATTTATTTATTTATTTATTTATTTATTTATTTATTTATTTGGCAGTGCACATGGAACTAATCTTTAATTATGAGCTAGAAGGCTGCTAGGGATTTTTGCATTTATCATCTCGTGAACTGTTCACAAAAGTCCACATCGTGGATGGGAGTTATCTCTCCTTTTGCAGCTAGGGAGCAGGATGTCAGAGAAAGTTACCCAGCATGCTCACACTGTGAGAGAATCCATGCTACCTTCCTCATGACTATGGCACACTAGTCCTTCCACTGGACAGTTATACTAACTAGTAGCTTTTGAGCTCCCTTCTAGAGTTTTCTGCCAAGCTTCTGGCCTAGGTACCTGCCCTGTTGCCACCATATCTTTGGGAACTTCTTCAGAAGCTCTCACTGGGCCATGCAGGTCTAGAAAGTCTACACCTCTGTGAGCCTCTCAAGAACAACTGGGGTTTGAGTTAGATCCTAGTTGCTTCCTCTTTGCCTTCCTTACCCTTGAGTCATTAGATATGACGCCTCTAGCCAGGTGCAGTCTTAGAGAGCTGGACATGTCCCACCACAGCACTTTTTCACTCTGAGATGAGTCTCCTTCCTAGCATTCTAGACGTGGCAGGCAGGTGGGTGGGGTAGAAGAACTTTAATAGCAGAACAGCAATAAATTCCGGAGAGTAGATATTATAAACAAAATGACAACAAAAATCTCTGTAAAACCAGAATAAGATGAGATTTATCACATGCTGAAGCTTACAAAAGTAGGATTTTAAGCAGGTCAAATCATGTTTGTTAAATCCCAGATCTGCAGAGTATGTTCTGAGGAAATGCTATCACGAACATGGCCATCAGCCTTATTGTTTCATCAGATCCCCTCTCTTCTCCCTGCCAACATGATACAAGCAATCTAATTTGCCTCTGGCCCCAGTCCAGTGATTTTGCAGGAACTGTAAAAGAAAGCAATTTCATCCAACAAGAAGTATTTTAAACATTCCTGGTGGTGATAGGCTGTAACTTGCTCCAGCCTCACCCAGACACCCTGTCAGAAAAACTTGATATGATGATTAACACCATGAGCTCAATTTGACTTACAGAGGAAAACATTATTATTAGGGAAAACTAAAAAGTCTCATTTTTTCTACTTGGAAGAGTTTATACAACTGTGGAGAAAGGGATGTCACAAAAAGAAAAGTTTACAGAGCTGTGGTTTATATGTGAAATCAAAACAAGCTCTGTAAGGTTTACCTTTCTGGGAGGAAATGGAGACTGAGGCTAGCAACAATTCAGCTCAATATTTATTCTGTCAGGCAGGTCGAGGCAGGTCAGGCAGGTCAACCTGTAGAGCTCCGGTACTCAGAGAACACACAGCATTCTTGGAACCCACAATTCTGATGGTGGTGAGAACCTCTAGATGAACTCTACAACTTAGGGGGTCCATTTGACTTACTGCTGCTTTACCTGTTACCTCAGAACAGAGAGATGCTCCCTGGCTTCTCTCACATCTCTATAATGAGCTGTCCTGTTTGGGGAAAAATACCAAACAACTACACCCTTTTGTCATTTTTTTCTGTCCTCCTTTCTCCAAGTTCCCAGGCAAAAGTGCAACGTGTGCTGCTAACCAGTGTGCTCTTCTCATACAAAGTGTATTGTTAGCCCTCTATATCCCAGCCCGGCCCCCACCACTCCCTCTCTACCCCACAGTGGACTTCACAGATTCGCCCGGGATCCTTGCTCTGTTCTTCCTCTTCTAAAACTCCTAAGATTTCTTGTCTCCAGTTTCTCCACTGTCTTGCTGCATCTCTTTATTATTTTACACAGGGTTAAAATTGAAAGAAAAAGACCTAAATATGTACATATAAACAACTGAATACTATTCAGCAATAAAAAAGATGAGTTCTTATCATTTGAAACAACTTGGATAGAACTAAAGGGAATAATGTTAAATAAATAAATCAGAAGGAGAAGAACAAAGTACTGGATAGAAACAAAACTAAAGGTCAGACAAAACCAAACCAAAAACAAATCCCAGAAATCTGACTGTAGAACTGAGATTAGCAGAGGGGAAGGGGATTGTGGGGGCAAAGTGAGAAGGGGGCCCAATGGACTAAGGTGGAGGGCTATGCGTGCCTTGGTGGTGGGTGTGGTGTGATAACATCTGCAAAGGCATGATCCTTTACCTCTGAATCACATATTGTGTTGTAAACTAATGTTGCCTCAAAAATTTTTTTTAAAAAAGAATCACATATATGCCTTTTGTTTATATTTATTTACTGCTGTGTAGGTAAACTCTTTGACCCTTTTCTAGAATTCAGTTCAACTAAGAAGTCATCACCTCTAACAGAGCAGTTAGGAGCTTGGATTAAATTTTTACTCAGGCTTTAAGAGTCCCTCATCTTTTAAATTGGATTCTCTTCCTAAATCTCTACTGCCAAATTGATTTTATTGAGATTCTTTGAAATGTGTGTTTCAGCGTTTTGGTTCTCTCTGGGAGTTTCTTTCTTAAAAAAATATATATATTATATATACACACACACACACACATATATATATATATATATACATACAGACTCAGTGGTATCTGATAATAAGAACTTTAGTAATTTATGAAATTTATTTATAATTTATTAAGTAAGTGATAAGAACAACTGACATTTATAGGGGCCACATATGTGCCAGGCAACCCTCTGAAGGTAAATATCATTATATCTTAAGGATAATATTATTATTATCCCCCCTTTATAGGGGATGGAACTGAGGCACAGAGAAATAAGTAGCACCCAAAAGCTGGCCTGAACCGGGAACTCACTCCAGGCTATGAATCTAACTGCGGTGAATCTCTGGGGTCAAAGGGCTGATCTGGATAACAATACTCAACCACCTTAACCCTCGATTTCCCTTTCGATAAAATTGAAATAAGACCTTCTTCGGAGGCTTGAGCAGTGCATGAGGGATTCTTGAGGAGTGTACTGCGGCCCCTGGCGCTGGAGAGCAGCCAACGCTCCCACGCATCCTGCTAAACTCCCTCGCAGGCAGGGTGAGCTCCGTTCCTTTTAATTACGCACCCCACAGCGCGGGCCTAACACTATCAGCCTGTTTCAGGCGAATTATCCAAGTGACTTTCACATTTGAATGCACCCGGCACACCGGCTAGAGTCTGGCTTTCTCCCGACTCGGCTCTGATCGCAGGTTTGCCTCCCGGGCTAGCTGCCCCCTTACCATGGCATCGTAGCGTAGGGCGTTCATGAAGTGTGCCACCTCGGTGCCCTTGTACACCGTGAACCAGATGGTGCCCTGGTACTGGTCGCCAGCATCGAGCAGCAGCACATTGGGCTCTTCCTTGCGGATCTCTTTCACCTTGGTGAAGAGCCGCGCCACGCCGCCCACGCAGAGGCTGGCATTGACGCACTTGCTGGAGTCCTGGCTGGTCTGCTCCAGTCGGCTGTGCAAGTCGTTAGTGTGCAGGATGGTGAGCTCCCAGGTGTCGGCCCCGGGCCACAGCAGCGCGCCCAGCGCGAGGAGCCACAGCGCTGGCACTGGTACAGCTTGGGCACGCATGCCTGCCGCGCGTGGAGCAGGCGCCAGTTCCGCTACCGCGCGAGTGGCAGCGAGTGGCTGCAGCTTGCGCGGCGGGCTCCAGAGTTAGGCACCCTGGCGTGCGGGGCGGGGCGGGGCCGGGCCGGGACCAGGGCGGGTCCTTCTTCAGCCCGGAGGCCCGCCCCGAGGTCCTGCGCACGCCCGCGCGCTCACCCTGTGCGACCCTGGCACCTGGGGCAGCCGGGCGCGGCTGGCAGCTGGACCTCGCGTCTCGCAGGAACAGTGCGGAGGTTGTTCCCTGCGGGGAGCGGGCACCAGCCACGATCTCGGCCCACCGGGGAACCTAGGCGCCGGCAGTCCCACTAGTGGGCTCGTGAACTGCTCTTTCTCGGTGGCGAGGGTTGGGTTCAGGGGTGCACCCCGCATGTAGGTCCTCGCTGATTCACGTTCTTTGGAAGAATGGAGTTTTCTAGAGAGGAATGCATGGTTTGTGTTGGGCTTCTGGTTTCGCGAGTTCATCTCTGGAAAGAGAAGAAAGGAAAGCGGAGGGCAAGATGGGACGATGAGAAGAGAGAACCCAGCGCCCAGCTCTTTGGGCTGTGGAAGCCAGAAGTGGATTATGAGACGTGACTGTTCTCTTTTCAGTATGAGAACGCACCAAGTCCACGTTGTTTGGAGGCAGACTCTCAGGTGCTAATAAATCATTCGAATCTATCAATAGCTTCGCGTTTATTCAAGATTAAAATCCAAGTGCACTTTGTTTGGAGGCAGGCTCTCAGGTGCTAATAAATCATTCGAATCTATCAATAGTTTTGCGTTTATTCAAGATTAAAATCTTGGCTGTAAACAGCAGAAGTGCATGGACAGCGCTTGGAGGCTAAAATGGACCATGAGAAGTAAAATCAGCAGCTATGAGGATGTAATGCTGCTTTCTGTTGCTTTTCCAGCCATTGTTTTTCTGTCCTGTTTTGGAGGCTTTAATGTTTTATTTAGTGTGTGTACATGTGCGCGTGCACGCACCTGTTTAATGCGAAGCTTTTAGCAAGGGAGGCAATAATAGGTATGCATAAAATAAACCTCATTACAACTGTATTTAAAATTGCTGCAGAATTCCCTGTTTCAAGGATTGCATACTGACTTTGAATCGAATGTAATTAATAATTTTACTGCTTTGGGAAGAGAAGAGGATCGATTTGGAGTTCTTGCTAGGTGTCCTATGATTTATGCTTTGCAGAATAGTAAATATAGGCTTAGAACTCCAAAATTCATTAAGCCTTATTTAAAATTTGTGATGAAATAAGCATATCAAAAGTTACCATTTTAACTATTTTTTTAAAATATCTTTTAGTGGTAGTGATTCACATTGTATTGCAGTGCAAGCATCCCCACCATCAATCTCCAGAGGTTTTTCATTTTCCCAAACTGAAGCAATAGCTCTCCACTCTCCACTCCCCTTTCCCTTGGGCCTAGTCTGCTTTCTGTCTCCATAAACTTGATAACTCATATGAGTGGAATCATGCAATATTTGTCATTTTGTGAATGACTTATTTCACAACATAATATCCTCGATGTTCACCCATGTTGCATGTTTCAGAACTTCTTTCCTTTTTAAAGATGGAATAAAATTCCATTGTATGTATGTATGTGTGTGTATACACACATGCATAACACGTTTTGTCTATCCAGTCATTTATGGATGGACACTTTGGTTGTTTCCACATTTTGGCTATTGTGAATAATGCTACTATAACTCTAGTGTACAAATACCTATTCAAGTCTCTGCTTTCTATTCTTTTGTGTATATACCCAGAAATGGAGTTGTTCAATCATATGATAGTTCTATGTTTAATTTTTTGAGGAACTGCCATACTTTCTTCTATAACAGCTGTGCCACTTTACATTTTTACCAGAAATGCGCAAAGGTTCTAACTTCTCCACATCCTCACTAACAAATATTTTCTGGTTTTTTATAATAGCCATTCTAAGTGTTTGAAGTAGTAACTTACTGTGGTTTGATTTATATTTCCCTAGTGATTTAGTGAAGTTAAGCATCTTTTCATGTACTTATTAGCTATTTGTATGTCTTACTTGGAGAACTGTCTGAAATTGTGGGAGTCTTTATTCTAGATATTAACTTCTAATCAGATTAATGATTTACAGGTATTTTCTCCATTCCATCGGTTGCTTTTTCACTCTGTTGTTAGTGTCCTTTGATGCACAAATGTTTTAAAAATTGATGAAGTCCCATTTATGTATTTTTAGTTTTATTACCTATGCTTTTAGTGTCACATCCAAGAAATCACTGCCAAATCTGATGTCATGAAGTTTTTTCTCTAATGTTTTCTTCTAAGAGTTTTACAGTATAGGTATTAATTAGGTCTTTGATCTATTATGAATTAATTTTTGCATATAATGAAAGATAAGAGAGCAAGTTCATTCTCTTGCATGTGGCTATGCAGTTTTCCCAACACCACTTATTGAAAAGACTGTTCTTGACAGCCCTGATTTTAGGATATGGGCCTTGAAGCTTAGGTTATAATTAGTCAAGATTTTTCACAGAAACAGAATCAATAGGATAATCTATATCTATATGTATCTGTCTATCCATCCATCACATATATATATCCCATAAGGTATTGAGATGTGTGGATATCTCATAAGGTACTGAGATGGGTATATATATGTGTATATATATATATATATATATCATAAGGTATTGATAAATGTATATATATCTTAAGGTATTGAGATCTATCTATCTACCTATCTAACTATATCTCATAAGGTATTGGCTATTATGATTATGGGGGCTAAGAAATTCCATGACCTGCCAGCTGGAAGCCTTCCTAGGAAAACCAATAGTGTCACTTGAAAGGCCTGAGTGCCAGAAAGTGATTTTACCCTTCTATCTTTTTTTTTCTATCCAAGCCCTCAATAGACAGGACAATTCCCATTCACAATGAAAAGGACCATCTGCTTTATGTGGTTCATCAATTCAAATACTAATCTCTTCCATAAATACCCTTACAGACACAACCAGAAGTAATATTTAACTAGATGTTTAGGTATCCAGTGACCCAAAATGACACATAAAATTAACCATTGTAGAGAGAGTGAATATTTGTCCAGGGAAGCCCATACAGATTGAAAGCAACCAAACTTGGGACCACAGTGACCTTTTCCCCTGAAATGCTACAACTCCATTTGTCAAGTCACAGTCGACTTGGAATCATAGGTTAGCTGTGATACAAAGATTTTGGAAAAAAAATTCACTCTGGGGGCCTCCCTGGTGGCGCAGGCGGTTGAGCGCAGTGCTGTGAAGCTGTCAGCAGCCTCTGCAGCATGGGTTTGATCCCGGCTGGCCAGTGAGAATCCCACATGGCGAAGCAGACCTCTCCTATCAGCAGTGTATTTTGCCAGTCTGCCTGTTCTGTTCCCCACGCTGTCTCTGGTGAATCCTCTCAACCTCCCGCGCATCTGGCCTGTAGCCCGGTTCTTGTATAAATAAAAATAAATCTTTAAAAAAAAAATCAATTCTGTTTTCACAGAATGAAAGCATTCTGTGAGAACAAATTCATTATATGACATTTACAGTAAAGTGTATTGAATATTTGTTATTATTTATAAATTGTGTGTTATATCGGGCAACACCACACTGACAAAGACACAGGAGTAATGGAGCAGGCTACACAATGCAGGATGCTGTTGACAGCAAGATCCTGGTTGTTTTTATTGATAAATAATCATAGAGCATCAGCTACATGCTGTAGGAGGACAAGGAGAAAAGGCTGGGTGAAACTCAGGAATGTCATCTAGGGCTTGGGGGGACATGAGTGCTGACCATGTTATCAGCTTGATGACCAAGTGTTGTAATCGAAACTGGACCCCAGACCTCCGGGCATGGCCCTGATCTTATCAGCAAGGCATTCCATGATCAGCTTCTGGGGTCCCTTGTCATACATTGGTCTTCGGCCCCCTGGGCATTCCAGGTCATACCTCATGATGTATGAGTCAGGAGTAAGTTTATTCATCTGTCCTCTACCCCCCTGGGCATTCCCGGTCATACCTCTTGATGCATACCCTTCCCAGAGTGATCAAGCTTTCTGCTCTTGATAGATATGAAAGGCAGCTTGGAAAGTTTGGTTCCTATGGCTAATTGACCGGTTCTAAAGGGCATTTCTGACCTTGTATAGAAATGCAGAACTGCAGGTAACCATAATGGCAGCTGAACAGGCCACTGAATTCTAGCAGACCCACAGTTATAATCCTTTAGATCAGTAAAATTCATAATCAACTTGTGTGTCTGAATGCATGCCTTTTTTTGAGAGTCAGTTGTTATACATTTATCTGCATACCACAGGAGTTATCTAATGGATTAATTTGTTTCTTTTGTGATGTCAATCTATTTTATATCTTCAGTAAAATATCCACCTCTCTTTAAATATGCTGGCACATTGTATTTATTTAGGTGAAGTGAATTAAAAATCTGAGCCCGGCTTTGAAATGAATATCAGGATCTACTTGCTCATAGGCATCCTGTCACACTGGGTTACATTGCTAAAGGGTTGATACTAATATTTTCATTTTACTGGCAAGAAAACTCACTGTGATGTTTAAATTGGGCTGCAGAATTTGTCCAAGATCACTAAACTAGTAGGTGGTAGAAAATATTTTGAATACAATTGAATTTAGGCTACATTGTTAAGTTTTCACAAAATTGTTAAAGGGTAGATCTAGTGTTCTTTTACCTTCAGACTTGATTGGGTAGAGAGAAATAGTTAGCATCGCTGAGCCTTGTCTGAGAAATATTGCCTCTTATTATTTCTTCTTATTATTATTTCCTCTTATTATTTCTTCTTATTTCCTCTTATAAGTGTAAAAGTGTAATATGTTCTGGCATAATATTGTTACTTGCCAATTCTGGTTATTTCTAAAATATTGTATGTCATAAAAATTCAGCAAACTTCCTTGTCAATTGCTCTACAATCAGATTGTAATTATGGCTTTTAAAAAGTCTTTTGCAACTTACAGAAATATTAATTTACTCCATGTTTCGAGGGATTCACAGGACAATGACTGGGAAATACTCTAAGAAAAAGGGTTATTATGAAACGGAGGATAAAAAGTACAGAGCTTATGGAAAACTGGATTCATAATTGCTATCAAGATACTGTCATTTTCTACATGAGACTGAATCATCTATGGAGGACTAATATAATTTTAAATAATTTTTATTTGAAATATTGCTGTTTTTATATTTTGTTATCCAGATTTAAGGCTTTTCTGAGAGATGACCCACAGCAATGGTAAAAAACATATTTTTTTTTGTGAACAACACTGAAATATTTGCTTTTCTCTTTTTGACACTCCCAAAATAATATTCTTATTTCTCATGGCAAAATATTTATTTGCAAAAATTCAATAAGACTTTCCTTTTCTTTGTAATAGACTATTGGAAATTTGATTGCATCAGAGGTCTTGATTGAAATATCATATTTAAGACCAGACTGCTTTCAGGAATTCTAATTGAGTCTTCAGAGAAAAGACAGCCTGAATACTTTGCTTTCAGGGTTTCAGCTCTATCTGGAAAAGGGTATAAGACTATTCCTTGGTAACCCCAGCAACTTTGGGGGACCTCCAGAAAAAAGGAAATTTCCTAAAGACACAGATGTCACAGGCAAAGTCTACTATAATCACTTCAAAATGCAGGTAAATCAAACCATCATCCTGCATGCCTTTAACTTTTTTTTTTAAGATTTATTTATTTATGCAAACAAGAGCTGGGGTATAGGCCAGAGGTGTGGTGGGTGAGAGGATTCACCAGAGACAGAGTGGGGAACAGAACAGGCAGATTGACCGAAGTACACTGCTGAGGGGAGCAGCGGGTGAGTCAGGAGAGGTCTGCTGAGCCATGTGGGTAGCTCTCTGGCAGGCCAGATGATCGAACTCATGCTGCAGTGACTGCGGACAGCTTCATAGGTTGTGTCTTGACCCCTTGCAGCACCAGGGAGGCCCTATGTCTTAAACTTTTATAGTGATGTATGTCAATTATTTCTCAGTAACAGTGGGGAGAAAAATTAAAACATCTGCCCTGCAAAAACACTTCTAAGAGAATAAGTAGATGGTGGGGGAGGAAGAAGGAGATGGGGGAGGGAAACAAAGGAGGCATTGGCAGCGGTGGTTTGGTAGAGGGTGAGTGGAACATGTGCACATATGGGAGAGCAAAAGAGTAATCCCAAAATTAAATTAAAAAGTAGACACACCATAGACTGGGAAAAATACTTGTAAAAGAAATATCCAATAAAGGACAGTTACCTAAAAACACAAAGAAAACTCTTAAAACTCAACTTTTTGTTAGTATAACAACTATAAAAAACCAAATAATTAAAAAATCAACCAAAGAGCTGAACAGACCTCACTGAAGAAGATATACAGATGACAAATAAACATAGGAAAAGATGCTCCATATCATAATCCATTAAGGACATGCAAATTAAGATTTGGATTTTAGTGCAAATGCAGTGGAAGATATCACTGCATAACTACTAGAGTGGTCAAAATTCAAAATCCTGACAACAGCAAATGTTGGCAAGGATAGGAAGCAACAAGAATTCTCATTCATTGCTGGTGGGAATAAAAAAGTAGTGTATAACTCTGACATCTTGGCAGTTTCTTGCAAAATATATTCTTACCATACAACCTGGCAATCTTGTTACTTATATTTACTCAGATGTTAAAACCTAAGTCACACAAAACTTGCATATGAACATTTATGGCAACCTTACTCAGAATTACTAAAACTTGGAAGCAACCAGGTGTTCTTCAGTAGGTGAATAAACTATGGAGTATTCAAACAATGGAATATTATTCAGTGCTGAAAAAAATCTGATTCTTTTTATCTATAAGCTATGAGACCATGAAAAGACAAAGAGAAACCCATAGTGCATATTATCAAGTGAGAGAAGCTAATATGAAAAGCATAAATATTATATGATTCCAACTCTATGACATTCTGGAAAAGGGAAAAAGACAGTGAAAGCATCAATAGTTGCCATAGGTTAGCAGGGAGGGAGGGATGAATATGTGGAGTGGAGACTTTTAAGTGCAATGAAGCTATTCTATATGTTATTATAATAGTGGATATGTTACACATTTGTCAAAATTCATAGATGTACATCACAAAGGATGAACTCTAATGTAGACTATAGATTTTGCATGATAGTTATATATTAATCATTGTGTTCATTGATTATAACTAGTATCACTCTGGTATAGGTTGTTGATAGGAGAAATTGTGCATTTGTGCAGCCAAGTGGCATATGGGAAATCTCTTTCCTTTCCTTTCAATTTTTCTGTAAACCTAAAAATGCTCTAAAAAATAATACCCCATTAAAAAAGAGAATGATGTAAGTCCGCTCTCTTTTTCATCTTAGCAGCTTAGCCAATAAAGAATGTTTTTTCAGTAGTTTCCATGTGAATGTAGAATTTCTAATAGATTTATTTTATTCATGTGGTATGAATAATTGGCAGCAATATATACATATTTTCCCCTCAAATTAAAGTAATAAAAGGTTTTCTTTATCTTTTAGAAAAAGTGAATCTCCCGTTCATAATCTTACTTTGGAGGATTTTCCTCTTCTGAGTGGTAGAGAGATACTGTCCATGATGTTCCTATTTCCTGCCAAAATCTCTAAAGTGTATTATATGTAATCAAAAAGGATTAAGAGATACAAACTTTCAGTCATAAAATAAATAAGTTGTGGGATGAAATGTACAGCATGTGGACTGTAGTCAGTCAGGCATATGTGAAAAAAAATCTCTTTTAGGATATTGGTGGTGGCTGCACAACAATGTGAATGTGCTTAATGCCACTAAATTGTACAACAAAGAGGGAAGCAAGTATTATTTAAAAATGAATAATGATGTAAAAAATAAATCAAAAATAGTAAAAAGAAGAAAAAATAAAAAATAAATTGTACATCAAAAATGATTAAAATGATAAATTTTATGTTATATGTATTTTACCACAATTGAAAAATGCCATCACCCAGAGATCTGCTTTGATAACTGTTGCCTGCTTGGCTACAGAACAACTTCTGCAGGATATTAGGAGGGGTGGTTGCTGTTAGTGCCTGTCTGTGTGGCTACTAATGAGTGATGATGACTGGAGAAAGAGTCTTTTTTATGAAAGTAGCAAAACAAGATGCATGACAAAGTGTTATAGATGTTCCCTATTTGCAAAGATTATGAAATATTTCTTTTTAGACAAAGTTTTGTTTGGCAATTTTTCTGCTTTTCTAAATCACATCCAGAACATTCAGAGTCTTTGTACTTTTCAAAAAGGACAAAAAAGTAATAATTTTTCTTTGATGACAACAGCCAGCAGATAGTGGCCAAAATAAGGAGATGGCTCTTTTAAAGAGATGACAGGTAGTTTCCACCAGATGTATGCATAGACTTCAAGGTTGCCAATTCCCCATATGTCAAAATATTAAAAAGAAATGTCATTTCTCAATCATCACACAGTTGAGTCTTTTCTCCACTAGAAACAAGATTTCAGAAACTTTATCATAGTGCTGGGCCATTGCATGAGAGTTTCAGAGAGCAGAGACGCACACTATACCTGGCTATCTCTAGCATGTACGCGTGTCATGCTTTCTAGCAAATGTAAAACTCTTTGTAATAGGCGCAACGATTATTTGAAAAGAAGTTTACAGGTTAGGCTGTCCCTAAACTGTGACACAAACATGGGAATTCCACTTGTTGAGATAAACATCAGGAAACCAGTGCCTCAGGGTGGACTTGTCCATAGCCTGGATCAGCACCTGTTCCAAGGCCTTTGGAGTCCTACACTAATGCTTACTAAATGTTTTTATGCCTTTGGGTCATTCCCTTGCTTTCCACAAGAGTGAGTTTCCTGGAGCTTTCATGAGACTGAAGGTAATTTTTACAAGATCCTGAAGATTATTATGTTGATATCTCAATTGTGTTTCTAAATAGTGTTGCTTTTTATTCTGCTGGTTTTTTTTAATCAGAAATTTGGAAGAGTATAACCATTTGTGGAAAAACACAGTTGCATATTTATAGTTATGTCCTAGAGGAAAAAAATATAAATAACACACACACACACACACGCATGCACGCACGCACATTTTTTAAATTGTAGGAAAAATGAAGGGAGGCAAGCCTTCTGTGTAGCAAGTTCAGTGCTGGATAATTCTCTGTTTTATTTAATTCTCACAGCAGCCTTTTCAGAGTTGTGGATAAGGCACAAAAAGTGAAACATTTTGTCTAGTTCAGTACAGCTGAGCTAGGTCTGATTATGCAGCCTTGTTGACTCAAAGTCCAATACATTGTTACCTCTTCTGAAGGACAGGCAGCATGGATTGGAAAGAGAGCTCTATCTAAGACCTTGGGCAGGACTCTTGTTTCCCCAGGGGTGTAATTTCTCATTTTATGTAAGAAGAAATGATGTGGTAATAATTTACTTTCCCAAACATGCAAAAGAGGTTCCCAAGAGACTGCCACTTGTTGACAGCATGGTGGGTGGTGCTGGCCCAGGAGTGGGCATTTTTCGAGGACAGTGGAGCCAACACCTCTTCACTAGAATGATTGACAGGGAATTGAGTGGTAAACTGGTAGTAATGGAGCCCAAGACCCACATCTGAGGAAGCTCAGGTCTACTCACTCCCACCAAGCAGACGTGTATTAAAATGCCTGAATTAATTCCCTCCTTCCGTTTGCAGAATAATTGAACATAGTTTCTCAGGGGCCACCAGCAGGAGCCGACACCCATCAGATCCCTTCCAAGTGCCTATAAAATCCTATTAAATCTCTTTTAATTTTCACAACTACCCCATGAATTAGATACTCTTGTTAACTGTTTTATAGAAGTGGCAACTGAAATTTGAGAGCTTATCTTGTTAATGAGCCCAAGCAGAAATAACTCTACTTTTAATTACTTAAATTCATCAGAATTACTAATATAAGATTAACCTGACTGTACTGACCCAGTCTAACTCCTAACCTGTTCCAGAACCAGTCTCTGGAGAGGTGTATCTCCATTATGCCTATAACTCAGTTCTTAGAATGTGATAAATTCCTTAGATAAATCCGCTTAGTCATGACATAGAATCCTTGTTGTTGAGAAATTTTGTGTGTGTGTACATAGGGATATTGGTTTGTGGCTTTCTGGTCTTATTTCATTGGGATATTAGAGTGATTTTGGCCTTATAGATTGAATTAGGAAGTTTTCTTCCCTCTTCTATTTTTTAGTGAATGTTCATGAGGGACTTGTACTAATTTCTCTTTAAGCATTTGGGAGCCCTCACCATTGAAACTATCTGGGCCTGGGATTTCCTTAACTTCTTATAGGTCTATTCGTATTTTCTATTTTTTTCCTTGTGCTAGTATCACCATTTGAGCCTTTCTGGGGGATGTGTCATTTCATCTAGGTTTTTTTAATTTGTTGGCATATGATTATAATATTCTCTTACAATACTATTTTTTTTTCTGTAAGGTTGGTAGTAATGTCTTCTCTGCAATCTATATTTAAGTAATTTGACTCTTCTTTAATTTTCTTTTTCATTCTAGTTGTTTACCATTTTAAAAAAGATTTATTTATTTATGCATACAAGAGCTGGGGTATAGGCCAGAGATGCAGGGGGTGAGAGGATTCACCAGAGACAGAATGGGGAGCAGAACAGGCAGACTGACTGAAATACACTGCTGAGGGGAGCAGCGGGTGAGACAGGAGAGGTCTGCTGCACCATGTGGATTGCTCCCTGGCCGGCCAGGGATTGAACTCCTGCTGCAGAAGCTGTGGACAGCTTCACAGGCTGTGTCTTAACCCCTGTGCCACCTGGGAGGCCCCTGCATCCTCTTTTTCATATGTCTCGTTTACATTAGTGTCAGAGTGATCTAATTTTTCTTGGTTTCTTCTTTTATCCATTGGCTACAAAGAAGTATGAAGTGTAATTTTCACATTATTTTTGTATTTCCTGAATTTTCTTAATTTGTTGCTTTCTAATTATTTCTTATTATGATTGGAGAACATATTTTGTATGCTTTAAATCTTTGTTAACCTATGGGGACTTGTTTGGTGATCTAGCATATGATCTATCCTGGAGAATGTTCTGTGTGCACCTGAAAAGTCTGTATATTCTGTTGTTGGGTGGAGTGTTGTTTAGATGTCTGTTATGTCTAATTAGCTAATAGTATTGCTCATGTCTTCTATTTCTTTTTTCTTCTGCCTATTCTATCCATTATTGTAGGTAAAGGAATCATTTGATTGCTACTTTTCTAATCTTTTTTTTTTAAATATATATGTCACTAATTTATAAGCTTTTTTTTTTTAAAGATTTATTTGTTTATACAAGAACCGAGGAATAGGCCAGATGCGCGGGTGGGTGAGAGGATTCACCAGAGACAGAGCAGGGAGCAGAACAGGCAGACTGACTGAAATACACTGCTGAGGGGAGCAGAAGAGGTCTGCTTTACCATGTGGGATTCTCGCTGGCCAGCTGGGATTGAACCCACGCTGCAGAGGCTGCCAACAGCTTCACAGCACTGTGCTCAACTGCCTGCGCCACCAGGGAGGCCCTGATTGCTACTTTTCTAATTAAAAAAACAATTGATTTTGGATTTTACAAACATCTTTTCCTTATTTATTGAGGCAATTGACTGTTCTTTTTTTCAACTTTCAATACAATGATTTGCTGATACTGAACCAATTTTGGTCTCCCAGACTGAATTTCCCTTGATTGTAGGGGCTGTGTTCTTTTAAAATACTATTTTATTTTCTAATATTTTAATTAGAATTTTGGTATCAGTAACTATGAGTGAAATTGGTATATAGTTTTCTATTAAGTTTCAGAATTAGTCTGACATTGTTTTATATGAATAATTGGAAAGATTTCCTAGTGGCACAGGGGTTAATGATAGCACTATCAGCCAGCCACTGCAGCTCAATATTTGGCCGGCCAGGGAGCTACCCACATGGTGCAGCAGACCTCTCCTGTCTCTCCTGCTGCTCCCCTCAGCAGTGTATTTCAGTCAGTCTGCCTGTTCTGCTCCCCACTCTGTCTCTGGTGAATCCTCTCACCCCCTCACCTCTGGCTTACACCCCAGTTCTTGTATGCATAAATAAATAAATCTTTAAAAAAATAAATGCTTTTGGGAACAGAATACATTCTTTCAAATCCTCACACTTTATTAGGCATTGGAGTCTAGAGCCTTCCTTAAAAAAGTGGTTCTACGACCAGCAGCACCTACTTGGCCAGAAGTTTCTCAGAAGCGCAGAATCTTAGGTCCTACCCTAGACTTAGTAAATCAGATCTGCATAAGATCCACTGGTCATGCATGTGCACATTAAAATTGCAAAAAATTTTACACTTGAAATCATAACATTTAGTTTAGTGATAAATGTTCTCCAAAATCATGTTATTTATTAATACTGCCTTTAAAAATGAATGAATCTTTTATTCAAACCTAACAAAGAGAAGTTTATAAGACACTGAATACAATATAAAATTGCCACCACACTTCTGAGGATACAACTGCAGCTGGGGCTGACTCCTGGCCACATTCTGATGTCATCTTTCCTCCCCATATCTCCTTATCTCCTACTGGTCTGGAAATAACTAAGAGTCAAAAATATTGACTTCCTAGATCAGCGTGACCTGATCACACCCTCTCTGGACCTGAAAGATCAAGTATAATAATATTTTTTTTTTGTCTGTATGTTTTTCTGTGAAGCTTAGGCTTGTGCTCAAGATACAGGCAGTGGTGCCAGACCTCATGCTGAGCAGCAACTGAAGAAAACAAGCAGCTCATTCTTTCCTATTTGCAATTCTAGCAATTCCAGAAAGCTTTAGGAAGTGGTGAGCAAAGAAAGACCAGCAGCCTGGTAGCCAATGAGGAGCTGAGAGGGTTAGAATTGTGCACATGTCAAGTCTAAATGCTAGGCATCTCAGGAATAATGATGTCTCAGATGTAGCTCAGGTGGATGAACCATGGCAGCCCCTTCTTCCTGGACCACCATGTTACCCAAGTAGGTAGCTTAATCATGTACAGGAGTAGGAGTATTGCTATAAAGGTGAAAATCTCATTTATCTCAGGAAAAACATGATGATTCTTAGTTTAATCAATAGTCTGGGTGAGCCTGAATTCTTGACTTGATGACACTTGGCCTGAAAAATCTGTTCAGCTGGTATGTGTTTGCGATACCAGCAATGCCTGTTCCACAGACATATAAAAAGTTCTTAGAGCACACTTTGATGAACTGAACTCCTTTCAGTTCCCATCAACTAGTTAGGTGTCTCTTGGGTTGCTTTATAATCATAATTTTCTGGAAGGAGAGGATCACCTTGGATAGGATTTGGTTTCCTGTATCAGGGATTTTTACCAAATGGATCCCAAGCCTCCTCCATGTGCAGCTTTCTTCTGCATTTCTTCCTTTTTCCTTCCTCTTTTCCATTTTTGTCTTCCCTACCTCTCTCCTTTTCATTCCTTTCCAACCTATACCTGCATTAATCAATAAATTACCCCATGGACATTTACAGTGCATGATGTTGACTCTCTGGAGGATGCCAAGATTAACACAATACGTATTTATTCTTGATGAACTTACATCTTAGCTAGACAAACAGGCATACACAAACCTAAGATGACCTCCATAGCACATGCTGTGATAGAAGTATTACAGAAATTCGGGAGAGGGACACATCACTGATGTCTCAGATGGTCAGGGGAAAAGACTTTCCAGGGTGGGTTGGACTTGAAGAATAATTAGGAACTATAGCAAAGATTGTCTTAGTGATGTTTATTGAAGAGAAACAAATGGCAACAAGCCATAGACTAGTTCTTTCTGGACCTGTATTTTAAGTTCTTTCCAGTCTAAAGTCAGATAATGAATTTCTAGAACAGATTTTGATTATGCCTAGGATTTTTCTCAAAGTCCCTTTCTCTTGCTCTTTCTTCTTTTGACCCTGGCTTCCGTGGCTTCCTCTTTGACAAAAGGAGGTACAAACATCCTTTCACTTTGCTCAAAGGAAGAAAAGAAGGCTAGACTTCTTTTCAAACACTTCCATCTTCATCATAGGTTCATGGCTGTTTTTCCTATACTTTTCCTCTCTAGGTTACCTAACATGCAACTACTAGCTCAGTTGAATTTGAATAAATTAATCTCCATTAACATGAGCACCCTAACTAGAGACTTTGACATATGCACTTGTTACTATTTCCATCTTTGAGGTCATCAAGAAAAAAAAAAATTGTAAGGTTTACTTCATTTGTCTTTTTATTTTATTTTATTTTATTTTTTATTTATTTATACAAGCACTGGGTACAGTCAGAAGCGCGGGACGGTGAGAGAATTCACCAGAGCGGGGAGCAGAACAGGCAGACAGACGAAGTACACTGCTGAGGGGAGCAGCGGGCAGCAGGAGAGGTCTGCTGGCCAAGTGGGACCCTCGCCCGGAGGCTGGATATCGAACCGGCACTGCAGAGGCTGCTTCGTAGACCAGCGCTCAACCGCTGCGCCACCGTGGAGGCCCTCATTTGTCTTTTTATACTAGCGTCATAATTAAATCCTGAAAATTCTTTCTGGTAGCAAGTTCTGTTCCAGATAAATCTTAGATTTTTTTTTTTTAAGATTTATTTATTTATTTACACAAGCACTGGTTACAGTCAGAAGCGCGGGAGGGTGAGAGAATTCACCAGAGCCAGAGCGGGGAGCAGAGCAGGCAGAAGGACCGAAGTACACTGCTGAGGGGAGCAGCGGGCGGCAGGAGAGGTCTGCGCGCCATGGGGGACCCTTGCCCCGCGTCGGCCGGCCGGGGAAGGAACCAGTGCTGCAGAGGCTGCAGGCAGCTTCACAGCCCAGCGCTCAACTGCTGCACCACCAGGGGAGGCCCTAAATCTTAGATTCTTGCGAAAGGATGGCATGATGGAGGGTCACAGAGAAAACGGTTTACTTTCTCGCTCACATGCAGTTTGGGAACACTAAACCCATGCAGGTTTCCATCTCGTGTTGACCAGGTGTTCAGAAATCCTTACCTGGGATTTATGGCAATTTTCCACGTTGAGGACAGTTAGATAATTGTTTAGTTAACCCAGTCTTTACTGTGGATGTATTATAACTCACCCGTGACTGAGCAACAAAGTAAAACTCTTTATTAATTTTATTTATTTATTTAGAGCTACTTTTTTTTGAATATTTATTTATTTATGCATACAAGAATTGGGTACAGGCCAGAGATGTGGGGGGTGAGAGGACTCGCCAGAGACAGAGTGGGGAACAGAACAGAGAGGCTGACTGAAATACACTGCTGAGGGGAGCAGCTGGCGAGACAGGAGAGGTCTGCTGTGCCATGTGGGTTTCTCCCTGGCCGGCTGGGGATCGAACTCGTGCTGCAGAGGCTGTGGCTTGCTTCATAGTGTGGTGCTTAACCCCTTGCGCCACCAGGGAGGCCCTCCTATTAGTTTTAAATGGGAAAAATGATTAAGTTTGTCTCTCAAAGTCAAGATCTGTTTTCCTTTGGTCCCTTACTGTTGCTTTATGTCGTGGTAACTGCTGACTCAGGGGTAAAATCTCGGTGCTGGTTTAGGGCTCAAGGACTGGGAAAATTTCAAGATAGAGTGGAAGGAAAAGCTTTGTTCTGCTGGGCCTCTGTCTTGTTGCTTATCTTGCCTAGTGTTGCTTTTCCATCCCCCCTCCTCCTTTTGCATTCTCTTGAATAATATTGTTGTCTTTAATAGTCTCCCTTTGATTGGTTTCCTCTCTGTTTGCTGACTAACATTTCATGTTTTCCTGAGGTCAACTCCTGGCTGACTGGCCAGAAGCCTCAGCAACAGAAAGTGCCCAAAACACCTTTTCAATGGGCTTTAAAATGTAACTTCAAAAAGACTGAAGTTTGAAAGCTGATTGCAAGCAGAGGTTGAAGACAAATTCTTGTTGCTATGGATGTAGAACTTCACTTGTTTTTCTGATTGTGTGTGTGTGTGTGTGTGTGTGTGAGTGTGTGAGTGAGAGAGAGAGAGAGAAAGAGAGAGAGAGAGAGAGAGAGAGAGAGAGAGAGAGAGAGAGAGAGAGGAACACAGAGTCTGTATGTGTCTGAGTTAAGACAAATCTTACACTATTTGTATTCATTCATTCTCACATTCTCCCCTTTACATGGTTTTAAAATAATTTTATTTCTATGATTCTTGCCATTAACATACAACCAGAACAGATGGTTTGGGTGTTTACAGTTGGTGTAGCTGTGATGATTGTCAAATATGAAAATGCTCTGTACCTGATGACAAAGAACTGTTGTTACTAACTCCACCTGAGTGTTCCTCTTCTGCCAAGGGATCCTCCAGACATCCCCACAATCCAGCCCGTGGAGGGTTCATGTCTGTTCTAGTTAAGAGCAGTCCTCTGGGGTCCTGCTTCACTGTCCCCTGCCGTCCCCCCTCACACCCGCCTTCATGCTTGTCTAGTTTATGTCCTCTATGTTGTTACTTAGATTATCACCTTCCAATACTTAACCCGGGAGTACATGGCTACCCAGCAATATTAGTGCTGTAATTTAGCCAAGATTTCTGAAGGAAGCACAGGAAATCTCTGAACAGTGAGAAGTTTCCACAAAATCCAGGCACTCATGATCACACACCTTCCCTCATAGGAACAACTTTGTGATAACTTAGATGATCCTAATACAGACCAGCTCTCTTGCTGAAGTGTGAGCTTCTTGTCACTGGAAGCAGACTTAAACAACCTCTAAGATCTCTTCCCCAAAAATGACATTTTTAAAATGGTAATAACACAAATTCTTCCACAAAGCATATAACTGATTTGTTAGATGAGATTCATACCAGCAAAATAAGTGAAGGGCCAGGTACTCCCTTAAGGCTGTTGTTTGCCTGACTGCGTTTAGACATGTGATGACTAAAGAGTCAATTGGATATGGAGTAACCTTGTAATTAGGGAACTTTTTCCTGGAGCACTGCTCATCCATAGCAACCGAGGGAACGTGGGATGAAATGACAAGCATATGTGTGGAATAGCAAAATGCTTGGGAGGGAAGTGGCTTGATTTGGGGAATAAACAGTTGAGCTTCATACATACAATGATGGCAATGAAGGAGGATTTGTTTTCTGGGATAAAATTGAATTAGACATCTGGAATATGGGTGGGAAGTGATGTCCAGTGTCTCAGCAAGGTAGAGAGCCAGAAACCATCGGAAGGGGAAGGAAAAAGTGGGAAACAATCAGGAATGGTGCCAGTTCACTGGGAGGGGAACCAGCCCTACCCCCAACAGCCCCTCAGACTCTCCTGCACTCACCTGGGAAGAAGAGAGCATAATGTACTATGAAGCATAACCTGTTAGTTCAAGAAAAGACACACAGGTGGCTGGGGAGTATGTTCAGCCATTTTTATTTTCTTATTGAAAAATCATGATATCATTTCCATATCTAAGGATATTCAATAATATCCAACCATTCTCAATAATCAAACGTCCTAAGTTGTTTCTAGAATGTTTTCAGTGTCAAGGTTAATGCATTGCCTTTGCTTGCTATGTTTCTTTAATAGACTTCAGTCTAGAACAGTCTCCCCATCTCCCTTTGTTTTACTCATTGAACCTTTGATGAATCCAAGCAGAGGACTGCTAAAACACACCATGGGTTCCTGCCACTGTTTCCTTGTTGGGTTGTATTTCTGAACCTGTCTTCTATTCATGGCTTTAATGCGGTAGCCTGAGGCTCTGCTGCATATTTGGGGTCAGCACCCAGAGAACTAAGGGTAAACCTCCATACATATTTGAAGGAGCAGCCTCCTTAATATGCCTCTGAAGGATCTCAGGTTCATTCAATCCCTATGCACCACCACCTTAACCTATGTTTACTACAAAACAATCATATTCAATACACCATGATCTCTGGGATCATTTCTAAAATGCACAGTCAAAAAGGACCAGGGGTGTCTGACTCATTTTCCCTCTGCACCGGTGGCGCAGGCTCACTCTCAAGGCACCAAAAGTGAAGTGAAGGTTGAATGTGGATTTGAAAAAAGAGGGTGTGTATGTTTCTTTCTATTTGCAAAGAAGTCATTTTTCCTTTCATTTTGCTCGCAACAGACAGATACACTGTATACTGTGAATTGGGCTAAGATTTTTGAATTGTGAAATGGTTGGGTGAGTGGAGTGGACAAAAAATTGAATATGTCACTGCCATAAACCACTCCAGTATTTCCACAGCTCTTCTCATTTCCTCAGAAATCTGTAATCATGGAGATTGAAGGGATCATTTTTACAATAAGCAAACAGAGGACCAGGGAGATAAAATGAGTTGCCCAAGGCAAGCCAGCTTGCTGATAAGCAGACCTGGGATTACAGCCAGTCTCTTAAACTTAGCTCTGTTCTTTATCTGTTATTCAGAATGATGGAAAATAGATGCCTCAGTAAATAGTTTTATATTGGTGCTGGGGAGGAAGTGAATTTGATTAAGCCAGCAGACACAAGAGACTCTCACAATAGTTAAAACCAGAGCAGAGTGTTCCATCAGTCTATCCTTGAATCTTGAAACATGGTCAATGTGGTGTATTCTCTCTGAAAGAGCAGAATGCTTGCTTCCTGAAGGTTCTTTTCTTTCTGGTTTGCCAAAATCATAGATTTTGTTCCTCAAAGTTTGAATCATTTTACTATGTGTGTGTATGGGGGGTAAATAATTTTTACTTGGGCTATCAGGATGGGTTGTTTGTTTATTAAATTGCAAACTGAATCACTTTGGGAACTATATCTTTTTCATAGGCATTTTCCTTCTGAAATAATTTTGCAAAAATCTCCCCCTTCCTCCTCCACAGGCATATAAATACCCTTTACAATTACCAGGTGTCTGTCTTCACCTGTCTATTACTCAGGGAGCTTTCAGAAGTTCTAATTATATATAAAATTGTAGATTGTGTCCTAAATTATACTTTGCTTTTAAAAATAGAAGTTAAGGTAATTTTTCTCAGCCCAGTTGCAAATATCACTGTGGTTTTATTTTTGTACATCAAGTATATTTGATCTATAATCAAGTAAGTCTCCTTTTTTCACTTAAACAAATCTCTTCAGTTCTCTGTAGAAAGAAAGAAAGGAAAGAAGGAAGGAACTAAGTAAAGGTGGGAGGGAGGGAGGTTGGAATGAAGGAAGGAAAGCAGAAAAAAAGAGAAAGGAAGCCTACCATCAGTTACTTGCTCTTGGTCATAGTTCCATTTTTGGTCAATTTTGTCTATGTTATAAATTACAGAGATCATATTTTCCTATGGTTTTCTCTATAGTGCCAGAAAAAAATTCCCAGAAGATGCCAGAATAAGTCCTTTCAGATTGTTATTAACCCGAATTGAGTTTCTGAGCCAATTCTGGCCATAGGGGAGCATCATGCTTAGACCTAGTATCTTTGAGTGGGTTCCTCAGGAAGCAAACTCTGCGATAACTTGTGTTCAGTAGTTTTATTGGAAAATGCCCACCGACCAACAATTGTCAGAGAGTTCAAGAAGCTGGATTGGGCAAAGGAAGGCATTACACAAACACTGAGTCAATTTCATGGAAAGCTCGTGAGCTGAGATGTCCCCTCAGTATTGTCCTTCCTTGCATCCAGACAGCCTCATCTTCATACTGTTGCAGCAATTTCCCAGAGAAATCAGATGGCGCTCAGAGCAGTGGAGAGAGAGATTTATTTGTCCCCCCCGTGGGATAGCTCCCCAAAGGCTGAGCACCTAAGAGGAAAAAATGGCAGTTTGTATGAGGAAACTTGCTATCTCATCCATCATAGCATAAGTGTTCTTTATTGTTTGGGAAGAGGGTCAAGGTCGCCATGGTGACCACTGTGAACAAGCAGTGCATTGCACCCAGCAACCTCTCTGCTCCAGCAAGCAGCAGAATCTAAGGAGCAGACTCCCCCAAGCAGCAGACATGGAAAACTTCCTGCTCCAATACTCCCATCCTGATGAGTCACTGGCTGCGAGCTGACTCCAGGGATACCCTATGACCTTGGGCAAGGTGGCTTTCTTTGGCTTGTCTTTCCAGGGTAGTTCCTAGAGACAGACCTAGCTGAGAAACATTAACTGCCAACACTCGGGGAGTGGGGGTGGGGGGGAGTGTGTTTCAATCCTGAAGTAGGGGGATCTGGGAGACCCACCATGGCAAATATTATCTTTCATCTTGTGAACTATTTGCATCCACTTTTTTTTGAATAATGATATCTAGAAATATTTGCTCCAGGATTCTAATTGGTCTGTGTTCCTGATTAACTCTCAAAAGCAAGGTCAGCTGTCAGCATAAATTACTGCCTCTGTGATTGAGTGGTTTGTAGGGTAAATGAAGTTCATCAGACTTTTATGCCATTGGCCTCTGGACTATAACCTGTGGCCTTGATCTTGTTAACGTAGAATGTGTACAGGTGTAGGGCACGTGCCTGACTATGGACACCTGAGCACGGTTAGCCTAGCGGTCAGTCTAGAAGGGCAACATTACTCAGTGACAGCTACAGCGAAGTAACTACAAGAGGATGAACCATGGCCACAAGAGGAAGAGACCTTAAGAGCACACCAGAGAAAGCCCAGAGGAAAAGAATGTTTAGAGATTCACAGAGGGCTCAAGTTGCTGTCTCCCTGCTGGCTTGTTTCCCCTGCTTACCATTAAATCCTGTGAAAATGATGCCAAGGTCTCCAAAATTCTTCTTTAAACTGCTGGAACTGATGGTGAAACTACCCGGCCTGGGATGGTTGCAAAACAGGGTTGAACAAAGTCAACATGCCATCAAGTGGGTAGCTGGTCTTTTCTAAGGATGGCACTTCTGCCCCTCACTTCCACCTGTAGGAATAGGCAGATTGGGAAGATTGAGTTACCACTAAACTTGCAGTGAGTGTGCCACCTTTTCTTCCTGGTATCATCAGCCTGATCTAAATACTGTCAACATCCAAAATTAAACACTGTAGAATAGAGAAAGGAAGAGAGAGGGAGAGAGTCTCGGAAGGTCCCTTTGCTTTTGGCCTGAGGAGCAGAAAAGAGACCTTCTAAACTCAGAGATTGAGGGGATCACGCTGGGTTTTTATTCTCCCTCTCCATTCCCCACAGGTCCTAGACAATGTGGTGGCAGCAGCAAAATAGCATGGGAAATTGTGGGAGCCAAAATACTGACAGAGGGGAGCTTTCATTTTTCATTTAGTGGAACTGCAGTTCCAAGAGGAAAGGACAAAAACTTCTCCCTCTCCTTCCCTCATGTCCCTTTAACCTTCTCTCTGTCTTCTTGCATTTGGACCCCTGATGTGATTCAGTCATGGAAGTGAGTGATTTTTGGCTGATATACGGAAGAAAAGAGGTCCATGGAATCCAAAAGTACTGGGGAGACAGCAGAGAAGGAAGAATTCAGGAAATGGATCCTATAAATTATTTGTGAAGGTCTGAGCTGATCTCCACCTGTGCTTGGTGGGTCTGCTCTGACTAGCTTTCCAAAGAGGTGAGCCAACAAATAGACTTCCCCCAGTTCCTAGACTAATTACTGGGTGATACAGTCACAGGTCAGATCTGAATAACACCTAAAGCCTTTGAAACCTGAACTGACGCTGTAACCACAGCACACAGAAAGTGAGTTGAAACTCAGAAACTGAACTTAATCAGGTCAAGTGCTTGCTGAAACAGAATTATCAACATTCTCTCATAGGGCTTAAATAAGACCAAGTTTAGGATACAATCCAAAGATCCAGGATACAATCCAGAATTATTTGACATATGAACAACTATGCAATTCTCAACTTGCTTGAGAAGAGGCAATCAACAAACACCAAAGATGGCCTAACACAGATGTTGGATTTTACAGCAGGTAGTATAAAAATACATAAAGGAGTGACCGTGAACACTTTGGAAACAAAGTTAAAACAGAAAGTTACCCCAGATAACAACTCACAAAGAGCTGTAACACTGATATTTTACACCACTTCTTGGTGACCAAGTGACTGGCACTACTGCCCAGCACGGCTGATGGGTGACCAGCCCTCTGTGTCAGCATCACGTTTGAGAACTATTAACACTGTGTATCTGATCATCTGGTACTGCCTGCTGGTGCTGCTGCCTCCATTGCTATTTGGTCCAGCATCTGACGCTGTTTATCCTGACATTCAGACTGTTGCTATGGGCTGCTGTAGTGTCATCTCTGTGGCCCTGCCTGTGAGCCCCTCCTGCTACCACTGTGGGCTTGACCTTGGCCCGATGCCCGCTGGTGTGTCAGAGCTCCAGGCCCTTGTTGATGGGATATTGTTATCTTGAATGAGCAACGTTTTGTTTGGTAGTAGTGACCACTACCTGGGGGGAGAGAGCCAGCCACTTGTGACCTTTGAAACTCTTTGTTTCCCGTTTGTTAAATAAATCCCATTGTTGCTATTTCCTGAACCTGTGTGGTCTTGTAGTTGTACGTGCGGGTGAAAACCCACAGAGAGTGACCTGTCCTCTCCTGCTGTCTTTTGACTGTCCTTTTGTTACAGGGCAGCCCTGATAGAAAACGGGTTGCCTGACTGTGGGTCCTCACCCGCACGCTTAAAAAGGACTTATGAATACTCCGCTGCAGGCACACACAAAAGCTTAATAAGAGGTTTATTTACAAGGGAAGGGGAAATGAGGAAATATACAACTCAGGGAGAAAAGAGGGAAATAAAGTTTTAAATGTGTCCTACCCTTTTCTCTGCCCTGGAATCCCAATGGCACTCTGAGAGCTGGCTGCGAGCCACAAGCCGTGAAGCCAAGAGGAGAGAGACCCCAAGGCCCACGTGTCATTTTTATACCAAACCTGGCTGCTTAACTCCACCCTCAGGTCCCAGCAACCTTCCCTTGGCAATGATAGGATTTGTCTTTCCCAGTGTCTTGATGACTTTGGTCTAAAGTTGGGGTGAAGTCCGCAAAGCCCGTATGAAATTAGTTCAGGACATCCTTTCCCCCTAACACTCTGACCTGCTGTAGTACCCTTAGAGCTCTGTTTCCGTTTCATAGCCTTAAAAGTCCTCTGTAATTCACTTATTCATCCCACTCTCACGTCTACCCCCTGGCAAGGACTGATAAAAAAATATTAAGTTTATATTCTTTATATGAAAAAAAGAAAGTTGCAGCAGAGATAGAACATAAAAAGGAAAACCAGGTGGAAATTTTATAAATGAAAAACACAATAACTGAAATTGAAAATTCACTAGGAGGATTCAATAGTGAAGAAGCCAGAGGAAAAAAATAGTGAATGTCAAGCTAGATCAATCTGAACAGTAGAGGGAAAAAAGAGGGAAAAAGAAAATAAAGAACCAAACTTCTGGGTTCTAGGGGACAACAAAAAAATCATCTGTGTCATCAAACTCCCAGGAGAACATAGAATACAGTACTGAGGAGGGTGTGCAGAAATGATGTCTGAAAATGTCTGAGGGAAGAACGTACCTACAAATTTAATAAACTTCAAGTACGATAAAATCAAAGAAATACATGTCCAAACACATTACACTCAAATTTGTGAAATATCAAAGAAAAATTCTTGAAATAGTCAGATAGAAGCAATGCATTATCTATAAGAGAATGATTAGATGACAATGACTGTCTCATCAGAAACCATGGAGATCAAAAGGAAATAGCATAACATCTTCAAGTGTTGAGAGAAAAATATTGTCAAATCAGTATTCTATATTCAGCAAAAATATTTTTCAGAAATGAAAGTAAAATAAAGGTATTCTTAGATGAAGAAAAATGACAAGAATTTGTACCCAGAAGCTCTGCTTCAAAAAAACTGCTAAAGGAAATTCTATAGAGAGGAGAGAAATAATATCAGAAAGAAACTTGGAATGTCAAGCATCAGAAAGAGCAATAGAGCAGGTAAATATTTGGATAACTATAACCTTGAGTTCTTTAAAATATGTTTTATGATCAAAAGCAAAAGTGTAACAAAAGTATACCTGACAAAGCTTTCAGAATATATAGATGAGGTAGTCAAGATAATATTTCTAACAAAACAAGGGACAGGGTAAGGGGATCTTTTAAGATTTTTAAATTTTGATTGAAGTGATAAACCTAAATAGATTATGAAAAGTCAAGAATGTATTTTGTTATCTGTAGCGCAACCTCTAAAAAAATTATACAGAGATACCTCTAAAATCTTAAGAGGTAGTGTTCATAGTGAGGCATAGGGTAAGTTAGGGTAATTAGGCAGTTTTAGGGACATTGCAGGAAGGGACCTCTGAAGAGTTTAGGAAGACTTCAGAGATAAGGACAGCTAGAGGAATGTAACCAATTCCACTGGGAAAAACAAACATCCCAGGACCAAGGACAACATTGTTAACGCTGGCCTTGGTTTCCTTCAGGTGATAAAGGGAGGTGGAATTTGGGGAAATGGAGAGTGGATTAATTAGGGCAGCAGACTCATGTCTGGTAGACCACTGTCCACCCCTTTGTCAGAGTGCAGGATATTTATGCAAGGGGGAGATGAGAAGGGGTCAGCACTGAGACCGGTGGGCACCAGCCTGTTTTTCTTCAATAGCTGATGTTTAACTTTCTCTTCCCTAAAATGCAGAGGTACTCATCTGGGAGACTGGGCCATAAAGATAAATCTATCAAACAAGGGGGAAGATGCAACAAATGGGGAAAGACAAACCTGTTAGATAAGGAATGTAAAGATCCTCCGCTCAGTAGCAAATTAAGTGAGACAGCCGAGAACTGACCAATCACAAAGAGACTGGTGGAGCTTTAGAATAATCAGGGAAAGAAGGTATATATTCCCTGAGACACGACTCCACTTTGGCTTCCTTGCCCCTCCTTGGCCTGGTTTCATGGCCTGGGAGTCCCACTTTATTTCTGTTCTTTTACTCCTCAATAAACTTTTCTTTCTCTAAGCAAACCTGCCTCTTCTCGCTTGCTTGCCTGAGCGTCTGCGAAGTTCCTGCTGCAGCTTCGTGAGACACCAACCCGTGGGGGTCTAGTGGCTGGGGCTCAGCGCTGCCCCTGCAGCCTGGGATCCGTTCCTGGCTGGGAGACTAGGCCTGACAATTCCAGTATCAATAGCAACATTGCTTACAATGGCCAAGAGGTGGAAAGCACCTAAAAGTCTGTCCACTAATGAAAGGAAAACTAAATGTGCTACATACATACAAAGGAATTTGATTTGACCATGGAAAGGAATGAGGTACTGATATATGACAGTGAACTGTAAAAACTTTATGCTAAGCAAATAAAGTCAGACAAAGCTAAAAAAAAATCTTAATAGGTAAATTTGAATAGGAAAATAAAAGGTGTTCAAATACCCTACTGCGGTAACCCTCCCGACGGTCACTAAGTGAAGCTAACCGCTCCTTAGTGTTTAGCATGGTCACGTCGCCAGGCACGCGGGTCGGACCCAGTGTACCCTGATAAAGAAAGAAGTGACGAAGTAATTAGCAACCAGCACCCACTGCCTAAAAGATGCTGAGACAGCCACATGTAAGCTTTAACTTCAATCCAATTATCTTGTTATGTGCTTCACTGCCCAGCTGCATACCTTAAACAGGTTTAGCTACTCTTTGGAAATATGTGAGAATGTAACTGAGAAAAACAATTGTTCTGATTCTATAGTAGTGACTAATACTTATAGCTGTAATCAATAGTTAATGGTAATAGTAATCAAATGTTGATTTTGAGGAATATAAATAAAACATAATGATAGAAATAGATTCTAGAGCTATAGTTTGGTTAATGTTTAAACTGAGGTCAAAGGAAAAAGCCAAGATGGTGGAACTGGCTTTAACTGACAAGACCTCTTGAAGAGATTACAAAATGTACTTAACTGATTGATGATTGTACTTGATTGAAATTTTGGTAAATATTATCCAAAAACAGTATGCGATGTTTTTGCTATGTTTCACTACATATGATAATCTGATGTATGATTAACCACAAACTGGAAAAAATAATCTTATGTAATGACCAAAAAAGATGTATAAAAAGAGAAGGTTTGCTTCAGCAAATTACACTCAAATTTTCACTCTCTTGAAGTGTGTCTTGAAGTGAGCACCTCGTGCTCACTCTCGCTCAATCCCTGAGATTGTCTCGATCTCCCGCCGCTGCTGGGCTGGTCCGCGGCACCCTACCCCACCCCAAAAGGCAGGAGGTGGGAAATAGAGAAGTGAGAAGTAGGGAACAAATAGAAAACAATATTAAAATGGTAAACATAAATCTCACTAAACATATCTTTAATTTCACTAAATAAAAATTCTTATATACCAACTAATAGAGATTGTTAGAATGGATGAAAAACTACACACTGTATATAGGATATACACTTAAAATATAATGATACAGGTAGATTGAAAGCTAAAGGATGGGACAAGATATACCATGCAGAAACCAATAGAAAGGAAACCAGGATAATTATATTAATGTTGAAGAATATTTTAGAGGAAAGAAAATTACCAGGGATGAAAAAGGAAATAGTATTCAGATTACATAAGCATAAAAAGGCTTTAAAGAACACTTAGAAGTTCTAAATTTGTATGTACCTAACAACTGAACTTCAAAATGAAGCAAGAGGGCCTCCCTGGTGGTGCAAGGGGTTAAGACGCAACCTACTGAACTTTCTGCAGCCACTGCAGCACAAGTTGGATCCTTGGCCAGGGAGCAACCTACCCGGTGCAGCAGACATCTCCTGACTCGCTGCACCCCTCAGCGGTGTACTTTGGTCGATCTGCCTGTTCTGTTCCCCACTCTGTCTCTGGTGAATCCTCTCACCCCCTACACCTCTGGCCTGTATCCCAGCTCTTGTATGCATAAATAAATAAATCTTAAAAAAAAATTCGCCAAGAGATCATATCCTGGATTGTAAGTCAAAACTTATTAATTTAAAACAAATTAAAATCACCGAGATTGAAATCATATCAACCATCTTTTCTGACCATGAAGGCATCAAACTAGAAATAAACCATAAAAAGAAGCCAAGGAACTTTCCTACCTCATGGAGATTAAAAACCACACTATTGGAAGACCATTGGACTAATGAGGAGATCAAAGAAGAAATTAAAAAATTTTTTGAATTGAATGACAAGAAGGACACCAATATCCTAAATGTATGGGATGCAGCAAAAGCAGTAATAAGAGGAAAATATATAGCAATAGAAGCTCACATCAGGAAACAAGAAAGAACTCAAAGAAACAACCTAATCTCGAAGCTCAAAGATCTAGAAAAAGAACAAAAAAACCCCAAAACCAGTAGAAGAAAATAAAAAATAAAAACCAAAGCAGAAATAAATGAAATTGAAACTAAAAAAACAATCCAAAAGATCAATGAAACCAAGAGCTGGTTCTTTGAAAAAATCAATAAAATAGACAAACCCCTAGCCAGGCTCACAAAGGAAAAAAGGGAGAAAGCACAAATAAACAGGATCATCAATGAAAGAGGAGAAATCACAACGGACACAGCAGAAATCAAAAGAATAATCAGTAACTACTATGAACAGTTATATGGAAACAAGTTTAACAATCTAGAGGAGATGGACAAATTCCTACAACTCTACAATCACCCAAAGCTAGATAAAGAAGAAATAGAACACCTAAACAGACCAATTACAAGCAGCGAAATTGAAATGGTAATCAAAAACCTCCCCAAAAACAAAAGCTCAGGACCTGATGGATTTACAAATGAATTCTACCAAACATTCAGAGACGAATTAGTGCCTATCCTTCACAAACTCTTCCAAAAAATTGAGAAGGAAGGGACAATACCAAACACGTTCTATGAAGCCAACATTACACTAATACCAAAACCGAACAAGGACAACACAAAAAAGGAAAACTATAGGCCAATCTCCCTAATGAACACTGATGCAAAAATCCTCAATAAAATTTTAGCTATCAGAATCCAACAATGTATCCATAAGATAATTCACCACGACCAAGTAGGATTCATTCCAGGGACACAAGGATGGTTTAACATCCGAAAATCAATCAACGTTATCCAACACATCAACAAAAAGAAATATAAAAGCCATATGATAATATCAATAGATGCTGAGAAAGCTTTCGACAAAGTGCAACACCCATTCATGATAAAAGCCCTTGAAATTCTTGGGATACAAGGAACATACCTCAACATCATAAAGGCCATCTATGACAAGCCAACAGCCAGTATAATTCTCAATGGTGAAAAGCTGAAAGCAATTCCATTAAGATCTGGAACCAGACAAGGATGCCCACTCTCACCACTGCTTTTCAATATAATACTGGAAGTCCTAGCCAGAGCAATAAGACAAGAGAAAGACATCCAAGGAATCCAAATAGGAAAAGAAGAAGTCAAACTATCACTATTTGCAGATGATATATTATACATAGAGAACCCCAAAAACTCCACAGAAAAACTAATTCAACTCATCAGTCAGTTCAGTAAAGTGGCAGGATACAAAATCAACACGCAAAAGTCAGTAGCCTTCCTATACACAAACAATAAATCTGAAGAAGAAGAAATCAAAAAAACCATCCCTTTTGTTTTTGAAACAAAAAAAATCAAATATTTGGGAATAAATCTAACAAAAGAGGTAAAGGACCTATACAAAGAAAACTATAAAACACTGTTAAAAGAAATAGAAGAAGACACAAAGAAATGGAAAGACATCCCCTCCTCATGGATTGGAAGAATAAACATTATTAAAATGGCCATCCTTCCAAAAGCAATATACAGATTCAATGCTATTCCAATCAAAATTTCAATGTCATTCTTCAAAGAAATAGAACAATTATTGATGAAATTCATATGGAATCACAAAAAACCCCGAATAGCCAAATCTCTCCTGAAAAAAAAAAAGAAGGGAATGGAGGCATCACACTCCCAGACTTCAAACTATACTACAAAGCCATAATCATCAAAACTGCATGGTATTGGAACAAGAACAGACATACAGACCAATGGAATCGAATAGAAAATCCAGAAATAAACCCACAGATTTATGGTCAATTAATCTTTGACAAAGGAGCAAAGACTATGCATTGGAGCAAAGAAAGTTTGTTCAATAAATGGTGCTGGGAAAACTGGGTCGCTACATGCAAAAGAATGAAGCTTGACCACTACCTCACACCATACACAAAAATCAACTCAAAATGGATTAAAGAACTAGACATAAGACCTGAAACCATAAAACATATAGAAGGAAATATAGGCGAAACACTACGTGATTTGCACATCAAAGACATCTTTACAGACACATCACCCAAAGCAGTGATAGTGAAGGCAAAGATAGACAGCTGGGACTACATCAAATTAAAGAGCTTCTGCACAGCAAAAGAGACAATAACAAAAACAAAGAGAAACCCCACCAACTGGGAGAACATTTTTGCACCCAACACTAATGATAAAGGACTGATCACAAAAATCTGCGAAGAGCTGAGGAGACTCAACAACAACAAAGAAAATAATCCAGTCAAAAAATGGCAGAAGAGCTAAAAAGAAACTTCTCTGAAGAGGAAATGCAAATGGCCAACAGGCATATGAAAAAATGTTCAACATCACTTGTCATCAGGGAAATGCAAATCAAAACTACCATGAGATACCATCTTACACCAGTGAGAATGGCACATATTAAAAAAACTAGCAACAACAAATGTTGGCGAGGGTGTGGAGAAAAAGGAACTCTTCTGCACTGTTGGTGGGAGTGCAAACTGGTCCAACCACTATGGAAAGCTGTGTGGAGATTTCTGGACCTACTAAACATAGAGCTTCCATATGATCCAGCAATTCCACTCCTAGGTATTTACCCAAAGGACACAGAAACATCAATTCCAAAGAGCACCTGCACCCCTATGTTTACAGCAGCACTGTTTACAATAGCTAAGCTTTGGAAACAACCCAAATGCCCAAAAATAGATGACTGGATCAAGAAGATGTGGTACATATATACCATGGAATATTACTCAGCATTCAAAAAAGATAAACACATGCAATTTGCAGCAACATGGATGGCGCTGGAAGGGATCATGCTCAGCGAAATAAGCCAAAAAGAAAAAGAAAAATACCGGATGGTCTCACTCATAACAGGAATCTAGAAAACTTAAATAAGGGACCAGGAAAATGAATAACTTTAAGAAAGTGAAAATCAAAATCAACAAAAAACTATGAACCAGAGACACTTTTAGGGGGGTGGGGGCGGGAGGGGAGGGATTGGGGTCAGAATGGGGGGGCTGCAATTGTATGGGGAATATTACAATAAAATTTATTATTTAAAAAAATATAAATAAATAAAAAAAATTAATAAAAAAAAATAAAATAAATAAAAAAAAATAAAACAAATTAAAATCTTAGCAGGTGTTCTTAAAAAACAAAAGGGAGAGACAAATATGTTCTGGATTGGAAGATTGAATGTAGTAAAGATTTTAATTCTCTGCAAATTGATCTACAGGTACTTCACCAAGGAAAATATAAGGATAAAAATAAGCATATGAAAAGATGTTCAACCTCATTAGCCATGGAGAAATGCAAATTAAAACATGATAGTTACCACTACATCCCTATTTGACTGGCTAAAGTAAGAAATACTGATAATACCGAAGTGTGCTGGCACAGAAGCCACTGAAACTTGTATATTAAGGCAAAAAATGGTTTTGCCAATTTCCTATAAAGTTAAACATACGTGCATGACCAACAGCTCCTCTCCTGAATATTTAGTCTAGGGAGAACAAACTACACACAAAAATGTACAGCAACTCTACTCATCATTGCCAAAATCTGGAAACAACTCAAATATCCTTCAGTGGGTGAATGGATAAACTGTGGTACATACATATGATGGCAATAAGGAAATAAATGATATGTGCAACAATTTGGATGGATTTGAAAGACATTATGCTGAGGTCAGGATGCTCGTCTCTAAAGGCTTTGTGCCTGATGATTCTATTTATATGACATTTTTGAAAAGACAAAACTGTAGTGATGGAGAACAGAACAATAACTGCTCTAGGATGTGACCATAAAAAGGTAGTATGAGGGAGTTTCTGGAAGGGATAGGATTGTTCTGCATCCTGGTGGAGATGATGGTAACATGAATCTACTTGGGATGGAGAAGGGAAGGATAGTGGATTACTTTAATTGCTGTTGTTATAAATTTTAAAATTTCACTTTTAAAGTCAGTTTATTAAGTTCCATGATGAAAGATATCAGAATAGTCTCCTGAAAATTTTTTTTTTAGGAAAAAAGAAAAGAAAACCCAAGTCACCTGAGGATAGCCACAGGTGGGGAGCCACATTAGCATCCCTGCAGTTTAGGGAGTCAGTTCACTGTGTGGATTTCTGTACCAGTTTACTGAGAGTTTCCATCATGTCTATGTCTTGGACTTTGCCAAATGCTTTTTCTGGACATATTGATAAGAGCTCACTAAGTCAGGGATATCAAAGAACAACCTGGGTGGGAGAACCCATGAGCCAAAGTTTCCTACATGAGGCATAAAAGATTGTGTCAAGTTTGAAGAAGGGTAATAGTTCAGGATTGTCTAGCAATTTGGGGAGTGGCATGAGCAGAGGTGCGCAAAAACACCATCTAAGCCAAGAGGGTCCGGGGTAAGACTTTCTTGTAGTCACTTCTCACTAGCACTTTAGCAGGAATGAGGTTACTGTGACCTAGAGACAGCCCAAGTAAGTGTGAGTTGGCGGGGTAGGAGTTGCCCCAAGTCCTGTTTGAACACGGGGGTGGAGTCCACAAAGCCTGTATGGAATTACCTTTAGGACATCCTTTTCCCCCTAACAGCCTGAGTCATGGATCGATGGGGCCTCACCAAATAATCTGGGCCAGCACAGGACGAGGCACCTGACTTACTGTTATCTCACAACCCCCTGGAGGGAGAGGGCTGCTATCTCAGAACCGCTTGTACAGTTGGAACGTAACCTCTGTTCCATGCCCAACGGTGGCCCAAGCCAGAACGAGCTATGATGCCGTGCTCTTCTTCCACTTCCTCCTCCACCCACCTCACAGACTTCTCGTTTAAATACTTCCTTCTCCCTCCACTCAAGAAGACTGGCTAAATTCTCCTTTCCAGCACTGGTTCCCTCATGCGTGGTTCTCTCTAATAAAATCTCAAATAGAGCAGCTATTGCTTTCTAGTAAATTCTCTCCCTAACAGGCAAAGCACCCACTCTTTTGGGGCATGTAACAACCTGAGGCTCTTTGGAGGATGATCTGGAACATGACTTCATGTGGTTCTCATGTTGGGGTGTGAGTTAGAGTTGTGGGGGAGAGAGGACAGAGCCATAGGGCACGATACTGTGTCAGCCTATACCACACAGAGCATGAGGGGCACTCCACAAGACTTTCCAGGGCCTGCCTTCTGCCCCTTAGAGATGCCATCTGTTAGTTGTGCTGGGAGGTATAGTTTTATATCTCACGCAAAGTGGCAGGCCTTAATTCTGAGATAAAGGCACATTTTGTTAGAGAGAAAATAAATAAGTAATTTTAGCATGGGTGGTTGGAATGAAGAAAGGTCAGAGAATAGGAGGGATATTGGGGGTTGTCTCTGAAGGGTAGAGCCTCTCAGGTCACAGATTTCCCCATTATTGGAATAAAAGCTGACTGGGCTGAGTTTGAGTGGGCCAATCACCCATCCCAGACTTTGCTCAGGGCTTATCAGGCATTACCTTATTAAGCAAATCACATCCTTAAAAGAGGAAGTTTTCTTTTTTAAAGCCTCTTGGCTGTTTGCTCCACCCTTCCTTTGGTTTGAATCAAAGATAAGCTTCCCTTAATAATAGCAACTGGAGTTCTTTTTTTTGTGTTAAGTTTAATGGTTCCCAAAATCAGCACCGCTTATTTTGAATTCAGCCACAGCTTGATTTGGATAGACAGTACATGCACTGGGATGAAATTTGAGGGATTGTGGTCTGGAAGGATATACTTTTTAGCTTTGAGATAGAAATGTAATTTGGTGAGCTTTCTTTGTCAGTAAGAACTGACCTCTGTGATTCACTTCCAGCAGCTTGGGGGGCTCTGAGTGTCACAGGGTGGTCCCCGGGGGAGGTATCAGGTTCCCTGCCCCACCCAAGGAAGGGTGGAGCTGAGGGGGGGGGGAGAAGAAGCTGCAGAGGAGACTGAGGAAGGGAGGAAGCAGGATGGAGCCAGAAGGAGACCTGGGGGAGGCACATGGAGCAGAGAGACACGTGAAGAAACTGTTTGCTTTTTGGTCAGGGACAAATGTGGGTGAGAGACCCATGGGAGGATAACAATGGCAACTTTTATCTTGATTTTGTTCTTTTTCCTCCCAGACTAGTCTGACTGTTTTTGACCCTTTTTTATGGATCCCTGCTGAAAGGTGCTTTAAACTTGTGGCAGGCTTTCGGACCTTGCTTTAGAACAATGCTGTTTGGATGGATTTTTACCCACGAGGGGATGGGTAACTTTGGGTGCTTGATTTGGAAACTATATTCTTTGTATTTTCTGTACTGCACACAAGTTGTATTAAAGTTCCCTTCCATTAAAGGTCTACATGTTTTGTCTTGATGTGGCGGATGGCAGACCTATTTAGAGCAGGCAGGGAGAGGGGCACTAGGCCCTCTTATCTCTGTTCTGGTGCCTGATTCCCCTTCACTCAAGTTTGCAGTGGGATCTCATTTGTCTGCCCCAAACAAATGAGGGAAATTAACTGAGTTTAAGTCATCTGGCTCAGATTGTACTGTGACTGCACTTTATTGCCCGTTACTTTCAGGCCTAGGAGTTCGTTCATTCTGTTGTAGAGCAACCCCGATACAAAACGGGGTGCCTGACTGTGGGTCCTCACCCGCGCGCTTAAAAGGACTTATCAATGCTCTACTGCAGGCACACGTGAAAGGTTAATAAAAGGTTTATTTACAAGGGAAAGGGAAATGAGGAAATGTACAGCTCTGGGAGAAAAGTGGGAGACAAAGTTTTAAATGAGTCCTACCCGATCCGCCGATCAGGCATCCCAAAATGGCGCTCTCAGAGTTGGCCGCCAGCCAGGAGCGGTGAAGCCAGGAGGCGAGCGATCGCGAGCCAGAGAGGGAGCAAGGCCCACGTGTTTGGTTTTTATATCCAACATGGCTGCCCAACTCCACCCTCAGGTCCCAGCCACCCTCCCCTTGGTGGTGATGGGATTTGTCTTTCCCAATGTCCTGATGGCTTTAGTCTGGAGTGGGGGTGGGGTCCACAAAGCCTGTATGGGATTAGCTCAGGACATCCTTTCCCCCTAACAATTCCACACTTGTAAAGTTAAGTGAAACTCTCACCTGCATCTGGGAGCATTATTTATTTGCTTGGCCTGGACTGGCCTCTCCTAATTTCCTGAACTGTCACCAGTTTGACTCACCTCCCCTAGCAATGTCAACTATTTCACTAAAGCTGGAACACTGGGGCAAATTATGTGAACATAAAAGGGATTATATTGTTCTTTCTTTCAGAATTGTCTCTGGACTCAAGTTCGAAATATCTTTAATTTTTCTGGCACATTGATAAAAGATGCTTTAAAGACATATAGCCTCTCTTTGGTAACTCCATCATATTATTCTTTTGGGTCACAGAACAAAACCAATAAGAAACCTTAGAAGTTTGACAGTAGGATTGAGGCTGTCAGAGGGGGAGCGGCAGGCTGTGGAGGTGGGGGGGGTCCCATGGACTATGCTGGAGGACTATGGTTGCCTTGAGGGTGGGGTGTGGTAACATACCTGAAGAGGTGTGGAGCTATACCTCTAAATCATATATAATCATATATAATGAATTACACCTCAATAAAAAATAAGTAAGAAGGGAAGTGGCTAAGAGCAATATTTCCCATTATTCTTAAAGCTGGTTTTCCAGATTGCTTTGACTTTCTTCATCTTTTCAGGTAGATGAATAACCCCACTGAGTAATGACTAAATTAATCCAGCCTGCCTTTTTCCCGGACAAGCACCTCGATACCAGTCTAACCCATCTTGACTCAGTAACAGAGCATACACATTTCAAGACTTCATTAGGTTAAAGCTGCATCAATCTGGGAAGTCAACTGAACTGACTTCATTACTTAAGAGGTTCCAGACAGTTGATTTATTCAATTAGTTGTATTTCCAGAGGATGATTCATTCATACCCAGCAGAAGGGAAAAGGACAACATTTGAAAGCACACTTAATGAGGAGTGAATAAGACACTATTCTTTCTGGAAAACCTGTCTTTTATAGTATGATGTGGGTGTTTCTGGCATGTCTTTCAAGGAAAGAGTAGAAGATCATGTTGTTTTTTTTAAGATTTATTTATTTATGCATACAAGAGCTGGGGTGCAGGCCAGAGGTTGGGGGTGGTGGCGGTGAGAGGATTCACCAGAGACAGAGTGGGGAGCAGAACAGGTAGATCTACTGAAATACACTGCTGAGGGGAGCAGTGGGCGAGAGAGAAGAGGTCTGCTGCGCCATGTGGTAGCTCCCTGGCTGGAAATCGAACTCACTTTGTAGACGCTACAGATAGCTTCATAGTGGTGAGACTTAATTCCTTGCGCCCCCATAGGGGCCCTAAAGATCATGTTTTTGAGGCTGTAACTGGGCGTGTAAGGACAGTTGCTTCTCACCAGCCCAAAGTCTGAAGTTTATTGAAAACAGGCAAGCACATCCTTTTTAAGCTAAAGTTGCCTGACTCTGGATTCATAGAAAAAGCCATGTTTCTGTGCCTTGCTCCCTGTTTGGCTGTGAAGCAGGGACCTGCTCTGGTCACAGGAATCCAATCTTCTCACTGTCGTCTTCCTTGCCTCAGGCACTGAGCTCTGGTTTTTACCAAGGAAATTTCCCTAACTCCAGTTTTGCTTTTCCTTCTTAGGCAAGGTGTTTTTATCCTTTTATTTTGAAAGTTTCCCAGCCTGCAGGTAACATCTAGCCAAACAGGCTTTTATTTCCTCAGGAAGTTTGATGGGAGCCAGATGCCTTGTGCTGACTTGTTCATTTTGATGTATTCTGCAAAAACTCTTGATTCCACCTCAACCTGGAATTCAGCTTGATTTAGAAATGTAGATGATTAGGTTTCATTCATTCATTTACTCATGTCTCCCTTAAATGTTCTACCTATATTTTTGAAGTGCCTGCTATGTGCCAAATTCCCATTCAACTATTTACTTATGTAGACTTTTTTTTTACTGAATTATTTTTTATTGAAGTGACATTGGTTTACGGTACCGTATGTGATTTAGAGATATAAGGTTATATCTCTTCAAATGTATGTTACCAGATCACACCATTCCGACCACCAAAGCACCCATAATACCTCACCTTAGTCTATTGGGACCTTCCTCCTGACCTCTCTAACACCCCTCCTTCCCCTTTGATAGACTCAGTTCTAAAGGCAGATTTCTGGCATTTGTTTTGTATGATTTTTAAAAATTTCTCTATATTTCCTATATGACTGAAACCATCTTGTATTTTTCCTTCTCCTTCTGACCTATTTCACTTAACATAATTCCCTTTAGTTCCATCTATGTTGTCACAAATGGCAAGATTTCATTTTTTCCACACACTCACACACACACACACACACACACACACACACTCCACATCTTCTTAACTTACTCATCTGTCTTTGGGCACTCGGATTATTGTCATAACTTGACTAAACAGTGCTACAATGAACACAGGTGTGCATGTAGCACTTCAAATTAGTGCTTTTGCTTATTTTGCATGAGTGGAATTGCTTGATCACATGGTACATCTACATACCTCAGTTTAATACTCTATACAATTGTTTTTTCTCCCTCTCTTTCTGCAAATGTCAGACCTGCATTATAGTTTGAAGGCTTTTCCTGATTATTGCTCCTGCTTCCCTTTGTAGGTTCTAGATATCACTCCCAAGAAATTGCTTCTATTTCTAGCTCTATCTTGTATCTGTTTCCCAAAAGATCTGAATTGGCACATTTGGTACTGCTAACAGTTTGAGAAATCAGATGCCAAGATGGGTTTGGGGACTGAATTGTTCACCACCCAACAGACCAGGAGGATTCTATACAGAGTGGTATGTGGGGCATGAGTGATTGCTGCTTGATAAGTAAAACTGGAAAACCAAGAGCCTGTTGTCTTGGGTAAGGGAGGAACTTCTCAGGTCAAATGATTTAATTTAACAACCTGACAAAAACCTCAGGAAATGGAATGAACTCACTTCTAGAGTAGGTCTCAGAAGTCCAGGGAAAGCAATGGTCTATGTTGAGTGAAGTTGAAATGCCTGAGTTGCTGTGGTAGATGGTAAAGGAAGGGATTAAAAAGTCAGGGAAGTGGGTGTGCTGGAAAGAATATATTATATGAAGCCTGAAGACTCACAAAGGCTCTTTGGGAGGATGTAGAAAACATGCCATATCCCCTTAGGGATATGGCAGCTTCATTAGTTCAGTAGCTTATCTTCTCTGTAGGTTGGGGTTGATGCTAGAAGAGGTGGCCACAAATCTGGTCTCCTCAGCAGCAGTGAGGATGATGGAGCCCTATGGAGGCAATTAACCATCAGAGACCTGGGAAAATTTTTCCCATAATAATTGGCAAGCTCAGGGAAATAGCCAAGGGGGTGTGGCAACATTCACTGTAACTGTTAATGGACACACACAGCAGCCTGCAAAATGCATGGTTCCAGAAGTTTGGACAGTCCCATTTTTCAAGAGGTCTTGAAGATCTAAGAGGGCACAAGCAATCAACTCACAGTATAAGTGTGATGTACAGAGATTTAATTTCTTTATTTGACTATAAAGGGTCTTTCCTTCCTCCCACTAGTTAGTGGGAGAAAAGCTTAACCAAATGTCAGTTCAGTTTAAAGTCTGTTCTGTTCATTTGAACCCATTTTCTGATGTTTATTCTCTCAGGTGGCCCATCTAGCTTCTTTCCTTTCAGTTTCCTTTCAGTTGGTATCCCATGTTTGGCTCATGAAGAGAATGAATTCCATAGTATATATATTAACTGCTTCAGGGGAAGAAAATCCACAAACTTAAAGTGTGAGCTAGTTGTGTGACTCCTGATTCATCTAAACACTTACATCCCTCCAGGACTCTAGTTGATGAACTTATGCTCCAATACCTTCTATTTTGTTGTTAGTTTTCACTTAACATTCTTTTGCATATGTAATAAAAACCTTTATATATATTTTGATGGCCACATACTTTTCCATTACAATGACTACTTGGGTCTTTAGAGATCAGCTCAAAAGCCATTTTGAATTCCAGTTTCAAAAAGTCTCATATTTTACATAACCTAAATTCTGTCTGTTAACTCAGAATTGGGGAAATATTTGGACTTAAAATTCTTTGCATTTAATGCTTCTTTCCCCAAGACAAGTTAGAAAAAACCAGTGTGAAGGACTTTTTTTCCCCTGGGAAGTTTCTTCACATTCAAGTATTTTGTGGAAGCCCCACCGTGTGGCTTGTCGTGGGTCCTCAGCCCCAACAAGTGACCAGAAATAAGTTACAACCTAAGTCCAGTGGTGTGTATAGCAGCTTTGAGCAAGTCCCTAGTCAGTACCTGTATAAAGACTCTCTTGGTTAAAAGTTCTGAAGCTGTCCCTTAACATAAGGACAAGCATGGCTTGAGTGAATACCTCCCTGTTCAGCATTACAGTGAAAAAATTTTCCATGAGTATCCACATTGGTTTCTTGTCCCTGTGCTTTTGCTTGTGCCATCTCTGTCCTTGCTTTTCAGATCCTTGTCATCTTTAAATGTTTTCTCAAATTTCACCTGAAAGCAAACTCTCTAAGGACAATGTTTCTTAGTCTTATATTGCCTCATATATTCCATGGGCATTAGTAGAGTGGCCTCTTATGTAACAATTGCTCAATAAGTTTGATGAATGAAGGGATGAAATTCATCTAATGGTAGGGCCAGTAGAGGGACAATGAGACAAATTGCTGTCTAATCCATACTTTTTGAGTGAAATCATATGGAAGATCTATTGTTTTTTTTTTTTTTTAAAGATTTATTTATTTATGCATACAAGAACTGGAGTACAGGTCAGAGGTGTGGGGGGTGAGAGGATTCACCAGAGACAGAGTGGGGGACAGGACAGGGAGACTGACTGAAATACAATGCTGAGGGGAGCAGTGGGTGAGACAGGAGAGGTCTGCTGTGCCATGTGGGTAGCTCCCTGGCCGGCTGGGGATCGAACTTGTGCTGCAGAGGCTGCAGATAGCTTCACAGTGCTGGGCTTAACCCCTTGGGCCACCAGGGAGGCCCAAGGATCTATTGTCTTAAGGATGCCAGTGGATGGCCAAGCTCTGTGCTCCGAGGGAGAGAGGGAGAAGAATGTTTGAAAGAGTTCTAGGAAGTCCAGCTTGACTCAGACACCTGACAAAAGTTTGGTGGTGATGAATCTGGGTTTTTGGGAGCAGGCCTGAATCTGAGGACCCCAGGAGGGCTCTTTCTCTGTCTTCAGTGAGGAAAGAATTCAATGTGGAGACCAAAGATGCAGGAAAGAAAGAGATTTATTAATAGGTAGGAAGAAAAACAGGAAAGGTCTCTGAGCAGAGAGGGGTCCTGAATGGGTAGCCGCTGAGAGGGGAGAAGCAGGTGCTTATATGGATGGGTACAGTGGGCAAGAAGTGGGGTTTGGTAATTTGGTGTCTGCACGTTGTGTCTTATTGATTGGCTGGGCTCGAGGGGGGTCTCCTAGGCTACTGAGACCCATGTTACCAAGACAAGCTTTGGTTTGTTGCTTTAGCATTGTGTTACTGTGTGGGTGTTCTAAACATTCCACTCTTTACTGGGTTGGAGTTGGGGGCACCCTTCTGGCTCAGGATCATTCTCCAATCATAATGATAAATGGACCTATGGCATGGGTGGTGGATTGGGAGAGGAGAGAGTGCCCTCCTGGTTCCAACTGAGTGTTTCTCAATCAGGCTGATAAGTAGATTAGGGGCTTGGGGCGCCCTGTTCCTAACTGATTGCTAATACTCATTTTCTAATGTCCTCCTTCAGTATGCGTCAGGAGAGGTTTATAGGAGTTCATAATTATTCACACTGGCACTGCTTTTGAGGAAGTAGAATAGAAATGAGAGGGAATGTGTAAAGAACACACCTCTCTGATGGTGCAAGGGGTTAAGTGTTAGCATTATGAAAAAATCCACAGCCATTGCAGCACGAGTTCGATCCCTGGCTAGGGAACTGACCAACATGGTGCAGCAGACCTCTCCTGTCTCCTGCTGCTCCCCTCAGCAGTGTATTTCAGTCAATCCACCTGTTCTGCTCCCCACTCTGTCTCTGGTGAATCCTCTCATCCCCTCCCCTCCTCTGGCCTGTACCCCAGTTCTGGTATGCATAAATAAATAAATATTTAAAAAATAAAAAGAATAATTGGGCATTGGGCAGTCCTAGGGGTTTGCTATTCCAGCATTTAGAAGTCAGAACATAATTGAGCTTGGAGCTCTGGTGAGGGTTTAGAAGACAAAGTAGAGATTGGTATTAGAGACCCGAATCTTTTAATACCAATTATGAGAGACAGAACAAGATCATATGAATCATTTTTAGACAGTGCTGTGCTTAACCCCTTGGGCCACCAGGGAGGCCTGAGGATCTATTGTCTTAAGGTTCAAATGATTTACACTTTGGCTGTGTCTTTCTGCCCAGAGAGGATATTTCTTTTTTTTTAAATTAGTATCCATGTATTCCTAGTGTTTCATTTTCATCAGTGATTAGTCAGGCAAGTTCTCTGTTTTATCTGTCTGTGCATCCTGATAGATGAATAGATATATATATAACCAGACATGTATCAGATACTTGGACTGAATGGAATTAAAGATACATGAGGACTTTAGTGTATTGCAAAATCTTCATTTTATAAAGTTGACAGCACAGCGTAAGTACTAAATAAACAGCTACTTTGTCATTATCATTATTAATGACATTAAGTCATTAATGATACTTTTTGGAATTTCCGTCCTGCTTTTGGAATTTCCTTCCTGCTTGTCCCATCTGTCAGGCAGTTCCCTCCTTTTCTGTACCTGGCTGAATGCAAGTAATTTTTCAGGGTTTGGTTCAAATCCCATGCCTCATAGGACACCTTCCTGGACTTCCAGTTTCAGGAGGGCTCCTTCCTTCCTTGGAAGCTCATATTACTTGCTCATCATACCACAGTGACAGCTAGTTTAAGTGTTAATTAAAGGTAGATGTCTTCTCAGGACAGAGAATTCCAGAAAGTTTCCTTCTCCAAGCAGCATAATCCCCAGGCAATGAACTCCTCCAGAGGCTCCTTTATGCAAAGAAAATTAAGGCTGCATTTGCAATTCCAGACCAGGGTCTCCTCTTGGGAGCAGGGGGGTCTTGCATAATCCATACCCATGGCCAGGTGTCTTTGATCTGAACACACATTCCTTATTTCATCAGTCTGCTTCCTCTCATCCACTGGGAGACTCTAGTTACAAATATCTTATTCTTCTGACAACCATGAGTCGTGTTGACTTTGTTGGGAACTTGGATTCAGTGTCTCAAAGACTGTTTTCTGTGGAAGTTGTAGCCTGATGGCAAATAACAAACATCTATTTAATTCACAAAGTTTTTGGTATCTCTAAGTATTATTGATAATAGCAGCAAAGAACATTTCAGTTCCAGAGTGGAATTCTTAGGACATTACCCTTTCTTCCAGGAAATTCTTCTAGGAGCTATTACTTAATGTCATTGATAATGATATGACAAAGTAGCTGTTTATTTAGTACTTATGCTGTGCTGTCAACTTTATAAAATGAAGATTTTGCAATACACTAAAGTCCTCATTGTAAGGAAATAGAAACTCAGAGAAGAATGATAAGATACAACCAGTCTTCTGCTAGAGGTTGGAAAGTCTCTGTGGGTAACTCTGCAATAAATTTAATAACTTTTACTTGGAGATGCACCAGTTTTTTGGTCCCTAAGACCAATGGATTACTTCTATCCTTTAAAAGTTTTAAAATACCTTATTATTTTAAACAAAAGGATGAATGAATAGTTCTTGCTTACTTTTTCAGTAGATTAGATGTTTTAAATTTATTTTATTAGATTCATGATCTTGTCTTTGTTAAGCTAGTTTTTGTGGCATACAGGTCCCAAAAGGATTTTGGAATTAAGAGATAAAACTAGAAGTAAAACTTAAGTATTATATATATTATATATATATTTATTTTATATATATAGCACATTAATCATATTAAACCATCATTAACATGAGAAAATGAGCCTCATTGTGTAATGATCAACAAGTAGAGGGCATATAGAATGATAACAACTATGCTAACTGTTCTAGAAAAACAGTAATATTAGATTCCAAGACTGATGATGCTATCTTGAACAATTCTTTACTCAGATTGATTGTTGGAGATGCAGTTAAGTAGGTAAAGTTTGCTCATATCATCATCTTGCAATTATTGGGGATAGTGTTGGTAGCCTGCAGGCTAAAATCATAGTTTGGCTGTGAATTATGTTGTAGATTGAGTTTGCTAAACTAAATGATGTTGGTGATGTAAGGCTTTCTGATGAGAGTATGCAAAGAGAGATTTTAAGGCTTGTGGCATAAGGCAGATAGAACTGGTTAAAATTATTCCTCATAAGGACAGTGTGAAGTAAGACTGTGCTATGTAATTTCCTAGGGATTTTAGTATTTGTTGTAGTTTGTAGAATGCCATAGCCACTTAATTAAGTACTACTACTGCAAACACTATATACCCAGCAATACGGCCTTCCACGAGCACTTTGGGTAGTCAAAGTTATAGGCCACAGAGAGGATTTCTACTCTAAATGTTACTGTGCATGCTGTAATATAGTGGATCCAGAGTTGGATCATGTCTGAGTTCAATATTGAAGTAGTGTAAAATTGAATGAGCCTAAGGAAATTTGATAAAGATTAATGCCATGAATGAGTGGAAGTGATGCTTCTAGGATATAGAATAGGAAATAAAGTCTTGCACTAAAAATAAAATCATTCTGCTTGATTTCCTCAGTGTATAGTAATAATTAGGGTTGGGGTTAATGTGGCATCATATAAACTGTAGAGTAATATTAATTTTGTAGCGGTAAAAGTTATAAATTGGTGTTGCAATATAAAATAGGTATTCTTTTTGAATAAGTGGAATTGCCTAGCTATGAGTATTAGAAAGAGATGTCCTTATTTCATTGATATAGAAGAAATGGGCTAATAAATCTAGTTTGTGCCTGTGAGTTATACTATTAATTTAGATTATATTATTATTTGATCACTATGGTAGTGGAATTAACATACTGGTTGGAATAATGAGTTTATCATTTAACAAGGATAAGGTTTTATACATAATCAATGTGAAAGGATTAGAGACTATAACTAAAAATGATAGTGGCACTGCAACTTTGCAAACTGTGACTATTAATAAAATGATTGGCATTATGCTGGCTAATGTGAAATGAATACTTAGGATTATTAAAGTTCCTATAGTGAATAGCAATATCATCATGCCTTCTAAACATAAATGAAGCTATTCAGTGGGATCATTATATTAGTAGTCCTATAAGAGATACTATAAACACTAGAAAGATATTAATCCAGAAATACTTATGAGACTGATAATTTAATGAGGCATAACTTAATTTTAAACTAATTAATTTTAAACTAGTTATTATCCTATTCCATTAATTTCAGTCCTTTTTGAATTCATTTTTAGGTTAGGCTTGTGGGTAGTAGTAAAATTAAAATTAGTGCTACCACAAGTATAGTTTTTAGATTTTAGATTACTTGTTTCAGTTTTTAGATACTTGTTGGGGATGCTCAGGAGTGTAGGAGAAGGGAAATTCTCCTAAGTGTAGGTGAAGGGAAATTTCTAGATAAAATAATAGAAATGTGATAGCTAATAGGCAAAATTTTATGGATGTTATTGGGTCAAATCCACATTGCCATGGGCTTGATTTTTCTATAGATCTTTAGTGGTAGTCAGAATGCAGTGAGTATAATGAAGCTAGTAGTGTGATGGGAACTAGTGTTAGTAAGAGATTTATTATTCTTTCTTGCGTGATACTGAGACTGCTTGCTGGGAAATTAACTGACCTAATTAATGCTAAAAGAATATGATCCTTATCAGTATATAGACATACAGAAATAGTCAAACTACATCTCTGGAATATCAGTATCATAGTTTCTTCAAATCCAAAGTTGTGATTAGACATGAAATTTTAATTGGTATAGGAAACACAGAGTAAGGAAAGTGGATCCAATATTTACATGTAACCGATGGAAACCCTTGGCAATGAAGAATGTTAACTCATAAATTCCATCTGATATGTTAAGTGTTGTTTCTTAATATTCTTAGGCTTGTAGTAACATGAAATAAATTCCTAGGGGAAGTTTAACAAATAAGGCTTTAGTTATACGTTGTGGTTTCCTTTCATTAAACTGTGATGAGCTCAAGTAATAGAAACTCAGAGGCTAATAGGACTGAAGTATTCAGAAAAGGAATTTCTAGGGAATTTAGGGGGTGAGTGCCTGTGGGTGGCCAGAAGACACTTAACTCCAATTCGGGGCTAGGCTTGAATGGTAGAAAGCTCAAAAGAAACCAGGAAGATTTCTGAAATAATAAATACAATTATTCCCTATTTGAGTTCTTTGTGAATAAGTGGTGTGTAGTGGCCATGGAATATACTTTTTTTGAGTAATAATTTCACTTGGTATATGGTGGCTATTAGCATATTATTGGTATATTAGCAGTTTGGCTAATAAGCCTAAAGATAGGGATATTGAGTTGCAATGAAATCCTGTTACCAAATCACATGTCATGAAAGGATTGGTAAGTTTGCTTATCAAACAGTAGTTAGCTACAAGGTTTTATTACATTTTATGAGTAAGTTTAATGAGTTATTATCAGTAGAGGCTTACTATTATGTAAATACATACACTTGAATTAAAGCTACTACAAATTTAAGAATAGGTAAGATTAAAATAAGAAATGTAAAGAATATCATAGTGGGACTAATATTTATTAAAGCTAATGTTGCTCTTCCAATTAAGTGATTTAGTAGATGACCAGCAGATAAAACTATTGGTTGAATCAACAGACTAATGGTTTTGATAATTACCAACATGGGACTAAGTGAAATGCATGTCCTCTGCAGCGAGAAATGGACTAAAGATTCTTTTATTTTGTGGCAGAAGCCAGTAATTCCTGCACTTATTTATAGGGGAATGGCCGTTCCCACATTTGTTGAGAGCTGTACAGTGGGTGTGAACGAATGTGACAAAAGGCCTAGAAAACTTGGTAAGCCAAATAAATAGGATATGTAATATAAGTATTTGAGTTCAGATCTATTCTTCATAGTTGTGAATAGCTGTATTTGTTTTGACATTAGTTGAATTAGTCACTGTTGAATAGAAATTAAACAGCTATTAATTCATCACTTAGGGAAATAAAATGCTTGGGAACACAATGACTAAAGTAACAGTAAATAACCCTATTGTTAGTGGAATAATCAAAGTTTTCATTCATTTTGTTTTGCATAGGGTATGACATATTGATATTTTAATAGTTTGTAGTTCTGGGTTTGAAGGATACAGCTGTTTTGAAATGTTTGATTGAGACATGATGAACAGTGTGCTGCAAGTATTGGCATAACAGTAACAAGCCATGTGAGTGTGTCTAGTTGTGGCGTAACAATTAGGAGAGTGAAATCTCTCTTTCGTTTAAAAGGTTAATGCGGTTCGATCCCCGGCTGCTCCCCGGCCACCGGAGGAGGGTCCCACATGGCGCGCAGACCTCTCCTGCCGCCCGCTGCTCCCCTCAGCAGTGTACTTCGGTCCTTCTGCCTGCTCTGCTCCCCGCTCTGGCTCTGGTGAATTTTCTCACCCTCCCGCGCTTCTGACTGTACCCAGTGCTTGTATAAATAAATAAATAAATAAATAAATAAATAAATAAATAAATAAATAAATAAATAAATAAATCTTTAAAAAAAAAAAAAAAAAGGGTTAATGCGGGCCTCCCCAGTGGCACAGTGGTTGAGTGCTGGTCTGCGAAGCTGCCCGCAGCCTCTGCAGCGCCAGTTCGATCCCTGGCCGCCGGACGAGGGTCCCACATGGCGCGCAGACCTCTCCTGCTGCCCGCTGCTCCCCTCAGCAGTGTACTTTGTTAGTCTGCCTGTTCTGTTCTCCGCTCTGGCTCTGGTGAATTCTCTCACCCTCCCGCGCTTCTGACTGTACCCAGTGCTTGTATAAATAAATAAATCAATCAATCAATCAATCAATCAATCAATCAATCAATCAATCTTTAAAAAAAAAAAAAAAAGGGTTAATGCGGGCCTCCCCAGTGGCACAGTGGTTGAGTGCTGGTCTGCGAAGCTGCCCGCAGCCTCTGCAGCGCCAGTTCGATCCCTGGCCGCCGGACGAGGGTCCCACATGGCGCGCAGACCTCTCCTGCTGCCCGCTGCTCCCCTCAGCAGTGTACTTCATCTGTCTGCCTATTCTGTTCCTCGCTCTGGTGAATTCTCTCACCCTCCCACGCTTCTGACTGTACCCAGTGCTTGTATAAATAAATAAAAAAATAAAAGAAATAAAACCAACTATAAAAAAAAAAGAAAAAAAAGAAAAGGTTAATGCTATTTAGCTTCTTAATGGCTTTATAATATAGATTCAGGTTTTTCAAAAATTTTGAGTGGAAATAGTTTGAAAACAATAGGGATAAAGCTAGTGTTTGAGCTGTAAATTTCTGACATTGTAATATAAGCCTGGTCATGTAGCTAATAAAGTTGTTTGATTTGTGTGTCCCAAAGCAACACCTGTTTTTGGGCCTGAGGAAGGAACAGGCCATGAGTGAAGGGTAGAGTCAGGTGAAATTAACACAGGTATTTTTGCTATTTTTACAGGTTAGACTACTCAATTATTGACTCCTAGTGGTCAGCCTTGTTGACTGTAAGTCTATTGTATAGCAATTATACAGGATTAGAAATTCAGGTCTTTGCTGTCTGAATATTCATAGCTTCAATATTATTGGTGGCTTATTATTTTTACAGTTTGAAAAGGGATCATGATATCATCTATTTTAAAAGGAGCCACAATGACTATAGAGTAATTAAAATTAGGATAATGGCAGAATTAAGTTATTTCCACTTATGCATCTGTTGTGCTTGGGTGAGTTAATGTTAATCTAGTTGTTAGTATTAATGATGTTAGAATTGTTAATAACAATGATAATGTAGATAACTAGATAATTAGGAAAATCAATAATTAGTGTATGGTCATTAAAACTGCCATGGAAAGGTTATATTAATGCCTACAAATATGCCTATGAACTGATACTTTGTTCAAGTTGAATTGCACGTATGACCTGGAAATAAGGAGACTCAATGAAGAAATCCTTCTTCCCTCCGCTCCAGACCATAGTCTTGAAAGTGACTCATTGGGTCAGCTTGGAGGTTTGCACTTTCTCTTTCTGAGTATATCTGTCAAATCCCCAGTAAAGCTGTAGCCAATTTGAGAGGGAGAATGGAAACTTCTGCTTCTTTGCATGCTCAAAACCTACCTTTGTTTCTTGAAAAGTCATTACATGCTTACATGTAATGATGTAAGCATGTAATGATGTAAGATTATTGATTTCTAGATTGGCGATCCTGAGTGTTGCAGGGTCAAGAGGAAGCTGAGGAAGATCCTGCGTGTCTAAGTGTCTGAGTTTATTCAATGCAACATTTACCGTTTTCTCTCCACAGCAGCTGTGAGCACATTTGTCAGTGGCCACAGCTTCTATTTTCAGCACGTCCAGAGGTGCTCCTAGTTCCTGAGGATCACGCTAAACTTCTACTTTAATAGTGCTTGACTTTCTTGAATCTGCACCTAGTGGTACACATGTTTCTTGGTTTTGTTCTTGCCCTTCAGGCGTTCAGGTCCTCCTGCATCTCAATTCTGTTTCTTCAAAAGGTAACTAAGAAAAGAGTGCAGTTAATAAGCTCTTTGCCTGAGGTGTCCTGGTTTCCATGTGACTTGAAAGTTCTCTTCTTTGAAGGTACTTGTAAAACTTGAGCACTTAGAATATTTGGCATTAATCAGACGTATTCACATTTGTGAATAAAACTGGTAGGCGATCACATAATTAGCGTGTGTTTTTTTACTTAAGTAAAATGACTTCTCTTTACTTAGCACCATAATAAAGTTTTTTAAAAAGCAGTTCAAACAAATAATTTAAGTTTTAGGACTATTTTCACTTTTTTTATTTCCCCCCAGAATACTTGTTTATAAAGATTGTCATCTTTGGTTGAAAGATCAATTTTGAGAGTATGTACAGTTTTTCCAGTTTTTCTTGTATTTAATTGAGGCTCTATTGTAAGCAGGGGTCATTGTTAACCTCTAGCCATTTTTGATGCAATTTTGAAGACTCCAAGCCTGGTCTAAAAATCTTTGCTTTAATTCAAGATGTCAAGTTGAAGATAAAACAAAAAAGAAAACTGAATTTGATAAAAATAAGCAACTCTGGGTTTTGTTACTGCCTTTGCATTTATTTGTTAGTTGATTTTAGGCTAAACTTAACATTATTAGAGTGGAAAATGTTAAGTTGAAAATTAAAATATTACATTGAATTATTGAAACTAATTTAAAATATTTCATTGGCTTTAAAATGATGTGCCTCTACTTTTACCACCCACAGTGCTTACTGAAAGTACAAAGAGATAAAGAGAAGCTCAATAAAAAAATTGTGCTATCCTGTGGTCCTTCTGAAACAGCATGTAGTGGAAACATAAAGCCACAGTTCACGTAGCAGGAAAGGAAATACAAAGGAAGCGTGAACAGAATGGTGGCGAGTCAAGGATGCGGCACATGTGAGTGTGCTTAATTATTTGTCTCATTCTATTGGGCGTTTGGAAAATTTGAGAAATTCCTAGCTATTTTTTTCCGGCTTGAGAGCTGACTTACTGGACTTGCACAAGTCACTACATTTTATGTAAACAGTATTTGAGAAGTAGTTGAGAAAGATTCTTGATAACATTTAGCTCCCACATCCCTGCTTTGTCTTTTATAAAATCCAGTTACTTCGACAGTTTCTCAAACAGAATCAAAGAACAAAATAGCCATGATCTCTATTCTATAACACTTCAGAACTGGGTCTCCCAACATTGTAGGTTAAATAGAATAGTCTATTAAAAATAGGTTTAACTTTTCTGGATAATGACTTTGCATTAAGATACAGGCAATGTTTATGCATTATTTTTATTTTTTTCATTTAACACGAGCTAGGTCTTTTTTTATTTTATTTTTATTTATTTTTTATTATTATTATTTTTTATTTATTTATACAAGCACTGGGTACAGTCAGAAGCACGGGAGGGTGAGAGAATTCACCAGAGCCAGAGCGGGGAGCAGAGCAGCCACAAGGACCGAAGTACACTGCTGAGGGGAGCAGCGGGCGGCAGGAGAGGTCTGGGCCGCAGGAGAGGTCTGCGCACCATGTGGGACCCTCCTCAGGTGGCCGGGGAGCAGCCGGGGATCGAACCGGTGCTGCAGAGCTGCGGGCAGCTTCGCAACCCAGCGCTCAACCGCTGCGCCACTGGGGAGGCCCTAGATCTTTTTTTTATTAACATGATTGCAGATGGTGTGACCCTGTCCATGAGTTCATGTGCAGCTGCAGCTGACAACTCCTGTGCACACTGGCAGCTTCCCACCCTAAGTCTCCACATATCTCTGCTTTACTTCCTGCAACCACGTGAATTAGTTCAGCTCATGTGCTGGGCTGCCAGAAGTGCTAGAAATTAATGCTCCCATTACCAACCCCAATGAGGGATGAGAGTCAGTGAATAAGTACTCCAGCTTCTCCTTCCTTGGTAGGATAATTCTGAAGAACAGACGGTCCTTAGTGGAACTGAACTCTAGCTGTCCACAGTGACAATCTGCTCATTGATGCACCCTTTTTTGACATTCTTCCTGTCCCTGCCTTGATTTTCCCACTTGCATATCTTGGGACCATATTCCCAATAAAATACTTGGCCCAGGGTTGCCTTAGGTTTTGCTTTCAGAGAAACTCAGAGGGAGACAAGCACATATTACTAATGTACCATGTTAGACAAGAGAAATGTTCAAGGATCAAATGATGGAGACCAAGAAGGAACTAAAAATGCTCCCTCATCAGAATGTTCCTACATACTAAGAATGGTATGAAAGTAACAGGTATAACAGGAATTTAGATGCAAAAGAGATGGTTTCAGTGTGGGGATGAACAGGACCATGGAGGAAGCAGGATAAAATTAGGACTCGAAGAATGAATTGGATTATAGGGGAATCAAATAAGACATCAGTGTAAAAAAAAATAACAGTACAAAACACAACAAAGCAAAAACAGACAATTATAAATCAGAGACATCCTGCAGGGGAGGAGGCGGGAGAGGGATCAGAGGGAGGGAAGGAGGAGCACAGGGGACTGTGGTGATAGTGCACGGGTGCATTGGTGAAGGAAACTCTGTGGGGACTACACCTGAGGGGGTTGGGGGGGGGAGCAAGTATTGTTTAAAATGAACAATGATGTAAAAAATAAAAAAAAAAACAAAAAAGAATGAATTGGAGTTAAATTATTGTCCTATGAGGTTGGGAGGATGGTGTTTAATCTGTGGCTTGGGACTAACAAATAGACCCTTTCACTAGAGGGGAAAGGAAAGAGGACAAACCAACATTTGTTGAGTATGGGTTATGGATCACAGCTAAAGGAAGGCCATTGATTAGGAGCACAGATTTTATGTATGCACTATCATATTTAACCCTCCAATTAATCATATGGGGAAAGTATTTGTTATAGTCAACTTGGGCTGCTATAGTAAAGAACTACAGAGCAGGTGGCTAATAAAATATGGAAATTTATTTTTTACAGCTCTGGAAACTGGAAGGAAGAGATTAAGGTGTCAGTATGGTTGTGTTCTTGTGAGGGTTTGCTTTTGGGTTACAGCCTGCTGATTTCTTCTTGTATCCTTGTGTGGTGGAAAGAAAGGTAGCCGGCTCTCTGGTCTCTTCTTATAAGGACAGTAATCCTATTCACAAATACCAAAGACCCCACCTCCAAATACTGTTACACTGGTACTGGATTTTAACTAAGAATTTTGGGTGGACAGAAACATTCAGTCCATTACAATATCATTAGCTATCATTCTTAGAGCAAACATTTGAGGCTCAGAGTATTTAATAGGTTGGTTCAAGGTGACACAGATAGATATAGGAGCCAACTCAATATGAAATCAGCCCTAGAAAGTGGGTATGAACACAGCTGGGTGAAAAGTGAAAGATTAAGTTTAATAGTGTTCTATTGCACTGTAGTGCCAAAAATAATGTTCATTATTTAAATGAGTACTTTCATGTTCTGGCATATTATTTAAACATGGTAGACCATTTTAACCCAGTAGAAAGAACCCAAGACCTGGAAGTGATTACTACCTGTTCTAGAATATTGCATTATTATTTAGATGAAAAGACAGTGAATTCCCATCTCAATAGACACTACAAAAGGCATTAGAGTATTGACTAATATTTAGTTCAACTAGAATAAATGACTTGCACTGTCGATTCATGTTAAATATGTTTTTCACTTAATACTGTAGTTGATCAGTTGTTTGAGTGAATTGGTAAGAGTTGTTTATTGAATTGAACTTTGCCACCAGATCTGATCTTAAACTTGTAATAGAAAAGAATGATGACTGTTAAATATTTGCAGAGCAATTAATAGTAGTTCTCCCACCGGGGATATAGTTGCCTCTGTAAAAAGTGATGTAAATTGTTACATAGGTATTAAATGGGCATGAAAGACTAAAACACTTTTCTCTTAATTCGGAAGTTGCCAAGAAAAGGAAAAGGCAAATAGGAAAAGCTATACATATTGAATAAGGATGAGAGTGAGAGCTCTTCTCTCTACTGTAATTTGGAATTTTATACTTCTTAAAGTTTTAAAATTATTTCCTTTTACTTTTAATGCATTTAATTTGGACAATTATTCATCTAGAGACATTGCGATCCAAAGGATTTTACCTAATTATTTTAAGTACATCTTTGGGATTGGATACTGCAAAAGGCTTGGAACTCTTTTTTTTTTCCCCCCAGACTAGCAATTTTAGGTGGTACAACTCCTATTAATCAACTTTGCATTGTGACACTGTGGCCGCGTGTCTAACATGTAGTAGGTAGACTATACATGCTTGTTGATTAAATGAATGAAAGTACTTAAACTTTTTCCTTTAGCAAAAAATACTCAGGGACATAATTAACTGTAACCTTTGAAGGTGTTTGCCAGAATGCATTCTCATTGTTTGCCTTCTGGGGACACTGGTTCCAAATAATGTCATTGCCTCATAGCGTATTCCTTAATCATTGGTTTTCATATTCCTGAATGTTCCCTCCTTTTTCCATGTTTGTTTTTTTAAAAATCAATTACTGATCTAAAGCAATGTTGCTTAGAGGTTCAATCATGGGACCTACCTGGGGAGATTGAAAAATACAGATTTTTCAATTGGCTTATGAAAATGCTAATGCTGACTGTAGAAGGGTGCTAGCTTCCATAGTGGGTAAGCCTCATACTACCTAAGATATGCTGCTGGCTTGCCAGGATATTGGGACAGAAACCCATAAGGCTCTGGTCTTGGCCTCTGCTTTACAAACAACAGCCCTTGTTATAACTGTGGACAAATGGGTCATTTTCATAAAAACTGTCTTAATGCAAATTCAGGTGAAGCTCCTAAAATAAACAAACCAAAGACCAAATGCCCCCATTGTCAGTGAGGCTTCCATTGGGCAGTTCACTGCTGGTCTAAATTTACCCGGGACGGTCGCGTGATTTCGGGAAACCCTCAGAGGGGGGCGAGCCAGTGCGCCCCTCAAACAAATTACCAGACCCCAGTGCGTATCCCTAACCAGCTTCCTGTATGGATGTCACAAATGGAAGCTCCCGGGGTGTCACTAACAATGTGGCCTCAGAACAACATTCTAAACCCCCAGCCTCAGGAGGGAAACCTCACCAATCAGTTTTCCATCTAAAGGCAGCCTTTAAAGGCAGTGCAGGATTGGAGTTGTCGCTTACTCATGAATTAATTCTTAATGTCTCCAGTGAAGTATGCCTTGGTAAAACTGAAATTTTTGGGGCTGCTCCCTCAAGGTTATGTAGATCTAATCCTAGGGCATTCAACATTGCTATATATGGCATATTCGTCCTCCCAGGCGTGGTGGACTCAGATTACACAGGGGAAATTAAGATTATGTTTATGGCCCATAAATATGTCGTTATCTCCCCTCATACTCATTGCACAGGTACTGTTTTTACCATACTGGGCCCCCACATCACAATCTCAACAAAGAGGCCCTTGATGTTTCCGCAGCCTTGGAAATCAAGCCTTTTGGACAACTGCTATTACAAATACCTGACCTTCTTTAACTGTAGTTATTTCAGGTAAATCATTTACTGGCATTATTAACACAGGAGTGGATGTCTCAACGATGTCTTGTTATCAGTTCTTATCCATTTATGATCCTGGCTCTGTTAACACAGGTCTCTCCAAGCAGGAAATTAGAATGGCCCCTTGCTCAGCCAGAGCAATTTCAAATTGTTTTCCAGGATTACGTTGGATCATTCTTTTATTGAACCCCCCCAATAAATGCATTCAATCCCTACAACTTCTCTCTATTCATTCTTTCTATTATTCTATTATTGATGTCTCAATAATAGCAAAAAAGGACTGGCCCCCTACTTGGCAAACCCGTTTCATAATTGACTCCCTATCGGGAATAGGCTGCTCCACCTCTCCACAACAGAGTTCCCACTCATTACAAAGTTTTGATCCAGATTAAGAGTGGCTTACTTTCGCCCTTTTATTCTTCCCATTCCTGCTACTCTATGGGGATAAGATTTATTATCTCAATGGCACGTCTCTGTTACGTTGCATTTTTAGCTACAGCTACTGCTATTCCTTCATTTAAAATTAAATGGAAATCAGGTCCCCCAGTTTGGGTGGAGCAGTGGCCCCTAAAGGGGGACAAATTGGCGCAAGTCTACTTATTAATCAATGAACAATTACATTTAGGTCATTGGACCCTCAACCAGTCCATGGGACACCTCCATATTCTGTATTCCAAAAAAAATTGGGGAAATGGCAACTTATTCAGGCTTTTCAGGCTCAAATGCAGCCAATGTGAGCACTGCAACCAGGCCTCCCTAATCCAGCTATGATCCTCTTGACTTTTCATCTCCTGGTTGTGGACTTAAAAGATTGTTTCTTCACAATTCCTTTACACCCAGATGATAAGGAAAAATTTGCCTTCTCAGTTCCTGAGATTAGTAACGGTCGACCCTTACAACGTTTTCAATGGTGTTTTTTACCTCAAGAAATGATGAATAGCCCCACCATGTGCCAGCTATTTTTGGACACCACCCTACCTCTAAGTTGGTACTCAGTTTCCCTCTTGCTTGATGTACCACTACATGGATGATATCTTGTTAGCAGCACCCTTTACTAACCTACGGGTCTGTTCAGAAGTTTTAACGACCCATTTAAATTTACTAGCTTGGTGGTGACACCTAATAAGATTCAGTATACTAACCCTTATTCTTATTTAGGATTTAAGATGCTACATTCTCAAGTAATTCCTAAAACTCCTACTTTACATTTATCTGACTCCGTTATGTTAACGACTTTACAACAATTTTTAGGACACATTAATTGGCTGCGTCCAGTTCTTGGAATTCCCACTTAGGCTTTTTTTTTTGAGCTGTTTGCCTCTTTAAAAGGTGATCCAGCCCCGGCCTCTCTTACTCGCTCACTAACAAAGCAAAGCAACAAGTAACATTTCTTAACAACCGCCTTCACTCTTCTTGTTTGGACAGATGCAACCCTAAAATCTCTCTCTCATTGCTTATTTTAAACACTCCCCATTCTCCTACAGGAATTATTGGACAATTGACCTCAACCTTCTGCATTATTGAATGGCTTTTTCTTCCCTCCGAGCCTAAAAATTATCTATCTACTTATTTTTCTCAAAGATGTTCCTTGTTACAAGAAGGTTGTTCTCGTTATCAGTTCTTACCCGTTTATGATCCTGGCTCTGTTAACACAGGCCTCTCCAAGCAGGACATTAGAATGGCTCCTCGCTCAGCAGGAGCAATTTCAAATTGTTTTCCAGGATTACGTTGGATCATTCTTTTATTTAACCCTCCTTGATAAACGCATTCAATCCCTACAACTTCTTTCTACTCATTCTTTCAATATCGTTGTTAATTCTCCCATTCCCCAAGCTCTTACTATCTTTGTAGATGGTTCCTCCACTACAGGCTGCGGAGTCATGGTCTGGCGCACAGAGTTGGATGCGACTTGGCAAACTGCCTATGCTACATCTTTTCCTTCTGCCCAACGCGCTGAACTAGCAGCGGTTATTTTGGCTCTTTCCTCCTCATTTCCTTCATGGTCACTTAATATTATTTCTGACTCACTATATTTTACCACCCTAGTACAAGACAGCTCTTCTGCCCTTCTTAACACTAACATTGATGAAGCCCTATTGTCAGCTTTCATTTCTTTACGAACACCTAATCCTAACTGGTTAGACCCAGCTCCTTTAATATCATGGGGAAAGGGTATGTGATGGTTATATCCCCACAAGGTGTTCAGTGGATTCTGGCTCACTTTGTTAAACCCTACCATGAGTCGACACAACTCCATGAACTATCTCATCCCGAAGATGCAGAATATGAGACTGACTTCTCCATCGGGGGACAACCACTCTTCGAGAAAAAAACACAAAACTCCTGATTCTCCAGCCATAACATGGGAGACATCAAGTGCCTTACATCATCAGCAGAGACACTACTAGCTCAGCAGGGAGTGCCCGCCACATCAACTAACCTTTTTGTGGCCTTCATATGCTGTCTCTCGGCTAATAGTAACTTGGACATTCCTGCTATCATCGAATGCAAGTTAGAAGACACAAACGAACAATGATGGCTCTTCACCTGGCCTGTCGCTTGCATGGACCTCCTCACTTTTTTCCACTTCCTCCCACCTCTCCTTTTTTTAATTAAAACAAAAAAGGGGGACATATGGGTCTGCTACTCCTAGGCAGCCTATTCAGCCGCCATTTTGTCACCTATAGTTCTAAATCCTAAACAAGGTCAAAATGGCCCGGCCAGTTAGGTACAGGAACCTGACCCTTCAGACCTTCAAATCAGACAAGAGCACAAAGCTGGATTGCGCTGGGAAGGTTATGTATCACGAGGTATGTCCGGAATGCCCCAGGGGCAGAGGACTGATGCATAACATGTATTCCCAACTTATACATCACGAGGTATGACTGGGAACACCCATGGGAGGTATGACTGGGAACGCCCGTGGGGCCGAGGACTGATGTATGTCAAGGGACCCCAGAAGCTGATCAGTGGAAGCCTTGTTGATAAGATTAAAACTGTGGCTGGGGATTAGGGTATGTCATCAAGTAGATAAGTGCCTGGAGGGCAGACTCACAATCCCAAATCTTCTACACCCTTCCCCTTTCTTTAATCTCCTTCCCCTTAATCTCCTTTTGCTCCTCCCCCAAGCAAATTATACTGTGTGTCAATAAAAAGGCCAGGCTCTTGCTCTTCAGTAGCATCCTGCATTGTGTAGCCTGCTCCACGACTCTCCCCCATTTCTTTATCAGTGTGGTGTTGCCCGACGCAACACAGAGAATACAGGAAAATGGTCTAACATTCAATATTCAAGGCTGTGCCTCAAGAGAGTCCACTGAAGAGCTTGTTCTCTAGGAATGCTGCTTTCAAAGAAAGACTTTGATTAGTCTGTGGAGACACATAGACCACCCAGAAGACAATCCTAACTTTCAGATAATGCAATTTATGCTGCTTTCGAACATCCAACCTAGTTGAGCCTTTAGATGACTGCAGCTGTGTGTGATTCCAGCTGAGAATGGCATATAACCCTTCTGGCGAAATCTAGGCCAAATGTAGATTCACAGAATTGTGAGCAAATAAAATGGTTGTTGTTTAAAGTGATGACTTCAAATAAAAACAATTACTTATTTCAGCAACAAACAGGGTTTATTTGGAAAAAAAGAACTGAAGAGATTTGGTTAATGGCAAGACCATCACTTCTGGAATCCCTGTGTAGCCTGGGAGTGGGGGTAGACTGTCCTCTCCACTCCACCACAGGGGAAGCCATGGGAGTTACAGGGTGTGTTGGATTTTGTAGTTTGCTTATTTATACATGGGTGGGAACTCTTTTCAGCCTCCTGACCTCATTTAAATAGGGTTCTAAATATTAATATTTATTGAAGGCACTAACTTTTGGGGTTTATGACTGTTTTCCTCTGTGCAAACCTCAATGTTTTATTCTGGAACCAAACTATGTCTTTGCCACAATCCAGTGGTGAATAGATGGCAGCTGCTTATTAATTTTCACTCTCATGTTTATTATTTCCATTTGGACTGAAAGGAGCTCTGTTCTCCGGAACGGAACTACTCTGTAGCTCTTCAGGAACAGGAATAGGAGTCTATCACACACAGCCAAAGCGAACTGTGTCCTAAATAGAGGCACACAGACTGAGCTGAGGAATCTGGGAACTCATTTAGCCTCTCTCCCTTATTTTGCATTAAGACAAGAGAAGTGAGACAACTTGCTTTTCTCACAGCTCTTTAGTGACACAGTCAGGACAAGCATGATAATCTCCTGTCTTCTAATGGAAGACATTTGAACATTTAAATTTGAATGGCTTTTTGTGCAAAAAGATAGGCTAATCACATTAAGGTATGATTCTGGGATCACTAGAAAGGTCTTCAAAGACAAAAATGCTGCTGCACCCGGGTGCTGGTAACCTAGGAGAAGATGGGTCTACCTTTGGCTGTCCCCCAACACCAAATGTCAAGCCCTATTTCCAGCCATCAAGATACAATAAATCTTGTAGTTTTATCTTGAAAACATGAGTATAATGTGTTATACCTACTGATCTGTAAGAAAAAGTAAGTTTTGTTTTTGCAAGTGCCTATGATCAGTATTGCATTCCGGTTTAATGCTTATTCAGTGGTGCAATTTTTTTCTTTTTTCTTCTTGTGATGAGGTTTTCTGGGTTGGGAAAGATTTTGTTTTTGATAATAATAATTTTTGATGATAGTAATTTTTAATAATTCTCTTTTTTTAATCTTTATTATTATTATTTTTTTTGGTTCATTTTGGCTTTGTGTCACCTACTCATCTCCTTTTTGTTGATGTGTACCTTCCACTAGTTTCTTTCAGTAATGGTCTCTGGAAAGTTAATATTTGCCTTTGTATGTCTGAAAATGATTTTATTTCACCTAAATTGTTGTAGTAGGCTTGATATAGTATTCTAGACTGACAATCATTTTTTTCTGCACCCTATTTAAAATATTCATGTATTATCTCTGGTTTATATTATTGTTAAGAAGTATTCTGTTTTATTGTTGTTCTTTTTCCGGTAACCCATTTTTTCTCTCTAGTGGTTTCCAAGATTTTCTATTTATTCTTGATGATTCTGCACTTTCAGTTTCATAATGAGTATAGAGAAGCTCTTGTTTTTATCTATTTTATTCAATTTAGCCTATTTGCATCTGACACCATACTTTATTCAAATCTGGAAAATTCTCCACTATCACTGCTAAGACACCTCCTTCCTAGCTTCTTTAGTCTTTTATTCTAGAGTATCTATTAAACATAGATACTGGTTAGATTATTTTCTACCTCTTTATTTATTCATGCTGTGTTTTGGGAGAGTTCCTTAGATCTATATTCCAATGCACAGATTATTTCATTTGAGTCTAGTCTGTTTTTCAGTCAGTTTATTATTTCTTTTCTATTTTGATTATTATACCTTTTAATTTTAGAATTTTCTAATTTTTAAAAAGCTAGACTCTATATTACCTTTTCTTTGTATAGTTAAAATAGCTACTTGAAAATTATTTAACAATACTCATTATTAGCATAAATTCTTCTATTTTGGGTCTTTAGACTTTCCTAATTTACTTTGCATTTCTTCATGTATCTTATAGTTTATGTCTACAAGTTCATCTTCAGGAGGAGTTATCTTTAGAAGGAATCCTGTCTATGCTCTAAATTGTGCAGGTCTCCTGGGACAGAAATTCATATTGCCCTTATGAAAGTCCTTAGTTCACCATTTCTAAACCAGTTTTGATGTTAGGTTCACAACTCCATATCCCCATATTACGCTGTTAATGAAACTTGGTTGTTTCTGCACCAGTGCATGGTACAGGCTCAAGATTCAAAGCGCTTGTGTGGGAGAGGTTGTTGAAATATCTGTTTCTGAGAGTTGGAAAGTTAGCTCACATTTTCCTGTGACTCTGAGCATGCAGGAGATTTTCAGGTAATGTCTCTGAGTCTTTCAGCACGTTTTTTGTCAGTCCTAAGCAGAACACCCGTTCCTACTCCTTGATGTATGTATGCCTGAGGGTAAAGTTCCTTTCTCACAAAGATACGAACATGCCAATCTTTGAGATACATAGTTTCTCCCAAATACTGTGTGATTTCAAAAATTATGTATTTTCATAATTATGTGTTCCATCTTCATTTCTGGCATATGAAGAGAGCCATTTTGCTTGAATTCAGCTGTGTCTAAATTGGAAATACCTATCTGCCTGCCTATGTATGTATGTATGTATGTATGTATATAGTTAGCTATCTATTGATTGATCGATCTATCTATAAATATACACACACAGAGAAAGTCCTTCAGTGATATTTTGTTCAACATTGTTTTGTTATAATGATGAGGAAAAAATTAGTTCCAGCCAACAGTCAACTCAACAGTGTGATTCAAGGACCTGCTTTCATTATACATCATTTTACTTAGAGTCACGGTTTCTCAGAACCTATCAGTGATGTTAAGTGATGACAATGTATGTACAATTTCCTTTGTATTTTGAATGAGAGCAGAGATTCCTGCATCTAACCAATAGCCATCTTGAAGAAAATGATGTAGGACATTTTCTTTGTATATCCCTGAAATGTCCTTATTCCTTCCACTCCCTAGTTATTTCCTCTTCAACTCATGATTTCAGCTCAAATATCATTGACTGCAAACTCCATCAGATCAGGGTTATATCTATGTTGTTCACTGTAGTACCCCTCATTAACACAATACCTGGCACATAGTAGGTGCTCAATAAGTGCTTATTGAATGAGTAAAGGGACAAATGTACATTTTGTTTATGCAATTAGAAGAAAAGGTCTATTAAAAATCATTTCTAGCTTATCACAGGTCTTCTTACCCCCACTTATAATTCCTAGAAAAAGAAATATTCCAAATGTCAATAGCTAAGTGAATAAACTCAAAATCTATAAATCCAAGCCCACATTTAAAATTTTTGAATTCAAATCTTTGACAACTGCCAACGAATCATATAATGTTTATGACTTTGCATTGTCAACATATTTGTATAAGTAGATTTAATTGTAGTGCTTGAGAGAATTAGATGTGACTTAAATCTAACGGCCTTCAGCTCTACCAAACCTGAAGGTGAGGAGTTTCTAGGTTGAAGCTAGGTGCCGTCCATGAAATGTAATAGGGTGATGAAAACAGGACCAGTCCAGGTGTAGCTCACAAAATAAAAACATGATTAAGTCTAAGAATATCCCTACCTGGCTCCACAAACTATTTTTAAAATTAAACCCAAGAGTCAGCAGGCCTAGATAGCCCCCTGGTAGGGTTCACCAGGAGTTGAATTGAGATTCAGAGCTGAACAAAACAACTCCTGAGTTAAGGAACACAATTTTAATTAATTCATGAAAAGTTATTTTAGCTTTGTAGCATGGAAAGATGTCACAACAGCCTCCAGGCATACACTTGAAGAGCCTAATTAAGCTGTTAAGTATCCATTACTCCAATTTTAAGCAATTAAGGTTGAGGTAATGGTGTAGAGTGCTCCCCCTGGAACTGCTTCCCCACTTTCTCTACTGAAGTATCTGTCACCTTCTTTGATTGCAACTTTTTTTCAGGAAGTGTTGACTGAGCAGCTACTGGGAGGACCTACTTAGTGCTATGGGAGGGAGGGGCAGATGAGAGCTCAGTTCCTGCCCTCAGTGAGTTATACAGTTGTCTGAAGTTAAGCCATAAGAAAAAACAGAAAGATCTGCCACGTTTAGATGACAAGTACCAGGAGATAATGTATGCAAAACTGCAAGTCTGCTGGTAGTCAGGAACGAGTGTGTCAGTGTGCACAGGGAGTTAGGATTTCATCTCCAGGGGCATCATGAAGTCCTTTACTCTTGTCATAGATGCCATCATCTTTTCTAGGTTGCATAGAACCAAGTTTCCTGCCCCGTCCTAGCAGGATATATATATTTCATTCCTTTTAATTCTCTACTGAAAGGTTAAATAAGATAGTATGTGGAAGTGTGTGGCCAAATGCCTGCCACATAATACATTCTTAATATAAATTTGTTCATGTCTCTGAAACCTCCTTTTGACACACTCTTTCAAAGGTGAGTTCATTATAACTGGTAGCCTGTAATGAGGCAGGTTGTATCAACATAGAGACTGGCATCTCTTTAAGAGAGAGAATTTGGTAAAAGGCAAAAGATTTATACAATTTGAAGAGAAACCAGAATATTAACAGGATGAATTTGGAAACCCAGAAAAGAGAGATTTTGGAGCTGAGGAATTATTAACAGAAAGTGTAACAGGGTGGTCCCCAGGAAAGGGGAAGTTCCAGGTTTCCTGCCCTACCCAAGGGAGGGTGGAGCTGAGCAGGGAGAGAAGAGGCTGCAGAGGAGACTGAGGAAGGAAGGAAGCAGGGTGGAGAGGCAGAAGGAGATCTGGAGGAGGCACATGGAGCCTAGAGACACGTGAAGAAACTACACTTGCCTTTTGGCAGTGGAGTGGGTGACACATATGTGGATGAGAGACCCGTGGGGAGGTGACAATGGCAGTTTTTGTCTTGTTTGTGATTTTGCTCTTTTCCTTCCAGACTTGTCTGGTTGTTTCTGATCCTTTTCTGTGGGTCCCCACTGGAAGATGCTTTAGACTTGTGGCAGGCTTTGGGGCCTTTCTCTGGGCAAATCCCATTTGGATGGAGTTTTACCCACAAGGGGACGGGTAACTTTGGGTTCTTGATTTAGAAACTATATTCTTTGCTTTTCCTGTATTGTTTATTAATTGTGTTCAAGTTCCTTCCCATTAAAGTCTCATGTTTTGTGTTGATGTGGTGGAAGGCAAAACCTATTTAGAGCGAGCAGGTTTGTGGGGTCTGGGGTGCCCCGCTCCCTGCCCTGTAACAAAAGCTCTATGTGAGTTTAGCATGCAAATAATTAACTGGCAACCTGATTAGTAAACTAGTGTGAACTTAGTTGTAGGAGAACTGTGATATGGGCTTAAGAACAGTGAATTAAGTTAATGGGTAGATTACATGGGAATTAGGCAAGAATGCTTTTAGACTACAAGTCTGAGACTGAGATTTGAGCCAATTAAAATAAAATCTTACCTTTAAACAAATCTGTAGACCATGTATGTAAATTGAGGCTTAGGGGCTTAAATGTAGAGATTTCATTTACTGGTATTTCAAAATCGAGCCAAAAATAATGGTAATGCTGCTTTTCATTTTTTCCTTTGATGTTAGTTCTTACTTGCATCTAAAAATACTTTTAGGTAGAGGCCATAGCTGGAGGGCTAATGAATGTCTACACTTCTAGTGAGTTTTTTCTTTCTCTCTTGTTTTTATTCTAATTCAGATGAAGAAAATTTACTTTTGCAACATATTTTTAATTTCTCAAGTGCTAGTTATCTTGAATTGTTTGAAGCAATCTAAGAATAAATGAATAAATACAGTAAATGTTGGAGTTTTAATTTGCTTTGTCTTTCTGCGCCTTCACTCAAGCATTGATTTAAAAAGGGGGCTTGGAGTTCGATGATCCCTAAGTTTGTTCTAATTTTAATCTTTGACTTCAAAGAATATTTGTAGCCAATATGATATTTTGAGCAATTATATCTGTCATCTTAAAGTGACAGTCAACTTTCAATGGTCCTTGGAAGTCAGGATGCAGGCAGAATCCACCCATGAGTATGGAAAGCAAAGGTGTGATCACTACGAGCTTTGAGAACTCTATCAAAAATACGCGTGGCACCTGGAATTTCCACCATTGACCTTGTCTTAAGAAAGAGAGACCCCAAATTGACTACCCCAGTTCAGGAGAGAAATGTAAATAGGGAGATTAAAGGTGGTATGGGAAAGGACCTGGGTAAATGGAGAAGGGCAAAGTTCTATTCAAAGAAGAAAACAGCTGCTCACCTTTGACAGTTTTTGCCATGTGGAAAGTTGGGTTTGGGGTTGCCAGATTGTTGAAATTATCAAGAAGTTCTGGATAATCTGATTTTCTGTGATATCTAATTTTAAAAATGTTGGATCCACATCAGTTGGGCCAAATAAACATGTTTTTCACCTAAATTGCCTTGTGAGCTATTGGTTTGCCGTGTCCACTCAGAAGCAATGGGCCAAGGTGCTGTTGTCAAGGTGCCCTTGACAGAGACTGTTCGTTAACTGTTATAGCTCAGTGTTATGAGATTATGAAATGGTTGATCCCATCTGTATCGGACAGAACAGGTTGGGAGTGGGGGAGTAGGTGGGGTTTTCCACAAGAGAACTGAGGGTGGTAGCCAGAGAGCCTGGATACTGGGGGTGAGAAGACCAGTAGTTGGGGAGCTTCTCCAGTCTGATTCCCACCCCCCTAGGAGAACTTGACAGTGGAAGCTGGGTGGGAAGTTGTTGAGAGGAGGCTTGAAAAGGAGGCTTGATTTCTCATCTGGTTACAGAAAAATCATTACAAAAATATGTGTATGTTTGACATTAACATTTTTTGAATGTTTCAATATTTGAGAGAATTCAGGATATTAGAATGTTTATTAGATTTGCTTTCTGATTTTAATTTAAAACATGTACCTAGGGCCTCCATGGTGGTGCAGGGGTTAAAGTCTCAGCGCTATCAAGCTATCACCAGCCACTGCAGCATGAGTTCAATCCCCAGCCAGGGTGCTACCCTCATGGCGCAGTTGACATCTACTGTCTCGCCCGCTGCTCCCCTCAGCAGTGTATTTTGGTCTATCTGCCTGTCTGCTCCCCACTCTGTCTCTGGTGAATCCTTTTATCCCCCCATACCTCTGACCTACACCCCAGTTTTTGTATGCATAAATAAATGAAAATATATCTTTAAAAAAAAATAAAAAAACTATGTGCCTAGATTAAAAAAAAATTCGTTCAGAATTTTACTAAGTTTATGAAAGGCATGACAGTATTTAAAAAAATAAAAGAACTTAAGAGGAATTATATGTATATATTTGCTTTTACTAGATTTTACTAAAATTGTGCAAGCTCTTGGGAAACATCTGCCTCATGGACTCTTAAAACTTAAAAATTTGAATATAATACTTGTGCAGATTCGGTTAAAATATTTAAAGAAGTTAATAAATTCTGCTTACAAATGGGATAAAAAACGCTGAATGTTCACCTTAGTGAATATAAAAATTTACCAAATTATCAGTAGAAAATAGGATTTGAAAATTGAACACAGATGTTTAAGAATAAACTGTGTTGACCTTTATAGTTTTAATAAATTAAATATGATTTTTAAAAAGCATCGAGTAGCCAGATCACAGAAAAAAATTTTACGTGTTCAAAATCTGTCCTGTGTGTAGAACAGCATCTGCCTCTCAGAGACAGCTTAAGACATTTGCTAACTGGTTGAGAATTGAGGTTAGTACTTAAAATGGGGGAGACCCATAGGGAGGTGAGAAGATGATTTAAATAGACACTGATTGCTAAGGAGTGGTGCCTGGCACTGTCCATGTAGCTCTTATGTAAGAGTAATTGCTGGAAAAGGAAGGACACAACAGTCATTTCAACCTAAGAAAGAGATTTATACCCTAAGGGAGTTATTTAGAGCCTCAGCATCTCCTGAAGTGACATTGCCATACTCAGGAGTTTGCTATCAAGAATGTTTATTGAGATTTTCAGATTTTTAGATAGGTTCCTATTAGTAGGAATCACCAAGCTAACTGCTTACTTTCCAATAATGGGCACTAGAGATTTGAAATTTGAACGTGTAATTGTTTTTAATGAAACCAAACACGAGTAGTATGGTTTTCTCTCTCTCTTTTTTAAAGGATGCAACCTGAGTTTTTGTTTTGTTTTGATTTTTTTTAATTTTCCTGGTACTGTGAATAGACCCTTGAGTTGTGGAACAATTCTTTCATCATGTGAGTTGGACACAAATATTTGAGAGTGGGACCTGTGCTCTTCTGTCTACAGGAGCCCCTCGAAGCAGGCGACAAAGATCCTCTGATTCCCGTGCTAGAGGGCTTGTCTTGTGTCTTGTTTTTAGCTTGGGACAATTTTCCAGTATGTTTTTGCCTTTTAGAACTTTAATGAGGGGTCCAGGCTCTCACTTCCAACCCCAATCTTTGCTTAACACTTACCTAATAATCACTACCAGTGATTGACAGTTTTTGTTTAAACACCTCTAGAGACAGAAACTGTTAAAATGGTTCTGGAGTTTCAGTCCTACCTTCCTCCCTGACCTTGAGCAACCCTCAGAGGACACAGTGCCCATACATTCCTACTGTCTCGTGGGCCTGTAGATCTACATTCAACTGTATCTGATTTCCCCAGTAATGTCCTTTTCTTTTTCTTTGTTAGGAATTTGCAAATGTCTATTTATATATCTATTTTTTGTACTGTTTGCTTGAACCATTGTATCAGGGTCCTAGAATTGCTGTAACAAATCACCACAAACTAGGGCAGTTGAAAACAACAGAAATTTGTTGCCCAATAATGTTCTTTTTAGCTGCTTATTTTGAACCCAAATTTGATAAAATATTTTACATTGTATTTCCTTCAATCTAGTTTGCAATGAACCCAGTTGACTGAGTTTTTCTTAATGCAAAACCATTTTGTTGCTTGTTCTTTTCTTTCCTGAAGTTGACATTTTTGAAGGCCTCAGACCTGAGGTTTTGCAGAATACCCTTTGGTTTGATTGTGTGTGCACATGACTATTTGATTTTTGACAGCTTTGAAGTTGTTTCTGTTATTAAACTAAAATGTTGTTGTCATTTATATCCCCTGATTTTAGTTTTAACTCTTCAAAGAAAATAAAAGTACCACTGCCTGGTAATTCTTTCTTGAGGAACATGAATGTTCAAGAGCTTTCTGTCGAAACATCTAGGTTGAGCGATGAACTCGTGGTGTCTGTAAGCTCAGAACAGAGCCAGAGTAGTCTCCATTGAGTTGCCCAGTGCAGCAAGTCATGTTGTTAGGTGGTGGGGACTGCATTCTAACCCAAAAGATTGTAGCATTCACCATCTATTCTAATTTTCTGCAAGTGGAGCCACAACTGATTTTGCTGAAAGCGGGAACAGATACATGCTCTAGAAGCGAGGTGAGCAAATTTATAACTACCAGGAATACTTACAAATAATGTTTTTAGCCCTTTTTTTTGAAAGATAAAACGATGCCACTCATGTTTGGTCTTGTTGGAAACAAACCTTTTATGTCTAAATTTACATTTCTTTTGCCTGTTGTTAGCAAACTGGCAGCTTAGTGATTCATGCTAATAGGAACATTATCTGAAGATCTGAAATTCTGAAGGAATGTTTTTGATACAAACTTGGTGAGTTTGGCAATATCCCCCAGGAGCTGGGAAACACATCAACATGGTACTCAGGTCCTCTCTGATGGGGCAGGCGGTTGAGAGCCGCATTGTGAAGCTGTCCGCAGATTTTGCAGTGCGTGTTCGATCCCGGCTGGTGAGGGTCCCACATGGTGTGGCAGACCTCTCCTGTCTCATCCGCTGCTCCCCTCAGCAGTGTATTTCGTCAGTCTGCCTGTTCTGTTCCCTGCTCTGTCTCTGGTGAATCCTCTCACCCTCCCGTGCATCTGTCCTGTTCCCTAGTTTTTGTATAAATAAATAAATCTTAAAAAAAAAAAAACCGCACAAAACAAATGGTACTCAGTCACTGAAGGCTCTGGACAAAGTCCTCAGAGAATTTAACCTAAAAGTTGAAATGAAGGCTTAATCACCAGGATGAAATGAAAGGCAAATGAGAGCAAAAGACCCTAGAACATGCATTTTGGAAAGGATGTCACAGAGCAAAAAACCAAAAAAAAAAAAAAAAAGCTTGGTGATTTCCAAGTTCCTAGAGGGATACAGAGGAGGACACAGTGATGTGGCTTCTGGCTTTGCCTTTAACTGAGAAATCTCATTCAATATCTTTCCATATGGGAGCATTGGATTCAGTGGCTGTTGCGGGAAAGAATTGGGGTGTATGCTGGAGGCACGGGGATGAAAGAATTCACCTAAGACAGAGCACAGAAGAGAAAAAGCGGATTTATTGAAATACACTGCTAAGAAAAACAGACTGCAAGATGGGAGAGGTCTGCAGCCCTGAGAGCTGAGGCTATTTATACTGCAGCCATCAGTGTTTCTGACTCCATAGTCAGAATCATCAGCATAATGGATCATCAGCATAATGGATCAGTTCCCTGGAAGTCCCATCCATTTTATTTATCCTATTCAAGCCTCCCAAACGTACTTGCTGGGCAAGAAGTAGGGGCTCAGTTTTTAAATTTACTAATGATATCATGACAATGACTTCCATTATTTCAGTATTAACACTTTTTAATTTCATAATCCTTCAAGAAGGCTTTATGAAGGAAGTATTTGGTGTGGGCAACATTTGGTTATGGTGGGAAGACATAATAGGAAAAAACACTTGACCTTTTAAACAAATGACCCCCTGCACCCCGCTCCAGCACCCTGTGGTACTATCACTGATCGATTGTCTATGAAGATAAGAAGAGATATTGCCTCTCTGTGATTGAAAGAAGTTTGATTTAAATCAATGCCAGGATTTTCATTTTGTTCTGCAGATTTCTAGATTCTACTCATCATTTATTTGTACATATCTTGTCTTCCTGAATCATGGACTGCAATAGATCTGTAACAGGGAGATGAAGTCAAGGACTGTTACAGGTGGTGCCCCCGGGAGGGAGGTGCTAGTAAGGATTGATAGTCCCCCCACCCCCACCCTGAGCAATACGAACTAATTATTGGTGTGGGTGGAGACTCTGGTAAGAAATATAAAGGGACTGCAGAGGTAACCCCAGGATTCAGGATTCTGCGCTCAGGACTTTAGTGGTTTGGGATCTTCAGCAGTTCCGGGGTCAGCCATTTCTGACCCACTGTGCCCACTTCCAGAAAGCTGTTGCAGGTCTCTGAAGGATGTGGAAAGGCTTCCAGCAGCCAACCTCAGAGAAGAAAAGCTCGGAGGCTTTGCAAGTAGCCGAGCAACTGAAACTGTTCCCAGCTTTGCTGCTGTTTCATCCTGGCAGGGAAGGCGAAGACCTGGAAGCGGATGCCTTGCTGAGCAGTGTGAATGGGGCCATTTCTTGGGTTGTTCAGCTGCTACAGCTTCTGTTTTGAGGGTCGCTTATGTGGTGCTGCGTTGGGGCATCTCGGCAGCTCTGGTGAGCATCTCCTGTTGTGTCTTCTGCTACTTTTGTGAGTTGGATCCCGGCCTATGATCTGGCTGCCACTTGCTCCAGGTCCGCAGTGGCAAGAGGACACCATATTGGGGGGTTTGTGTTCAGGACTTTAAAACGCTGGGCACTGCTTCGGGTGAGGTAATCAGCCATTTGTGGCCTCAGTGAGTCTTTGTTTTCCTTGGTTTGTTAAATAGACCCCATTGTTGTTGTTTTCTGAACCAGAGTAGTCTTGCAATTATGCACACAGCTGAAGAACTCAGACAGTGACCTGTGAACTATTTGGGGAGTGTCCTTGGCCAGTTTTAGTGCTCCTTGGTGCTCTGTATCAGATGCCCAATGAGGTCCACACTCAAATCTCTTTACTATGAGTGGTTCTCTTTGGATTGGTCGAAATCCCATTGCTTTGATAGTTTGACATAGGATAACTAATAAATTCTCCTCAAAAATGGTTACTTGCGCAATTGGCTCATTAGCTTGCATGCGTAGACCAGAAATTTGTGACAGCAGGATTTTGTTAGAAGAAAAAGCTTTATTGCAAATTTATTGGCAAGGAGACAGATGAACTCAAATCTGTGTTCCCGGGCCTCCCTAGTGGCGCAAGGGGTTAAGAAGCAGCACTATGAAGCTATCCGCAGCCACTGCAGCACGAGTTCCAGCCTCTGCCGGGGATGTGACCCACATGGTGCAGCAGACCTCTCCTGGCACGCCTGCTGCTCCCCTCAGCAGTGTATTTCAGTCAATCTGCCTGTTCTGCTTCCCACTCTGTCTCTGGTGAATCCTTTCATCCCTTGCACCTCTGGCCTGTTGGCCTGTACTCCAGTCCTTGTATGCATAAATATTCAAATCTTTAAAAAAATCTATTTCCTAATTAAGAATGGGAATGAGGTTAGGTTTGGGGAATCAGAGTTGCGAATAAAGGAGTTAAATTTTATTGGCTGAAACATAGGTTGGGGCAAAGATGTGAACATTGCTGAAGTTCTTTGGCACTGGGCGGTTTACACGGCCTGAAGACAAGAGGCTTCCCTTCGGATAACTGGAGTTTTGAATTTCTGTTGGTGGATGCCTCAGGGTAACCTCTCTAGACTTTTGTGTCCCCAAATCCAACCTATGCCTCAGGCTCTTGAGCCTGCAAAAGCAGGAAAGAAAAGTTTACATAAACTTTTTTTGCTTTAGTGTGTGAAAACAATTTAACCATTTTACTTCCATTACTTAACTATCAGAGTTGCCTCTCTAGTTATCTCAGCTGCCAAAAACACAGTCATCCTTGTTAACTTCTGAGTGGTTTACCACTCCTCTCCCACTGCCCTGGGAATTGTTACCCCCTTTTTAGATTATAAGCCCCCTTTGAAAGAATTTGTGGAAAGCTACAAATTCTCACTACAGGAAAAAAAACAACACACACATATGTGTATAGTTGTGTAAAATCAAGAACTTATAGATCCTTATTGCAAGCTGTCTGTGAAATTATTATTATTTTTTGGTTAAACCCATGTCAAAAAAGAATGAAGTTGCATCAATACATGATTTATTTCACTTGCCCCATGGTTTTTGATCCCCAGCATGCACAGTCGAGGGGATAGTCTCAGGCACATGGTTGTGTGACTGGAATTTACGTCAGGCTGAATTTCGGGTTATCACTTTTAAAATACACTCAATCCTTTAGAAAAATCCAGCTGCAGGAATATAAAGCCTATGGCAGCTGAAACAGGCTCTGTCTTCTGTTCTGTGTTTGAGAGTCTTGTGTCCCTTTTCATTTTTGTTGCTGTAATGTTTTTAATTGTTACTTTCATTTGTTGGTCTTATCTGTCAGAGACACTTGTGTCCCTGGGCAGTGGCCGCTCCATCCTCTTTACTCCTCCCCACCGAGGGCTTTGGCCTTCCCCTGTGTCATGTCAGTGTGGGGGCCTGTAGTTGGTCTGTCATAAGGTCACTTTCTTTCCGGATAGCACATAGCAAGGACCTCCTATCTGACTTTTGAATTCTTTTACACAATTCTCCAACTGTTGTGTGTAATGTTTTATTTTCATTGATTTAAAAAAGCAAAAACATATTCATTCATGAATCTATGTGAAGATATTTCCCTTGGTTTCATTTCTACCATTTCTAGCCATCATTTTCTCTCATTTAAAAGACTAACATTTCCGTCAGCACTGCTGTCTTCCAGTGTAGCCAAAGGCATAGTGTGGGGTTGGAGCCTCCTATGTCCTTTGCAGGGGTCTGTTCTCCTGAATGAGGGATGGGATAGGCGCTGACATGGAGAAGCCACATCTAATCAGTGCAGGAATTTGGAATTTCCTGCATCCAGAGTCTGTTTCATCTGAGTGGGTGCTCTGGGAAGGGCTTTTCCTTTCCTTTACTGTTTTTCCCTAGGCTGGCATCACTTTTTGCTGATTTGGATGGATTTTCTCATTCATTTGACAATGCTTAATGTCTTCCTCTTTAAAGATCAGGTGGTACATTTTACAATGGCCTCTAGCTATTAAAGAGTTGGAGCTAAATGCTATAAAGCTTCATCTGAAAAATCTATTCTCCTTGGTCAATAGACATTTTCTATTCAGAATTTGAGTGTCTGTTTACAATGTGGATGTTACCCAAAGTTCTAAGTTCAAAGAGCAGAAATCCCAAAACCCCCCAAAATGGAGGGACCTACAATAGCACTGGCTCTAACCTTTATGTTACAGGTAGAGGATTTGAAACTTAGACTTGTTAAAATAACATAACTAAGGTTTGAAAATGGAGAGCAGTTTCCAAAAATGATACAATTTTCTCTAGCTTATTTTTCCTTTTGCTTAAAATGAAAACACCACACGTCTTATGGGGGAAAATCACACTTCAAAGTTCTTTAGGAAAAATAATTTTGTGCAGTAATTAAACCTTTTGATACGTATTTACTGTGACTTCAGGTGTGAAATGAAACTCCTAATGAAATCTTGCAAAATTTTCTTAACACAGTTGGTGGCAAATAGTGCCACCAAATAAGACTGATACTGCCATACCAATCATTTATTTAACTTCAGTTCACTGAGGGAATTATAATTCATAATAGTTCCATAAACCAATAGCATACAGGATGTTTCTTAACAAGCTAATGAAGAAATAAGATACTCCAAGCGAATGAATGATTAATAATATGCTTGTTCTAGGCTAAGAGGTAGATGAAATAAAATCCTAATTTAGTTGAAGTGTATCTTTCTGTGAGTTTGTTCTCAGAAAAGTCCACCTAACTAACCAAGACCTGATTTCCAGCTCACAGTGCAGAGTGGTGAGTGGAATGTCCCTTGGTGCTGAAGCACGATGCCAGCAGAATGAAGGCACTGGTGTTGGCAGACAAGATGGTCTTGACGGGGCCAATGTATGGTTTTTGTCACTGCCAGCAAAGAGTAACCTTGCCTTGGTAGGAGCTATTGCCCCAAGGTCTTTGGAGAGGTACGTAGATCAGCAAAGAGTAACTTTGCCCAGACCTAACACACTCTGTAAGTGCTCACTCTTGGTACTTAAAATTTAATTGTCTTTAATGTCAGTCTTTAATGTCACACTTTAATGTCTTTAATATTTTCATATTGATAAATGTTCAGAAGCAGAACAATTTTGATGACATCATTCTGCATATGTTCATAAAGATAAAAAAGTCCTAATATACATTTTCAATACAATTTCATCAAAATAAGTGTGTGTGCATACCACATCTTCTTTTTTTTATAATAAATTTTATTTTTATATTCCCCATACAATTGCAACCCCCTTATTTTGACCCCAATCCCTCCCCTCCCGCCTCCTATCCCCCATAGAGTGTCTCTGGTTCATAGTTTTTTGTTGATTTTGATTTTCACTTTCTTATAGTTATTCATTTTCCTGGTCCCTTATTTAAGTTTTCTAGATTCCTGCTATGAGTGAGACCATCCGGTATTTTTCTTTTTCTTTCTGGCTTATTACACCACATCTTCTTAATCCACTCATCTGAATGGGGCATGTAGGGTCTTTCCATATCTTGTCTATTGTAAATAATGCTGCAACAGACATGACAGTGCAAGTTTCCTTTTGAATTAATGTTTTTGTATTCTTGGGATAGATACCAAGGGAAGGAATTGGGTAGATACCAAGGGATGGAATATATAGATAGCAAGGGAAGGAATTCCTGGGCACAGAATGTTTTTATAAATAACACAGCTTCAGCCCTGTGAGAAGCCAAGAGCTGGATAAATGCCACTAAACTCTTTGTTCTTCAAAGTTTCTGGGTCCAAATGGCGACTTCAATTAAAATTAATTGAAATAGAAATTAAAAAAATACACAGGCAAAATATAGCAGGAATAAATCTTAGATTTAGTGAGAGAATTAAATGGTTGTCAGTAAATGGGAAGAGGGAGGGGGGGTGCAGGAGGGAGGCAGAGGGGATGCTGGCATGGTTGATTTGAGCTGAGTGCAATTTGAGCACATATTGGAGAGCAAAAATGTAACCCCCATGTTACACTAAAAAACATTCTGTTCTTCACTTGCTGTCCAATGTGGAAACCATCAGTCACATTTCTTTCAAGTGCTCAATAGCCACATGTGACTTATGGCTACCGCAGAGCCAGATAGATGTAGCCCTGCTCATCGTAACAGAAAGCTTTATGGGGCATAACTTTATGGGAGGTGTTGGCAAACTTTCTGCGTGAGGCCAAGTAGTGTATATTTTTAGGTTTCGGGGGCCAAAAGGCCTTATCTTGTAGCTCCGTGGCACCTACTCACTGTTTAAAAGCAGTGACAGATGCTATGTAAACAAATGGGTGTAGCTGTGTGCCTACATTCCTTTACAAAAATAGGGTCTGGAGCTGTTTGCTAATCCTGCTTTATGGTGTTAGCTACTATATATGGGATTTCTTTATGACTTCAGCATACACTCTCCGAATCTGACTGATAAGTCATCCCAACTCTGTTGTCAGTACACTGTACCCTTTGGGATCATTTGTAAAATATCACACAAGACATCATCAACCCACGCTTACAATAAATGCAAAGCGTTAGAGCTTAAAGTTGATCATTTGGCAGTTCAATATTGCCCAGCCTCAACATGATTTTATAATTTTATCAGCTTGTGAGTCTTTATCATTGGCTCTTTTCTCAAGCCCTAATCATCTTGACAATAAAGTGCCCAGTTGAGCATGTTGAGAGTTTAAAACTGGCATAAGGGATCGTCAGAAATTCAGTAAAAGCCCAAATGTCATCCATGACCTGATTTAGACCAATCTGATTGTGTCAGCTGAGTCATTTTTGCAGGGCTCTTGACAGACACCTACCATTCCCTTCCTCTTCCCCCCTCCCTAGCATGTGAACTGGAAGACAAAGTAGTAAACATTATCTAGCTTTGTGACCTTGGGTTAATAATTTGCAAGATCAAGTTTGTGTTTTCAAATTTTAACTTCTAACATTTCAAAGTCTGTTAGAAGTCTGTGGCTGCCTAATTATCCGCAGCAGTCATTCTGACCCATGCGCCTCTTGTATTAGGTGATATCGCCCTCTTCTGGATACCTTCTGTATCTGCACCGTGAGCTCTCCCCGGGCACTGCCCTTGAATTGAGTGCTGAGGGGAACAGTGGGAGAGACAAGGAGAGGTCGGCTGTTTCATGTGGTTAGGTCCCTGGTCAGCCGGGGATCGAACTCGTCCTGCAGAGACTGTGGACAGTTTCATAGTGCTGTGCTCAACCCCTTGAGCCACCAGGAAGGCCCTTGTGATTTCATTCTTGATCAATGGGACGAGTTGACTTAAAAAAGGAGATAAGGGCCTCCTTGGGCATAAGGGTTAAGTCTTAGCGCTATCAAGCTACGGGCAGCCACTGTGGCATGGGCACGAGTTTGATCCCTGACCAGAGAGCAACCCACATGGTGCAGCATACCTCTTCTGCACCTTCTCCTACCAGCATACCTTCTTCTTTCCCACTGCTCCCGTCAGCAATGTATTTCAGTAGATCCTCCTGTTCTGCTCCCTACTCTGTCTCTGGTGAATCCTCTCACCCCCCCACCCCAAAGGAGATAAATTGAGGCAAGCTCAAAATTGTTTACAAAAATGAATTCATTTGGGATTAGCAGGAAAATTTCAGTCCAGGACAAGAAGACTGTAGCAAGTTACAGGCAATTCCTTTAAGGGTGTGGGATATGCTGTATTTATGGGCAACAAAAAGGGACAATTCAAACGAAGATCAACCTTGAAAATTTCTTGAGCAGACAAAATTAGGTCAGCCACACAAACTCAACTTAGCCTGCTCATTTCTTGTTTATGTCTCTGAATCAGGCAATGAGGAAGCCAGTCTCTTAGTTCTATCAGCAGGTGGATATTTTATATTCCTGAGGGCACATGCATGAGATTTTCCATTTTATAGCTTCCAAATCCATTTTAAGTTGAAATTCTCTAGCAGACAAAAGTGTAGAGAGGGCATTTTAAAATTTCCTTCTGTTATTTTATTAAAAAAATAAATTAAAAAATATAGATTTATAATTAGAAAAGACCTAGGCTTGCTAAATACTTCAAACAAATACCATACATTATGTTCAAATACATGATTGCATTGTGAGAATATGAACACATAACAGTAATTATATACACCAGTGTTGGCATGGAGGTTCCTCCTGGGGAGGAAAGTAAATGGCATTGGAAGGGGGACTTTGTTTCTATAAAGATTTATTTATAAAAAAGAAGAATCTGAGGATAATAAGGTAAATTTTTGTGTAACACAGTTTACTTTGCCATAGTGTGCATCAATGGCCAGACCCCTTTATAGCATGCCAGTTTAGGGGTCCCTGGGTACCCCTTACTCATGTGCTAATGCATCTGTTGAGCAATCATTTATTCAGTGGCTTGTATCCTGCTCTCAGCCCTCACAAACCTTTTTCTGAAACACATCCCACCCATGTGGCAGCTTACTTGATCCAACTAACCACTAAATGGTTATGTTTGTCTCTGCTGTGATTCAGCCAAAAGTGGATTGCTTTCTGTTTAGTGATGAGAATGAATCTAAATGGCAAGGGTAGAGGAGAACTTTTTTTTTAATAAAAGCACCCAAATGTAATGGGATTTTATTAAGTGGTAGAGGGGTTTTGCTCTTGTTTCACTCCTACCACACTCCCATTGCTGTATTCTAGGCACCTGGTTCCTATTTAATGCACCCTTTGTTACTGGGTGCCTGGTGGGGAGGAGGTGAGTGGGCCTCTGGGCCAGGGTTACGGCTTGTGTGAAGACACGCAGTGCTCTCACTTTTAACAGCAATACCCACAAACATCTCTTTCACCTTTAGTGGATCTTCAAAGAGGTGGAAGTTCAGAATGCCTCAGGGTGGGCCTACATTTTCAGACACCGTTTTCAGGATTTTTAAGTTATTTAGAAGTACATGGTGGGCTCTGAAGTGTACTGTGCAATTTAATTATTGGAGTGAATAATTTTCTCTAACTTAGGAGACTAGCTGTTTCATTCAGTTGACTGATGGAGAGAAACAAACATTTGGAGAGTTTTAGCCTTCTGATGAATTTGGAAATGTGGAATGTGTGTGCATTTTGTGAGAGGAGAGTCTGCAGGAAGAGGGTGGGTTGGGCACTTAAGGCAGCTCTCCAAAACCCCTGCTCTGTGGTCAGGTCACCATGAGGCAGGGAGGTCCTTAGCTTTCTGCTCTTACATGCAATTTTGCTGTTGAGCACAAAACTCTATGTGTGTATGTATACAATGTTAATGCTATTAACATCTGATAGAATTAGTTTTCCATGGAAATAAGTTTGAAAAATTCTGGTCTAGGTAATGTGAAAACATGGGAAACACTAAATCTGCATAAAGAAAAAAGGAGAAAATGTTACCTTGTTCTTTTCTTTCTTATCCCTTTGAGGTAACTAACCAGTTAGCAGCTAGTGCAAGTCCTTCCATGTCCCATATGAACATATATGCACATTTTTTGCTTTTATCATTGATCTTTTTGGGTTTGTCTTTACAAAAATCAATTGTACTATAGACACTTCAGGAGCTTGCTGTATTTTAGATCATGGGCATCTCCCTGGCAACATGAGTGTGGATTTTATTCTTTTTTAATAGTTGAGTAACATCCCATTGTATGGACCTCTGAACTTCAAGTAATCATTTCCTTATGAATAGTTATATAGCTTCCCCTCCAGGCCTTGACACTAAAAATATTCCTGCACATACATCTGTATATATTTCTGTTCTTAATTTTTTATAGTGCAGGATTCCCTGAAGTGGGATTCCTGAGCAAATGGGAATGCATGTTTTAATAGATATTTCCAGCATAGCTTCTAAAATTCTGATTACATTTCACATGCCTATACGCAGTGTAAGAATATCTGTTTCTGACAATCTTGCTAGCACTGGATTATATTAGTCTATAATATTTGCCAAACATATAGATGAACAGTGTTTTCTCATTGTTGGTCATAATTGTTTTTCTTAGTTGTAAGCTGGAAGAAGAGCTTTCCTGGAATTTAGGAAAAAAGAATCATTTGGGTTCTAGTTACTACCACAGTTTTAGGAAAGTGATAGAACTTATTTAAGTCCTGGCTCTGGCAATTCCTAGCCATGTTATTTTGGGAAACTTAGTTAATTTTTCTAGTTCTTTCGCAACTTGTAAAATCGTCACAATTATTAAATAAGATTATATACATAGAGCTCATAACTCAATCTGTAACAGCTACAAGAACTCAATACCTGGTAGCTGTTATAATAATTAGGAAATACCATAATTAGGAAATAATCATATAAACGGTGGAGATAGAAGTTCAGATTCTTGATCTGCCTCATAGAATATGTCTCTTGCTCACTAATGTGGTTACTTCAATTAACAAACTAAGTTTAACTGAATCACCAATGCTTTTATAGTCTACATTTTATTATTATTCATGAAGTTTATTGTTATTAATTATAGTTTTCATTAAGTTTATTATTGTTCATTGTTATTTATTGTTTTCATTAAGTTTATTATTATTCATCAAGTTATTAATTCAATTATTCATTCCTTATAGTTAAAGTAATTCCAATTTTTCTAAAGTAATTTCTTTATCAAGCTCTGTCTAAGCATCATGGATTTATCAGCCAGGATGGGCTAGGCTAAGTTGTGGCAAAAGCAATTCTAAAATCTTGGTGGCCTAAAAGTTTTATAGCAAAGGTTTCTTGCTTCACTACATGTTCATTGGAAAATCCAAGTCATCTAGTTTTTACTCGGGATCTGATGGTGACTGAGCTTATGGTGAATGCATGTCGATTCATTGGCAATAGAATCTCACATCAGAGAAGTGTTATCCTATCCTAATTCAGGAAGCAGAATTAGATTATTTGTGAACTAATGATAACTAGATCGATCTCTCTCTTTGAGAGAGCTCCCAGTTGGGAGGGGAGAATGGCATTGAGACCAATAATTTAAATGAGGTACTAGATGCAGTAGGAACTCAGGGGAGCAAAGACCAATTGGGTGTGGGGCCATAAGGGAAGTTTTCACAGAGATGCTGATGCTTGTGATTTAATCATTTTTATTGTCATTAAATGTTTTAATTAAAATAAGGATATTTATTGACATGGGTTGGTATATAAAGTTCAGGCGTATAACATAACGATTTGGTATTTGTATACATTGTGAAATGATCACAAGTCAATCCCCTCACATGGTTATAACTTTATTTTAAAGATTTATTTATTCATGCACACATTTATTTATGAATACATACGCATTTATTTATTTATGCATACATATGGGGCACAGGCCAGAGGTGCGGGGGGTGAGAAGATTCACTGGAGACAGAGTGGGGCGCACAACAGGCAGACCAACTGAAATACACTGCTGAGGGGGGAGCAACGGGCAAGACAGGAGAGGTCTGTTGCACCATGTGGGTAGCTCCCTGGCTGGCCAGGGATCAAACTCATGCTGCAGAGGCTGTGGATAGCTTCACAGTGCTGTGCTTAACACTTTGTGCCACCAGGAAGGCCCACATGGTTGTAACTTTTTTCTTGTGAGAACTTTGAAGGACTGTTCTCTTAGTGATTGTCAAGTATACAGGACAGTGTTGTTAACTATTATCACCATGCTGTGCAATACATCCTTATGACTAATTCATTTTTATAAAAGAAAGTTATACCTTTTGACCCCCTTTATCCATTTCACTCACCTTCCCACCCTCTGCTTCTGGCAATGACCATGTTCTCTGCATCTATGAGTTTACCTTTTAAAAAGTTGTTCTAATTAAAAAAATTAATAAATTACAATTAATTAATAAAAAATTGTGGTAAAACACACACATTACGTTTGCCACATTACCATTTTTAAGCGCATGGTGGCACTAAGTGCATTCATAACTTCATTTTACCGTCACCACCTCCCATCCATCCACAGAACTCTTTCCATCTTGCAAAACTGAAATTCGACACCTATTAAACAATAACTCCTCATTTTCTCCTCTGCCCAGCCCCTGGTAACACTTCTCTGCTTTCTGCTCCTGTGATTTGACTACCTTAGAGAACTCACATAAGTGGAGTCATACAGTATCTGTCTTTTTGTGACTGACTTATTTCACTTAGCATAATGTCCTCAAGGTTTCTTTTTGTTATAGCACATGTCAGAATTTCCTTCTTTTTAAAGGTTGATTAGCATTCTGTTTTGTCTATATATCTCATTTTGTTTGTCCATTCATCTGCTCATGTAAACCTAGGTACTTGTACTTTCTGGCTACAGTGAATAATGCTGCTATGATCATGGGCATGCCAGTATCTCTTCAGCTCTCTGCTTTTAGTTCCACCCAAGTGCACTTGGATCTGATGTTTGCATTTTAAAGGATAAGAAGTGCAATCAGCCCATTAGTAAGGAAGGGTGTGACAAGCAGGGAGAAGAGTGTGGGCTAGGTTGGAGGAATGAGAGAGTGCCAAGAACTGGCGAGCCCTGGACAGTTTGCTGTGGTTGGAGGACCAAATGGTGGTGGAATTTTTGGAGCCAGCTGGGGCCAGAGTGTGGAGAGCAGGGACTACGTGCATGCTCAGGGGCTTGGCTTTGACTCCATAGCTATCGGGGGATGGTATTATGACAGTCACCCTGTCAGCTGAGCATATGCTCTGGAATTTCCATGGAAAGCCCTTCCAAAAGAGTTTAAATTATTTTTCCTTAATCGGTCCATTTCAGATAATTTAGAAAGTGTCTAGTATGGTGTTGACACTCAATAAATTACTTAATAATGGTAATTTTATTAGAAGAAAATAGAGGAGGAGAAAATTCCTATGATCTCCAAACTCTGAGTTTCTTTAATGCACCACAGACTTCCTGCATCCTTTTCCAATTAAATAAAAATGCAATATCAGGCAGCTGTTGTCACAAATGGCCAAATTGCTTTTCTTAAGTGGCCACTTTTATGCCCTTTTCTGCTGCCAGACAGAGCTTTAATAGCATTAACTACACTCAAACAGAAGAAGAAAGTAAATAAAAATTTCCAATAGCTGTTAACTTTGGACATCTAGCATGTAACGGTTCCATGCCAACACCACTCACCCAGAGGTCCTCGGACTTGTATCAGAGAAAAAGTCATTAAAATCCTTATAAAGGCAAAAATGTGCCATGGAAATTGAAATGTGCCAATACTTTATTAAGAACCAAATAATTTGTGTTCAATGTATACATTTCAGGTGCTGGTGAAAAACCACTTGCAGGAGAGAGAGATCTGGTAGTAGTCCAGAGACCGTGTCTTTGAAATGCTACAGCATTCTCTACTGGCTTTCTTCATCTGCAGTTAAGAATTTGTTGGGTCTACTCAAGCTGTCCTTTACAGGGCCTTGCAGTGTTTAAAGACAATGTTTGGATTGTCTTCAAAACACACTTGGGGAGGAGGCAGGTGAAAAAAACCTGTTTCAGATGAAACCAGAGATGTTTCTAAGGGAGCTTACCTGAAGTTTTGGAACTAAACGAATGCATCAGGATTATCACTGTTGGGGGCGGGACCTTGGGGACAATGATACAGTTTCTTTCCCAAATTCCCAATACCTTAGTGGAGGCAAAATCAAATCTCATGAGTCACAAGTGCACACCTGACTAGGTGATCAGGATCTGCTTTTTCCACCTGTGCAATGGGATGGCTGATGCCTGCTGTGCTCACTTCACAATGTCGTTGTGCATCTCAAATAGGTGTGAAATATGAAGTTCTATCAAATATGAGGGGCCTGTTGGGAAATTACTATTTTATGAAGATGAAAATATGGGCTTAGCGTGAATGTGCCTGGGACGGAAGGAGAAAGCTGGGATGGGCTCACTAAATAAGCAGTGAGGAGGCTGAACAGTTGCCTGTCTCCAAAATGGGCATGGAACCTCCCATTTGCCCTCCTGGGTGAATGACCCATACTCCGGGAATGCAAGTACACCTCAGAAAGCTCTGAGGCCTTCCATCTCTCTTCACTTACAGTTAACTTCTCTTGCTTTTGTCTTCTCTTTGCCAAAGCTGAACTCCTGGCTTTTTACCCCTGCTCTGAGTCTGCATCTGGACTTGGTGTTTATATTTGGTTGCCTTGAAGTTTGCCTCAAGCTCAAACTTTGCTCTCACGTGCTGAATTTAGTTTGGATTCTCCCTGGACATTGCCACATTTCTTAACTTTCCAAAGACAGAAATGGATGTTATGAAATTCATCTTTCTACCCCTTCTAGTCATTTGGAGAATCATGTGTGTTTATTAGAACATCAGAGAAAAATCTGGCATTTTGTAAATTTGGCATATTAAAAAAAACATTTATATCCATTAGTCATATGGTCTCAACAGGCACTGCTGGCTGCTCCCTTCTTTCTCCCTAGCTGAGAAATGATGGGGCCCATATTGTGTTCAGTGATAGACATGTAAAGGAGCAAGTAGCAGATTCAACTGGAGCCATCAAATATGGTCCCCCCATTTTGGTATCATTTGATATCCAATGGCTGTCAGCTTGAGGGATGGCGAGGGAGTTGATCTCATAAAATCACCCTCCTGGAAACTTTAAGAGAGTTATTGAACCTTCTGTGAGAATTAGAGTTTGAAAACTACCGGGCCAACACTGCATGTAAGTCCAGTGACACCCAAGGCTATGAACAAATCAGCCATCAGTCTCATCCAGAGTAAAGTTGACTAACTGACCTTTCCCTGACCTTGGCTGGACTTGATGATTGCATTTAGGTGATGTTGGTTGGTAAGCAGCATGAAATTGTTGATTAGCAGTAGCCAGGTGAGTAAGGAAAGCCTTTTAGCAATAGTATTTATTGTATTTGTTAGTTTACATATTTGTCTATTCCTTCCAGTCTTTCTTAATCAGGTGTCTAGGAGAGATCCCTAAAGTCAAAAGTTACCCATTGAATGTAATGAATTAAGTTCTCTGCATTCATGGTACTAATTATGCCTAATCACTGGGAAAGTTAAGAAAAGAGACAATTCATTTTTGGTAGGAAATCTGTGGGAGCTTGGCTGAAAAAGTCTGTGAGCTGCTTGAGAATAGGAATTATGACCCCTCTCTTGCCAGCACCAGGAACAATGCATAGTCAGGAGAGCGAGCTCAATGGATAACTAAATGAATAAGTGAATAAAATAAATGAACATGAAGCATCTCTTCTAACTAACTATGTTGATCATTTCCCCTACAATCTCTGCTCGTGCTGTTCCCACTTGTGGACTGTCCTTTCTTCTTTTCCCCAAAGAAGAGAGACTGCTACTGTTTTTGAGAGACTGAGAATTCACATAGAATATCATGAAATTCTGACCCACAATCTGTAGCAAGCAGCCCAAGAACCCTACCTACCGCCCACAACTCAGACCTGTAGTAACTCAGACTACTCTTTTTAGCAACATGTGGAGAAAGCCAAACAACTGGGTCCAAACAGACAGTACTTGATTAATAACTGAAAGCTTTTTTAATTTTGTTCCCACTTCCAACTTAGGACCAACTGGAGAAAGCCACATGTGCGCTCCTAGCCAGTGATGTAGGATGCCCTACTTTTTGTTATCTCTTTGAAATTAGTTCCCCTCCTTCCATCCCTCAGAACTGTTAACATAGCCTTGACTGATATTATAGTCTCTTCCTTTCATAGTCATCCTGGAGGACTGTCATTTGTGCCCTTTCACCCTCCAAAATTTTCCCCCAAGTAAACAATTTAATGATATTTTCACCATTTTAAAATATGTATCTGGCATGACTACTTCCAGATATTCTGCATTCATGGCTGATTTTGTGGCATGTACCCCGCACTTAGGGGTACACTTGTTGAGTCTTAAAATTCATAATAATTTTTTTGAACAAAGGGACCACAGTTTCATTTTGCACAGGGCTTTTCAAATTATATAACCAATTCTAGCTGGATGACATGAATGTGATTAGAAACAAGTGCATGTCAACTGTAATGAAGGTGGAGGTAGAGGGCTCTTTCAACAAATGACAAGATGTACTCTGTCTTAATAAACTTGAGAATAAAATATTCATGTTGAAACTTTCCCATGGTGCTCCATGGTTTTCTAATCTCAGAAACAAAAGTCATTGTCCTGCTTCCTTGTTCCCTTGCAGGAGGCCAGTGCTCATTGCTAAGGGAAGCACTTCTGCAGGGAGGTCTGCAAGTGTGGGGAAAGCTGGCATGTGCTTTATAGCGCAATGTATTTTCTAAATTCACCTTTTATGTGTGTGTGTGTGTGTGTGTGTGTAACTTAAATACTTCCAAGCATGAAGTGAGGTATAAAAGAGGAATATGGTATGTGTTATGGGCTGATTTGTGCCAATTGTCTATAACTGTCCCCCCCGCCCAAAGCTATCTTGGTGTCCTAAACCCCAGTACCTCATAATGTGACCTCATTTTGGAGAAGTCTTTATAGTGGTAGCCAAGTTAAAGTGAGGTCATTAAGGTGACCCTAATCCAGTGACTACAGTTTTTATAATGAAGATAAATTTGGACATACAGACAGATGCACATAGAAGCAAGACAACATGAAAAATAGAAAGACAACGAACACCTATAAGCCAAGAAGGACCCAAAGGCCCTCAGAAGGAACCAATTTTGCTGACACCTTGATCTTAGTCTTATAGCCTTAAGAATTATAAGAGAATAAATTTCTGTTGTTTAAGCTACTCAATCTGTGACCCTTTATTACAGCAGCTTTAGCATATATACAGTAAGCTTACATAAAAATAACAAAACGATAATAAATTCTATTATTCTATATTTATCCAAGTTATACAAGATGGGTATATTATAAAAAGTAACGAATTCTACCAGGCACAAATGCATATAGTTTCACTGTTTATACTTGCACATAAAGAAAGAGATCTGGATTGACGCCATGAATTCTGTTTACCTAAAAGTGCCTATAAATTATGCAGTGAAGGAACCACAGTAATTTTACCTCTGTATTTTTTTTTAATGATCAAGGGCATTTATTTCATTATTGAAATTCATGAGTTGGCTGTTCTGCCAGTCTCAAGATGAAATTGGGTGCTATGTTTTCCTTGAACTCTTCTATTTATTCTTCCAGTTTGGGTCTGTATTTGTAAGCTAATTTTAACATTAAATTGGAAAGAGAAGTTTGAATGGGTTTCAACTCAGAAGTTATTTTTAAGTTTTGTGGAAGTTCATCCAGCAGGTACAACACAACACAGTGATGGCCACCTCATTGCATCAAGGCACCTACCTTGCTTATCACATCTCTTTGATCAGTTGATCTTAATTGTGTAAACCACTGAAGGACTATTTGTGGAGACTGGAGAGGAGGAACTTCAGAAATAGTGAACATTATCAAGGAGAGGAAGGAATTTTCTAGTTAGAAAGTTCAATGATCTAACACTTATGACAAAATTGATCCAAGCAAAACCCTAGTTATTGGTGAAACAAACTTCTTTGGAGTAGAGATTTTTGGCTCTGAGGTGGATGATAAATTCAGGAGCTGGGATTTTTGGATGTTGTATTGTTTAGTTTTACTTGAAGACCTCTAACTATCGGGTCAGAGGAATAATTCTAGGCACTTAGGAATATGGAGTCCACATTTTTGATTGCACTAAATGAGAAGTAAAATCTCAATTGAGATGCAGGGGTCCAAACCAAAATCAAATGTGAGAAGTCTGTAAATCATAGTGCCGGGACATGGAAACTGGGGGACCCTGGCCATAGGCCGTGGCTGGCGACTTTAAGCTAATGTGAGGTCTCTGACCACAAGACAGGACGTAAGACTAGAAAACCAAAGAGGGCACCAAGCACTCCCACTGGAGATGTGCCCAGTTGAGGCTCAAGTGTTTCAGAGGGTTGTGAGGGCAGCGGCCTCCTCAGAGGGCATGGGGATTGCAGAAGGCCTTGCAGTGAAATGGGGTTCACATGTAAACATAGTTTCTTACTCTGGTTATAATCTTTTTGGGGGAAGGAGAAGCATAGAGTGGCATCATCAGAGCTGGGTCTGCGGTAAGGAGTGAAGGTGCTTATCTTGGATGCAAAATATAAGGGAGTAACAAAATAAAAAATCAGTAATCAAGATAAATAAAACTTTAATGAAATATTTTGAATATCAAAATTAATTACAAGAAGTCCATGCCAAGTAAAATAGTAACGTTTTCAAGAAAGACAGTTTTGTGCTATGCTATAATGGACTTAGAGGCAAAAGAAGTCAGTGACGCTGATTCTTTTTCTAAAATTTTGATGTTTTGTTCATCTTGGATTTTTTGCATTCATTTTGATAATTAAAAACATTATGTTAACTATTATATAGCTTCACTAGGTGAAATAGTCACAAAAAGACAAAGACTCTGGACTCCATTCATGTGAGGTCCTAAATGGGCAAATTCTAAGCAAATTTCTAGAGAGAAAGAGAATAGAATCGTGGCTACTAGGGTCTGGACTGAAGAGAAATGGGGAGTTCTTGTTTAGTGGGCACACATGGTCTGTTTGGGAAAATGAAAAATTCTGGAAAGGGATAGTGGATGGTTGTAGAACATTGTGAATGTACTTACTGCTACTGAATTGTACACCTAACGTGGTTAATGGAGTGAATTTTATGTTATCTATTTTCCCACAATAAAAGTGTTATTGATTTTGATTACTGAATGTTTTGGCATCCTCTTAAATTTCTCCCTGGCTTACGTGCCTCATTTCCTTACCTGAGTCCCTGGCACCAGCACTCTAGGTCCAAGGCTTGGAGGAAGCACAAAGAAAGAGGCTATGGGAGGAAGAGGGGGAACGCAGGGTGTCAGGGAAACCCTGGCAAAGGCGATGCCACTGGACGACCGGAAGACATTCTCAGCAGGTGCAGCCTCTGGACCACACGGCATTGTAATTGAATATGGACTCTGGAAGAAAGACATTGGACCAGCATTGCTGGAGAAGCACGTTTGAATTGGGTAGGAAAGTGGGGTGTAGATTTGGGCAATGAAATTGCAGACGTAGACTGGGGCAGGTGAGACAGGAGCAGGTGTGAGGGTTAGCTTCCATCTGTAGGCTGTGGTGGATTGTGGAGGTTATAAACAGATTTGTGTCCAGGGAGTCGTGACTTGGTGTGAAGAGTTAGACAAGAAGGGGAGGAGCCTGGGACTCGGGGAACAGTTAGGAAGGGCGTGGTGGTGCAGTGGTCATGGAGAAGACAGACCTGGGCTGGTGCCCAAGGCAAAGGGAGGGAAGTGAGAAGAAGTCTTTGAAATGAATTTAGTGGTAGAATTGATGGATTTTATACACATCGGAGACATAGACTTTATAAGTCGATGAACAAGGGCTGTTGGTGGATGACTTCAATTTTGCTGAAAGAGGCTGCCTGGAGTAGTGGTTTTGAGCTTGGTTCTGGAAAATGACTGCCCAGGTTCAAATTGTGGCGCTGCCACTTACTGACGACCTGACTTCAGGAATATTTCTCATCCTCCTGTGCCTTAGTCTCTGCATTTGTGATGTGTGGACAATATTAGTAACTACCTTGTAGGATTATTATAAGTATTAAATGAGCCACTGTTCCTGAAGCACTTAGGACCCACCTGGCATATAGTAAGTTCTAAATGAATATTTGTTAAAATAGCAGACATAAAATAATGTTGCAGATCACCTTTCTGAGGCATTGTCAAAGAAGATCAGGATAACATTCCGGGACATTTTAGGGTGGAGTCACTATTAAGTACAAGAAGACTGTCCAGCATCTGGGAAGTTGGGAGACCCAGGTAAGTAGATGTTGTCCATATAAGAGAAAGCCCTGGCTCTGGGGACACTGTGATAGATGCCGCAAGACCAAACAGAGGGCTCCGTGGGACCCAGAGCTCCCAGCAGGTGGTCTTTAAAACTGGAAGAACGTAGAAGTTTTGGCCGTGATTCTCTCATTTCCTGAGACAGAAAATGATGACTCAGTTTGCTGCAGGAATTTGGGCAATTGCTGGGAAAAGTTTTTTGGAGTCAGTTTCTAGAAATACTATCATGAGGAGAGGGATTCCCATGGCTCACACTGCCTGCCTGCCAGTTGCCGCTTCTCACAGGTCTATCGCTGTGCCAGAGACACTCGATCCCAAGCCAGTCACTCTCATTCCTCTTTTTGGCTTCAGTTCTAGGGTTGCTTCCTCAGGGCAAGCCTCTGCACCCCCCTAGGCGACATGCCCCACGGCACCGGTGTGCCTTTTCTCCATGTCCTTTGCCTCGATTTGTAATACACTCTTATTTTGGGTGTATTATTTGTATGCTGCCTACTTTTTTTTGTAGAAGAACTGGGGTACAGGCCAGAGGTGCATGGGGGGGCTGGTAAGAAGATTCACCAGAGACAGAGTGGGGAGCAGAACAGGTGGATCTACTGAAATACACTGCTGAGGGGAGCAGAGGGTGAGACAGGAGAGGTCCTCTGCACCATATGTAGGTTAGCTCTCAGGCTGGGAATTGAACTTAAGTCATAGCCATGATTACACTGAGACTTAACCCTTAGACCACCAAGAAGTCCCATGTCTCTTGGTTTTCTGACTCTCTGAATAGGGATTCCTTTGTAGTAAATGATTGGGGTGTTTGGGCTTAACAGCTGCTTTCAGATCAGGGTTGATAATCTATACTATGTCTGATAATCAGCAATTTTTCACTGCAGGCTCAAGTTCTTAGTTGGTCTCCAGTGTAGCAAGCTGAGTGGTATGGAATCAGGGTTTGAAATCATTTGAAATCAGTCCATTTGAAATGGACTGTCCCACTATGTGTCCTGAGAGACCACCTCAAAGATTGCCAGTGGCACTGGCTTATTGTGTGGGAGTGGGAGTTTTAAATACAGTGGAAGAATTGAGCTCCCCTCCCCAACAGTTTTCTGTCACACCATTAGTAATAGGGAACAATGCCATAGAGATGTCATCAGTTCTAATGTGGCTGGCTATATTAAATGCTACAAATAATGAAGGAAGAAATCTGAGACTTTCTTGCTGCAGTGTGTGTTGCTGAGGAAATGAAGAACGTCGCATTCAAAACCTCATTTCCCCTCTTAACTACAAGGAATTTCAGCATCAAAGGGCTTCTTCATACCCAGACTTCCACCTTGTAAAAACTTAGTTGGCAAAACAGGCCAGCAGGGGGCGCTGCTACCTTTCCTAAGAATCACTTGGTTTTAACTTGAAGACAGTGACATCTGGATTTTGAACCAAAGATGATCAAGTCTGATATTTATGACTGACACTCCACTTACAAACCTGAGAAGAGAAAAATTTATGATGGTGAAATTTATATGCTTTCCTTAAAAGTCACAAGAAGTTAGTTTGCATAAGCCACTTCTTTGCCATGTAAAAATACCCTCATTTATGCTGGGAAAATCTTGTGAAAGAAAGGATAACCTGAACTTTGAGAACTTTGATTTATCATGATCGGAATCCACTGTCAGTGTGAGGTCATCTGAACTAGTAGAGGTTGTAGGAACTTGGATGCAATTTCTCAGTGAATGCAGGAACAGATAAGGGAAGTTGAAAGCTGATTATAGTGGGGGGAGGGTTCAGAGTTATTAGACTAAATGTCAAAATCTGACTTTAGCTCCAGTGAGGTCTGCAGAGACAGTCGACAAATGGAAAGTTAATGGGAAGCAAGTGGTCTTATCTGTAGGGGTGTAGCTGTAGTGGTCTTATCTGTAGGGGTTCATCTAGCCCTCTGGGATACAGTACTGGCTTTGAGAGACTTGGGGGCTTGCAAATCTGCACCATCTGGGAAGAGTTCAATCCTGCAGGCCTCTCTGCTTTCAGCTGGGGCTGATTCCTTCAGGTTGTGCCAAAGTAGCCTACAGCAGATGGTCACACCAGTAAGCCCAGAAATGCCAGTCTTTATACAGCTAGCGAGACTTTCATAAGAGAAACGCAAAATTAGTCTAAGTCAAAATGCATTTATTCCAGAATAGCAGGGAACTACACTTCAGGGAGCCCAGGTTCAGGTTAGAAACTCAAAATATGTTCTGCAGAGGGACCCAGGTCAGGATGTTCTTAGAGCAAGAAAGGATGAATTAATGGTTCAGGTGGAGGGGTCACAAGGTGAAAGCAGCCAAAAAGTTCACTTTTATCAGTCCTTTCAAACTGAATATTTTCCCTCCTGCTGGCTTCTTCTTGGAATTTTATTGCTCTGGTCCAGCTCTGGGGTTGATTTTGTTTAAAAGGGACAAGTGTTTTTTCCTGCCGTGGCTTATTCCAGTCCTATTTTAAAATAGCTCCAGTGATGTCAACTTTCCATGAGCTCAAGGTGTATCCGCTTCTGTTGCTGATTTCAGGCAGGTGATCAGACAGGACTCGTCCTCTTGCAGCGGGCGATGGCCCTTCACACATCTCCATGTCTACCGAGGACTGGAGGGGTGCAGGGCAGGCCCCTTCTTATGTAATCCTGGCTGCCTTGATGACACTACTGGTAACTCATGTTCGCTTCTCTCAGGTCATTTGATGACCAGCTTGGGGGAGAACTTAAAACATTGCTGGGGAAATGGAAGGAAAGACATCTTCAGGGGCTACCCTGAAGTGGAATGTTTAAAGTGGCTGGACAACACAGACCCTCCAGCGGCTTTAGTGTTTGTTCTCCTCCATCATGTTTCTGGTCATAAATGTTCCCTGGGAAGCATCACTGATTACATGTTTCCTTAATCTCAGGTCTATTTCTATCAGCTTCTATCAATTCTTCATGTTAATGAAGGAAGAGAGTTTGCACCCCTGCTGTTTCAAACTGCAGAATGGGAATTTCATTGGCCCTGTAAATTGGCCCTGTAAATCTTGAAGCTATTTGGGAGTTTGTTTTCTGGGAGCTAAATAATGATTAATCCACTGTTAAAAAGTAAGAGCAGATATTTTATTACCAGGTGTTACTGGCAGCCTCCTGATAGGTATTCTATGAATCCTTTGTTCCTTGAGGAGAAGAAGATGATCCAAAGCCTCTGAGTGTCTAGGAGTTTGCCTCACACCATGCTGGCCTCTCAAAAGCCCAATGGTCACCTGAGGGAATGGCAGAGGGGTGTCCTGAGAGCCACACCTGTGCCTTGGCCCCCAAGAGGTCAGAACAAGACTGGTCTTCTGGTTGGTGGTTTGGATTGTGAGAGTGGGGCAACACTTTGCATACCAGTGAGAAGATGCTGGGATGCGTAGAGACAAGGGGCCAGCTCCTGTTTTTGGGAGTGGATTGATTAATGGAGGTGAGGCAATGCAAATCCTACATGCCAACCTGACTGCTGGTGGGAGTACTGGCATTTGAATAGTTTTTGTAAAGACTTCGTGGAGGTCTTTACAAGCACGGTAAGTCCCCTTGTGTCTGGAGGGTTAGTGGGAGGTCTTCCCCTAAGCTTGGGTGTGGAATTAATGAACCCTCAAAGTCCTTTCAACATTGTGATTCTGTGGTTAAGATTAGACAGACACATGTGGCCACAAAGGAAATAAAATAGGGATCTAATGCAAAGTTTTATGTTATGTATCTTCAGTTCCTGCCTGCTTCCAAATGGAAGATAATCCATTGTATGCAAACCAGGTTGATCCTGTTCTCTCTATTTCAAAAGCTCAGTAGACTCAATTCTCTTCATCTTGGTCTTAGCATTCTACTTTGGTGTAGAAACATTTATTTCAAATACTTAAAAACCTGGAACAAAGGGCTTGAGAAAACACACCATTCCAGGATTTTGCAGATGCACTTATTTGAAGTCATTCAATTGTCCTACCCACAGTTCTATCAACATAATTTCTGCTAACATTTAAGATTTTACCCAAAAGAATGAACAACCATTCAAAACAAACCCCAAATCTAACAAGTGTCTTGCAGAAACTATCCTTTTCTTGTTAGGTTCTCCATGCTTGAAACAAAAGTATCTTGTGGTTTGATAAAATATGTTTTGAATACCCAAGCAGGGCCTCCTTTTGAGGTATCATACACTGCAGTCTCTCTCAAGATCTGAATTTACTCAGAGAAGAAAGGTGAAGTGCATTTGTTCCAAGTAAAATACACATCTATATTATTCACGATCATACCCCTATTCCATTATAAACAAATACTGACCTTGTTCTTCTGATGTGAAGCCAGAGGGGGTATGAAATATAGCAAGGAGAACAGTCTGATGCAGAAATAGGAATGTTTCAAGCAACAGGAACACAGTATTTCAAAGGAATAGAGCAGGTCCCAAGTTGGTCTTTCTAATTCCTATTCTGTTGCTGACCTTGGGGGAAGGTAATGCAATCGTTATCAGTCACTTTGGGAGAATCACCTTTGTTATTTTAGATTGCCAGTTGGATTTTTTCCCCTCGGATCTGTTTCTTGGAAGTCTCCCTCTTTCTTTCTTTTGGCCATAAGAGCTTCTTTTGAGAACTTTTTGTTGGGTGAACTTATGACCTGAATACCAGAAACCAGGTTCCATTTGGATGCTGAGCAAATTCCCTCCTTTTCAGGGGGACTGAGAGCTCCTCCCCTATTTGCGATTTCTCTTGGTGTGTCATCCTAGCAAAGGACTTTGGAATGGTGGAAGAACTTAACTCTCAGTATATTAGAAGAAAGCAGAGGTACAGAACTTGGGAGAAGATGCTCAAGGCATGAGATTTGAATGTGAAATGCACACCGCACCCGATGTTCAATGTTTTCTCTTGTGAAGTACAGATAAAAGGAGGATTTGATGAGATAACATTTTTTCCTATAGTGTAATATGTCTTCCTGAAAATCAAGGCACTATAGAATTTCATGCAATAAGAATGTTGAGGCTTATGGGAAAAAAAATAGAGCAGGACATTCAACACCTATGTAGTCTAGTAAGGACTATGCTTCTAAAAACCTAACAAACATTTTACATATCTTAAATCCCTAAAAAATTAAAAATACACAAAAAGCAATTGTCCCTGAAACACTTCCCCTTGCAGAAAGCATATGGCTTGCTTGGGGGAGACCGACAGTGAAATGTGGGGGCTTCTGAGTTATGGAGAAGACAGGGAGGGAACGAATAGATAGGATAAGTGTTATGACCTTAAGTGCTGTGGTTTGTCCTGTTTTCCTCCTGCATCAACTTGAAAAGGAAGTTCAGTATTTGTTGTTTTACTATTTCCTCCTTTATTTAAGGAGGATGTCATACCTGCGTGGATCCCAAGGAGATGGGAGGCTGCACGGTGCCACGGCCTTGCTTGCCACCAGAGCTGTTGCCTTCAATCCAGGCAGGGGCTGGTGGCTCCTGCTCCCTAGAGGACAGCTCTGGTGAGGGCCCCCTCCTGCGTCCACACCACCAGCAGCAGGAGCTTGAAGTACAGCCTCGCAGTTCCTGCTGCTAAACAGCTTTCTTTGACTTTTGCTCCATTGACACCGATGGTACATGGTCTCATTTTCTTTTAGGTCTCTTGCTCTTGTTGTTTTTTTCTGCGTGTTTTATCGTTTCAAGCTTCTGCTCAAGACTTAAGACTTTCCTGTTATATTTGTTGCTTGAATTTATCAAATCAGGAAATTTATTCATTGGGGATGCTGTGGTTGATACTTTTAGCAAGAAAATTACGTGAATTTATATAAAATATAAACTCATAGAACCAAGCATGTAGGTCCAGTGGGGAAAGAGAGATGAGGGTGTGTGTTTGTGATTCCCCCACGGTCAATGCATTCGGGGTTTGGTGTTTTTGAACATAGCAGGTGCTTCTAGGTGGGGTCAAGCATAGTGAAAAATTTTATAGGAGCTACATATAAAATTATATATGTTTCTGTGTCTGGGACTGCATCTCTTATTTATCCATCGTCTGTGAATAAATTCACACATAACAGACAAACTTTGTGGAAAGAGAGTAGACATGTAAAAATCTTGCAGCCCTCACAGACATGTAACATAGTGAATGTTCAGTGGATGTCAGCAAATGATTCTTAAATGAATAACATCTTTGACTCGCTAGCCCAAGCACTTCCAGTATTGTGGCTGAGTGTGATGCTGACTTTCCGTGGCAGAATTAGTGCAGTCAGCCAGCCCCCGTGGAATGAAGTGTGGGTGACTTGGAGCCTCAGCTTTGCCACCTGCTGCCTCTGTAACTACACACAATTCCCTCCACAGCTCTGCCTCTTCAGTCTCACATCTGAAAAATGGAGCTATTAAATATTTCCCCTAAGCCAGCTAGAGGAATTCCTTCCTGTGAGTTCTGAATGAGAGAGTAAATGGGGTGGCTTGCTGAAAAATCACTAATCTGAAGGAAGGTGAATTGTTTATAGGTATTCAAGTGATCTTTTTCCTCCTTCTTCCAGGACCGAGTGTCTGTTTTTCTTTCTCATTCCCACCTCAGTGAGATAGCTGACCACACACGTCCTCACCATAATTTGACAGGTGGAATTTCTGTGTGTCTGCATGTATACCCTCACGTGTGTCTGTAACGTGAAGGGGAGACAGCCTATGGCCAACTTCAAGTCAAATCAGGGTAGAGATGGGGGAACCCTACTAACTGTGTCCCTCTTCCCCAAATCTCTTGCTTATGCTGTGATAGGTAGTACTTGAAATTCATCAACAATATAGCTTTTTCTATTTTTAATTTGGGTAATTAAACAGGAGTGGTGCTAAGCTGGTTATAAGGTAATGCAGTTTTCACTTTGTCCTCTGTAACTCACCCTGGAGTTAGAAAATTCAGCTACCCCAAGGCCACCATCTGAGGAGGCCCAAAGTGCAGAGTGAGGCCACATGTGGTCACTGGCCAATGGTCCCAGCAGAGCCCCGTATCTGAGTCTCCTAGGCCAGGTGTCAGACAGGTGAAGAGGGAGATGGATCGTGGCCTCAGCTGTCAAATCACCTTCAACCTTTGAGTTTTCCTTGATGAGGTTAAAAGATAGTCATTCTGCTGTGCCTTATTTGATTTCCTGACATAAACAAATGGTTGCTCGATACCACTAATTTTGGGGTGGTTTGTTATGCAGAAATATTAATCAGAATAGTACACAACCACAGATGTCCACCTTGGAGCAGACCCAGTCTTCTGGGCACATTTCCCTCAGTCTGCATAACAGGCAGATGTAGCAGTATGTATGAGGAAAGATAAACACAACACCTTAAAATGGTATATAAATAAAACATTTAATTGAATCATATTATAAAGAACTAGTGCTTTTATTCCCAAACCTCTGTGCAAACCAGATTCTGGATTATCTAGAAGTAAGGTTTCCAGAGCCCAGCCCCGACCATCATCCATCAGTTGCTCCCAGCGTGGGACTCAGCAAGTCAGTGCTCAAACATCTCTCTAGACTACTCAGAGGCACCCTCCCACCTAAGAAACACTGACCTTGAAATTTTATGAGTCATTAATATCAGCATGCAGTTGGTGTCAGGCTGATAAATCATGCATGAAAATGCAAAATGTGAAAATGTGTGAATCCTGAGGTCCATTCAAAGTTGAAGTTGGCCTTGCACTCAAGTCTTTCTTGTCTTTCTTTCTTTTTTAAAAGATTTATTTATGCATACCAGAACTGGGGTATAGGCCAGAGGTGCGGGGGGTGAGAGGATTCACCAGAGACAGAGTGGGGAACAGAACAGGCCGACTGACTGAAATACACTGCTGAGGGAGCAGCGGGCCAAACAGGAGAGAACTGCTGCGGGTAGGTCATTGGCTGTCCGGTGCTCGAATTTGTGCTGCAGAGGCTGTGGACAGCTTTACAGTGCTGTGCTTAACCCCTTGCACCACCAGGGAGGCCCACACTCAAGTCTTTCAAAGCTCATTTCAGATATGTTAACAAGTTACCAATTTTGCATGACTAGTTGAGGTAAGAAAGCTAAAGTGTAGCATAATTCAGATATGCTTATTTTTCCAAGGCACTTATTCTTCCTAACGAATTAAATTAATTTAGATTGTTATATGTTGATGGATAATGGGCATAGACCTACCATTTGCATTTGGACCTAGCATCCCAAAAGTTTTGAAAATAGCATGTTTTGAAATTAAGTTGACACAAAAAATCAATGTGCCCTTTGGGATCTTTCTGAAGCCCTTGGCCCGCACAAAGGCACATGCTATTACAGCATGGGGTCATCCTCTAAACTTCCTAATAGCTCCATCTTGAGCATTTCCTATCCATTTGGCAAGCCTGACTGGTCACGTGGAGACCACTCACGACCACACGTGGTTCTCGTTAGCACCTCACTGCTCTGCATCGCGAAGTCTCATACCCTGTTGATTAATTGGATGCTATCAGCAGCCTTAGAGTAGGCTGATGGGGAAGGCAAGACATGAAATGAAGGTGCAGTGGTGGAGCACAGAGGTTCTGTTTAGGATTCTTCTATTTTATGATGACTGGAGTTGAATGTGTGGACTTTCCCCCAGAGTGGTAGCTGCCTGCTTAATGATTCCCTCTGCTTAATATAATTGGAAAACACCTTCTCCATTTAAAAAAATCCATGTTTTGAGGATTTTTTAATGGCAAGAAAAAGAGTAGGTGTTGACTTTACGTTCTTTGAGTGGTGAGCAGAGAGCTGGGAAAAAAAAAAAAAAACAAAACTAGTGAAAACCTCCTATTTTGCACCTTAACCAAACATTTGACAATAGTATAGATTATGAAAAATACTTTGGAATCTGAGAAATTTTAAGAACTTTATATGAAGGGATACTTTAGAGAGACTATTGTTTTAAAACACGTCAGGTATAAAAAGAGAAATTTGATTTTACAATTTGTGGATGGGAATGTGACTGGACTGCAGTGTTCTGCTCAGGTCATATCTGACTATATTGGTAAATGGCAGAGGATTACATTTGAGTGGGCACATGTGATTTAGCAGCAAAGCAAGAACCCATAGAATTGGGGTACATGCAAAGCAACAGTCTGGGGTTGTTTGAGGGGTGCATATGGCTACCATCTCAGCCCTATCCATGAGGAAATAGTTTAGACTCTTGAGGGCATGTGTGCTGCTGTCTCCCATGGAAGAAATGGGCATCAGATGGAGCAAAGGCAGGTAGGGCTGGGTTGAGGTGTCTATGCTGTGAAAGCAGGGGGGGTCTAAATCTCACATTTCCAATGGAGACAATATCACTCCCAACAGGTAAAATACTGTTCTTTGGAGGAAAAAAAACCTTGAAAAATTCAAATTTTATTGATTTACCATTCATTTGCAAAACTACATAATTTTTTAAAAAGATTTATTTATTTATTTATTTATTTATTTATTTATTTATTTATTTATTTGTACATACAAGAACCGGGGTACAGGCCAGATGCGCGGGAGGGTGAGAGGATTCACCAGAGACAGAGTGGGGAGCAGGAAAGGCTGACTGACGAAATACACTGCTGAGGGGAGCAGCGGTCGAGACAGTAGAGGTCTGCTGCGCCACATGGGACCCTCATTTGCCGGCTGGGATCGAACTGGTGCTGCAGAGGCTGCAGACAGCTTCACAGAAGGCGCTCAACCGCCTGTGCCACCAGAGGAGGCCCAAAATGATATAATTTTGAAAGTACAGCTGCACGCCGTGATAGGTGTGAATATTCCCCCCACCCACCACCAAAGTTCTGGCACCTTCACAGGATCGCATGGCCCCCTACACCTTTTCTTCCCACCCCTCTTCCCCTCCTCTTTGGTGACCACCATATTGTTCAGTCTAGAGTTATTTTGTTGTGTTTCTCCAGCTTGTTTCTTTGGTTATTTATAGACCACAATGAGTGAAGCCATCCAGTAACTGCTTTTCTGATTTATTTCGCTGAGCACAATCATCTAAAGTTCCACCCATATTGCCACAAAAGGCAAGATTTCATCTTTACTTAAACAGATGAGCAGGATTCCATTGCGTATATATATTCCACATCTTCAGTCATCCGTCATGGGCATTTAGGCATTTCCCTGTCTTGATAATTTGAATAATTCTCTGTGGGTGCACACATTTTTCAAATGCTATTTCATATTCTTCAGATAAATATGTAGGCATGGCATAGGGGGCAAAACGATCTTAGTCCTTAAAAAATATATGAAGCAATGCTGGATGGTCTCACTTATAGCAGGAATCTAGAAAACTTAAATAAGGGACCAGGAGAAATAATAACTATAATAAAGAAAAAAATCAAAATCAACAAACAACTATAAACCAGAGACACACTATGGGGTGGGGGGTGGAGAGAGGAGGGATGGGGTCATAATAACAGGGGTGCAATTGTATGGGAATATAAAAAAAATCTTAAAAAAATATATGAAGCACAGATATACACACAGTAAAACACACATGCAGTACCTAAACTGAGACGTAGTAATCTGTGGCATTAAGATTTCACTGGGGTGGGCCACTAGGAAAAAAGTTTGAAAAAGGGTCCTTCAGGGTAATAATGGAAACAAGTTTAGAAACACTATTTTAACCAGAGGGAAAAGATATCTTTAACACCAAAGTCCAAAGAAGTCAAAACATTTCCACTGTCTGGAATATTCTTTCCAAGGTCACATCATAAAGACACAGGCCCACGGAAAGGAGTAGTATCAGAGTCTCATGAACAGATTTGTTATTCCCCTCCTGGCATCTCCAGGGAGGCCCCATGTATATTTGGACCAAGGACTTCCTTTTTTAGGGTCCTTTCTGTAAGAAATAAAAGTGTGCGCCTTCCCACCTCTATCATCCAGGAGATTGTTAGAGAAATTGACAGTGAACCTTAACCTTGGGGTGACCAGGTAAGTAAAGCCCATAATGATGTCCCAGTCCTCACTAGCTCCACAGGATACCAAGGTCAAGGATGAACCAGAGTCCTCCAGTTCCTGCTTGCTCACAGCGCCTGCTAGAAACCCTCCTCTGTTATTATGGGACACCCCAGATAAGTTCCTTTCTATGCTCCCCGGACTTAGGATCCTTGTATTTTTCTCCTCCAGAGTCTCAGTTGGTGTCCACTGCTCACAGGCAATTAAGAGGGGAAGGAGGAATGGCAGGAGCAACATGGCGGCGAGGAGACACTGCGAGTAAGATCTCCCATTAAAAAAAAGTTAATAGGGAGGAAAAGCGGCAGGTCCCAGTGAGAACTGGGACACGGAAGATAAACGGGTGACCCCAGCAAACTACCCGAAGAAGAAAGTGGCCATAAAAGAGGACTAGAGGGAAGCGCAGAAACCCTGCTCCCCTCCCCCGCCCACAGAGCGGCACTCTCCGACCGGCAGAGAGGAGGAACAACAACCAAAACAACCCACAAGAACAAACGACGACAGAAGCGGGACCGTGAGTGGAAAGGAACTATTGCAGCCACCACACCCCGTGAACGGGAGCTGAGGCGAACCCTGCAGGATTCGCCGCGGCGAGCGAACGGCTCCAGGCGCCATTAGAGAAGAACAAAGACCCCGGGAGACGTGCACCCAGCCCGGGCTGCCGGTAAGCCTGCGCGGAAAACGCGCCGCTCGGGGAACTTGAAAAGCAAGTGCAGACCGGATCACGGCTGCCCAGGTACCCGCGCCTGCGACCTAGGCTTGCGGGGAGACGCGCGGAGGTCCTCACTGAGGTGAAGGTCCCTCCCTGAGTGAGCAGGAACCAGGCGCCCGGGCACGGGAGCTGTGCAAAAGGCGCCATTCCTGCGCCACTGAACTGGGCTACAGCCCGCGTCCTGGAACTGAGGGCTTTGAACTGAGACCCGGGGCACGAAAATTCGGGGCGTGGGTTCTCCACGACGGTGGGGCACAAGGCAGACACAGCACCCCAAAGCTGTTGAGGTGTACCCTACCATTCCCGCTCTGTTCCCTGTCCCACGGGGTGGGGGGGGGCGAAAAACAGCCCCCCAAGGACAATAGGAGAGATCTCTGGCGCCACCTAGTGACCAAGAAAAAAAAAAAGTCACTAACACCCCATAGAACAGGATTTCTTAAGACTGCTTGAAAAGGGCAGAAGGCTTCTGCAGTGGCCAGCCGGGAAGTTATTCCACGCCAGGCCCCTTCCGACCAGCAGTCTGAGCCCACAGAGGGAGCAGGCACCCACGTCCGGGGCAGACTGGGGGAGCAGAAGAGTGTGCCTGAAACCGGAGGCGCAGGGACTGCATCCTGCTTCGCCATTTGAGAACAGGGACATTTCTTCAGTAAAAACTGCCTAAAACCAGCAGAAAGCTCCCCCAGAAGGCAGAGATGGCTCCTGGAAGAGCCAGAGGGGAGCGGAGAAGTTCACCCAAGATGCCAGTCAGTCCGAGCATCACAGTGTCCCAACGCATACGACAAATTAGAAAACAGACAGTAGGGAGTAGAAGAAGAACCACACGCAACCTAACAACTCCTCAGGAAAGAAGCACACCACAAAAAGAAAACCACTCCCCAGATTGCAACGACAGCAACTTGGAAGAACTTCTGAGCCTTCCAGAAAGAGAATTTAAAATTGCCATGATTAAAAAGTGATAGATCAGAAGAAGGAAATTGAGTCCCTAAAGAGGAAACAATGGTCAGAAGAATGAAATTGAGTCCCTAAAGAGGGAAGTAAAAGAAATGCAGGAGATCAAAGAATTAATGGAGGAACTAAAGAACTCCGGGAAAAGCAAGGAAAGCAGAATAGATGAAATGGAAGAACGAATAAGTTCTCTTGAAGACACAGAAATAAAAAGAACCAAAACAGAAAAGGAAAGAGAAGTACGAAGGAAAAAGAATGAAGAAAGACTTCGAGAACTATCTGACTCCATGAGGAAAGGAAATATAAGAGTTATAGGAATTCCAGAAGGAGAGGAGAGAGATGTAGGAACAGAGAAAATATTCCAGGAGATAATTGAAGAGAACTTCCCAAATGCGAAGAAGGAGCTGAAAATTGATATACAAGAAGCAAGAAGAACACCAAACTTCCACGACGAAAGGAAAAACACAGCAAGACACATAATAGTAAAGCTCCCAAGAATCCAGGACAAGGAAAAAATAATGAAGCTGACAAGAGGGAAGAAACAGATAACATTCAAAGGAAAACCAATCAGGCTGACATCAGACTTCTCTGAAGAAACACTACGGGCAAGGAGAGAGTGGAGGACATAGTCAACAGACTCCAAGAAAACAGATGCCAACCAAGAATACTCTATCCCGCAAAGCTCTCCTTCCTCATGAAGAAAGAATATGGACTTCCCAGACAAACAGAAACTCCGGGATTTCATTACGAATAAACCCCCACTCCAAAAAATACTACAAGGAATCCTAAAGCCAGAACCTCAGAGGGACGAATAACAACGAAAGAAGACCAAAAAAAAAAAAAAAAAAAGTTATTAAAAGAATAAATAAAATCAAAGGAAAGACAAACATAATGGCAAATACAGATGCTAACATATCAATATTAACTCTAAATGTAAATGGACTAAACTCTTCAATAAAAAGACACAGAGTTGCAGCCTGGATTAAGAAACAAAACCCAACCTTTTGCTGTCTCCAGGAAACACATTTAGCTACAAAGGATAAAAATAGGCTCAAAGTCAAAGGATGGAAAACAATCCTACAAGCAAATGGGCCAAAAAAGAAAGCAGGAACAGCTATACTTATATCAGATAAAACAGACTTCAAACTCAAAAAAATAAAAAGAGACCCCAATGGTCACTACATTATGATTAAGGGGACAATACTTCAAGAAGAAATAACACTCATTAACATATACTCACCAAACGAAAGAGCACCAAAATATATCAGACAACTGTTGTCCTCTCTGAAAACAGACATCAGAGAAAACACATACGTAGTGGGAGACTTCAACACACCACTATCAACAATGGATAGATCAACAAGACAAAAAATAAGTAAAGAAACTAAAGCTCTAAATAAGGACCTAGAGCATTTGGGCTTAACAGACATCTATAGAACACTAAACCCCAAAAAAACGGAGTACACATTTTTCTCAAGCGCACACGGATCATTCTCCAGGATCGATCACATACTGGGGCACAAGACAAACATCAACAGATACACCAAGATTGAAATCATACCAACCATCTTTTCTGACCACGAAGGCATCAAACTAGAAATAAATCATAAAAAGAAGGCAAGGAATTATCCTACCTCATGGAGATTAAAAGCCACACTACTGGAAGACCACTGGACTAATGAGGAGATCAAAGAAGAAATTAAAAAATTCTTTGAATTGAATGACAAGGAGGACACCAATATCCTAAATGTATGGGATGCAGCAAAAGCAGTAATAAGAGGAAATATATAGCAATAGAAGCTCACATCAAAAAACAAGAAAGAACTCAAAGAAACAACCTAATCTCGAAGCTCAAGATCTAGAAAAGAACAACAAAAAAACCCCAAATCCAGTAGAAGAAAAGAAATAATAAAAACCAAAGCAGAAATAAATGAAATTGAAACTAAAAAAAACATCCAAAAGATCAATGAAACCAAGAGCTGGTTCTTTGAAAAAAATCAATAAAATAGACAAACCCCTAGCCAGGCTCACAAAGGAAAAAAGGGAGAAAGCACAAATACACAGGATCATAAATGAAAGAGGAGAAATCACAACGGACACAGCAGAAATCAAAAGAATAATCAGTAACTACTATGAACAGTTATATGGAAACAAGTTCAACAATCTAGAGGAGATGGACAAATTCCTACAACTCTACAATCACCAAAGCTAGATAAAGAAGAAATAGAACACCTAAACAGACCAATTACAAGCAGCGAAATTGAAATGGTAATCAAAAACCTCCCCAAAAACAAAAGCCCAGGACCTGATGGATTTACAAATGAATTCTACCAAACATTCAGAGACGAATTAGTGCCTATCCTTCACAAACTCTTCCAAAAAATTGAGAAGGAAGGGACAATACCAAACACGTTCTATGAAGCCAATATTACACTAATACCAAAACCGAATAAGGACAACACAAAAAAGGAAAACTATAGGCCAATCTCCCTAATGAACACTGATGCAAAAATCCTCAATAAAATTTTAGCTATCAGAATCCAACAATGCATCCATAAGATAATTCACCACGACCAAGTTGGATTCATTCCAGGGGCACAAGGATGGTTTAACATCCGAAAATCAATCAACGTTATCCAACACATCAACAAAAAGAAATATAAAAACCATATGATAATATCAATAGATGCTGAGAAAGCTTTCGACAAAGTGCAACACCCATTCATGATAAAAGCCCTTGAAATTCTTGGGATACAAGGAACATACCTCAACATCATAAAGGCCATCTATGACAAGCCAACAGCCAGTATCATTCTCAATGGTGAAAAGCTGAAAGCAATTCCATTAAGATCTGGAACAAGACAAGGATGTCCACTCTCACCACTGCTTTTCAATATAATACTGGAAGTCCTAGCCAGGGCAATAAGACAAGAGAAAGACATCCAAGAATCCAAATAGGAAAAGAAGAAGTCAAACTATCACTATTTGCAGATGATATGATAATATACATAGAGAACCCCAAAATCTCCACAGAAAAACTAATTCAACTCATCAATCAATTCAGTAAAGTGGCAGGATACAAAATCAACACGCAAAAGTCAGTAGCCTTCCTATACACAAACAATAAATCTGAAGAAGAAGAAATCAAAAAAACCACCCTTTATTATTGAAACAAAAAAAATCAAATATTTGGGAATAAATCTAACAAGAGGTAAAGGACCTATACAAAGAAAACTATAAAACACTGTTAAAAGAAATAGAAGAAGACACAAAGAAATGGAAAGACATCCCCTGCTCATGGATTGGAAGAATAAACATTATTAAAATGGCCATCCTACCAAAAGCAATATACAGATTCAATGCTATTCCAATCAAAATCTCAATGGCTTTCTTCAAAGAAATAGAACAATTATTGATGAAATTCATATGGAATCACCAAAAACCCCGAATAGCCAAAGCTCTACTGAAAAAAAAAGAAGGAAATGGAGGCATCACACTCCCAGACTTCAAACTATACTACAAAGCCATAATCATCAAAACTGCATGGTATTGGAACAAGAACAGACATATAGACCAATGGAATCGAATAGAAAATCCAGAAATAAACCCACAGATTTATGGTCAACTAATCTTTGACAAAGGAGCAAAGACTATGCATTGGAGCAAAGAAAGTTTGTTCAATAAATGGTGCTGGGAAAACTGGGTTGCTACATGCAAAAGAATGAAGCTTGACCACTACCTCACACCATACACAAAAATCAACTCAAAATGGATTAAAGAACTAGACATAAGACCTGAAACCATAAAATACATAGAAGGAAATATAGGCGAAACACTACGGGATTTGCACATCAAAGACATCTTTACAGACACATCACCCAAAGCAGTGATAGTGAAGAGAAAGATAAACAGCTGGGACTACATCAAATTAAAGAGCTTCTGCACAGCAAAAGAGACAATAACAAAAACAAAGAGAAACCCCACCAACTGGGAGAACATTTTTGCACCCAACACTAATGATAAAGGACTGATCACAAAAATCTGCAAAGAGCTGATGAGACTCAGCAACAACAAAGAAAATAATCCAGTCAAAAATGGGCAGAAGAGCTAAAAAGAAACTTCTCTGAAGAGGAAATGCAAATGGCCAACAGACATATGAAAAAATGTTCAACATCACTTGCAATCAGGGAAATGCAAATCAAAACTACCATGAGATACCATCTCACACCAGTGAGAATGGCACATATTAAAAAAACTAGCAACAACAAATGTTGGCGAGGATGTGGAGAAAAAGGAACTCTTCTGCACTGTTGGTGGGAGTGCAAACTGGTCCAACCACTATGGAGAGCTGTGTGGAGATTTCTGGACCTACTAAACATAGAGCTTCCATATGATCCAGCAATTCCACTCCTAGGTATTTACCCAAAGGACACAGAAACATCAATTCCAAAGAGCACCTGCACTCCTATGTTTATAGCAGCACTGTTTACAATAGCTAAGCTTTGGAAACAACCCAAATGCCCAAAAGTAGATGACTGGATCAAGAAGATGTGGTACATATATACCATGGAATATTACTCAGCATTCAAAAAAGATAAACACATGCAATTTGCAGCAACATGGATGGCGCTGGAAGGGATCATGCTCAGCGAAATAAGCCAAAAAGAAAAAGAAAAATACCGGATGGTCTCACTCATAGCAGGAATCTAGAAAACTTAAATAAGGGACCAGGAAAATGAATATAAGAAAGTGAAAATCAAAATCAAAAAAACTATGAACCAGAGACACTTTTTGGGGGTGGGGGGCGGGAGGGGAAGGATTGGGGTCAGAATGGGGCGTTTGCAATTGTATGGGGGAATATAAAAATAAAATTTAAGATTTAAAAAAAAAAAAAAATAAATTAAGCATTGAAAGTTAAAAAAAAAAAAAAAAATAAGAGGGGAAGGAAGCGCTCCTTCCCTGTTGCTGGTGCCGTCCACTCTGAAGGGCAGCGGAGCTCCCAGTCTTTGCTACAGCCCCAGAGCAGCTGTAGAGAAAGGGTACTGCCTCCCCTCCCCAGGGATCTGGTGCAGCTTCTGGGGGAGGGGGTAGGGCAGATGCCCCCTCCTGCCCTGTTGTCCTCATCCTCCTCATCCCCTTCCTAACATAAGATGACTTTCTTCTCACAGGATCCCTATTCCCTATCAGACTTAGTTCCCTTAGGCTGCAGTAACAAAGAGCTACAAACTGGGCTCTAACCAGAAATTTTTCCTTGAGGTTCTGGAGGGCTGATGTCCAAGATCAGAGTGGATTTTAAGATCAGCATGGTCTGAGAGGCCTCTGCTAGTCATGTCTTCTCACTGTGTCCTCACATGGCTGAAGGGGCATGGAGCCCTGCGGAGCCTCTTCTATCACAGCACTAGCTCTGCTCACAAGGTCTTCACCCTCATGACCTAATAATTGTGTCCTAAAGTTTCCACCTCCTAACACCTTCCCACAGCGTTAGGATTCCTGTGTGCAAACATGGAGACCACAGCACTGTGTGAGCTGGCAGTGTGGGTCCTGTGCGGACCAGCCCTACTGTGCCTGCTGATGACCCCTTGATGGACAATGGGGAACTTAGCAGCAGCTCATGAGCAGGGGGATACCCTCTGCTTTGGGGAACTCACTCATTTGCTAATATTCATCCTTCAGTTCCCAGCATTTTCATGGGTTGCTTTTTCATTGGGGAAGGGTTGATAAGTACCCTGGTACAGTTAGAAACTGTGGGGCCTCCCTGGTGGCACAGGGGTGAAAACGCAACCTATGAAGCTATCAGCAGCCACTGCAGTTTGATCCCTGCTCAGGGAGCTACCCACCTGGCGCAGCAGACCTCTCCTGACTCACCTGCTGCTCCCCTCAGCAGTGTATTTCAGTCAGTCTGCCTGTTCTGTTCCCTACTCTGTCTCTGATGAATCCTCTCAACCCCTGCACCTCTGGTCTGTACCCCAGTTCTTGTATGCATAAATAAATAAATCTTTAAAAAAAAAAAGAAACTGTGAACACCAAGATACAAGGAATAGAAAAGTGAATTTCTGGGAAATTTCAGCAGAGGAAAAGACATTTTTAGAATTGTAGGGAAAATACTGGGTGGTAGAGGAGACACCCCAGAGCTGGCAGGAGCCTAAGAAGGGAAATGAGCTGTTGGGGACTCATGGATGTCGGTGGGGGGCGGGTGGGGAACTGGCAAATGTATAGTATGGCCCACTGTGCCTCAGGCCTTGAGCATAATCCTAAACTTTTCTATCATAGGAAGATTTTTTTCTGAGGATAAAAATCTTCAATTTCATAATGAAATCAAAGGAAAAGTTGGGTTATTATTGTAATACTCTTTTGTGCCAGTTTTACCATATTACATCATGAGGAAATATTGGGTTATTTAAACATTGGCTTCTGACTTTCTCTAATTGTGAAAACAGAAATTTGTCCAGGAGTTAGAGAAAAGTACGATGGCCCTATAGGGAATCAGGAAGTTAATGGTTGAAAAGAGAATGGATGCAGTTTGTCTATTTTTAAAAAGAATATTACATCAGTGTCTACATCTATGTCTGCCATTACTGCTGATCACACAGCACATTAACCAGTCAGAGTAGATGCTTTGGCCACCAGGCCTTCATTCTTTGTTAGATTGTGGATGGCTGACGAGGGAGGGGGGAAATCAGGTGATCTAGAAATGTTTCGGCATTTTAACCACTGGTACATTCATCTTGGAGAATACTTGCTTCATTCTTTTCCTTCACTTAGCTTTTCCTTTAATTAACTCGTGGTTCGTTGATTATAGTTTTGTAAGGGGCTAGGACAGGAGATTAAAAAGATGATATGTTTTCCTTTTGCTTTCTATTAGACATATGGGCAAGGAGGGAAACTGAGGGAAACCTGGGTTGGTTTAATATGGCCAGGGCCAAGGAAACCATCATAAGCCAAATGGTGTTGCAACTGGAGGTCTCCTGATTTTTAAAACTGTTTGCAAGAGTGATTTACTTGCAAAGAGGTGTTGCAGGAAAGGGTTGTGTTTTTGTATTTTTGCTTTTGAAGGCCACCCAATTCAACAGGGTAGACCTTCCTAGGATCAAGTATGATTCCAGACTCACTGTTTGGTTATTCAAAGACTCATTGGTCTTCTTAAGAGGGTGAATGGAATTAAAAAAAAAAAATGGGTAAGGCCTTTTTACGCTCCATTTAGTTCAAACAGTCCAAAAGTGCCAAGAAAATGTTCTCAAGTGTATGTCTTACATGGCAGACGTTTTGAGCTAGCTGAACTTTAATGCTTATCGTCCTTATGGTGGGAAAACATCCCAGAGTAGTAACAAAAAGCTATTTTTCATTTTTAAACTTTAGTTAAATCTGAGAGATTGAAAAGTAAAGTCATTGTTCTTTTTGCAGCATTGTGCTACAAGTTCTAGTCTTTTATCTTACAATTGGTGGAGTCATATTTAGGTTTATGGTTTGAAGTAGAACAGAAGTTTTATTCACGGTCCAATTAAGGTAAGAAATTCTATTCCTTTTCTTATGAAAGTGCTGTAGTATATAGGTGGGCCCCACCTGTGAATAGTGGGAGGGGGTGCTGGTGGTCCTAGAAATAACATTTCCTTTTCTGGGCCGCCGACCCCTCTAGCATCAGTTTTAATCCATAATCATTACTTTCTCCCCAAATCATCACTTCTTTGCTCATTTAAACCCACCCTGCTGCTTCACACTTGCAGTCAGTCTGGCAAGTAGTTTGTAGTCTAGCCGCTGCGATCATAGGTCACTGGCTCATTAGCCATCGTTCTGCAGAAACAAGACCTCATCTAGCCCTCCAATCATCCAATCATTCATTCATTTATTGAACAGTTATTTCTTGAGTGTTTGTTTTGTGCTTGAGGGATGAATAATGATTGGGTGAATGACTAAAGAATGAATAAAGAACAGTTTATTGGTGCCCATCATTCAGCAGTGCACAAACCTTCTGACCTTGTGGATCATTCATCAGTGAACAAATCTTACAACTTGGTGGGGGAAAGATATTAAATTACATAATGATTATTTTGTATATTTTTATAATTATAGGTTGAACTATTTGTTATCACTACTATAAGAACCACTGAAGAAAAGCATAGAATACATAGAAAATGTTTAGTAGAGGCATCTAATGTTCAGAGGACATAGAATGGCCAGGAAAACCCATTATTTCACCCACTGCCCAGGTAGTGTCTGGAAGTGAGGACAGGTTCCCTGAGGAAGTGGAATTTAATAAATAGATATATATGAAAATTTTCATTTATTTTTTTTTTTTTAACAGAGGCATGTTTTTTATTTATTTAGTTAGTTAGTTAGTTAGTTTGTTTGTTTTGTTTATACATGCACTGGGCACAGTCAGAAGCGCGGGAGGGTGAGAGAATTCACCAGAGTCAGAGCGGGGAGCAGAGCAGGCAGAAGAACCGAAGTACACTGCTGAGGGGAGCAGCGGGCAGCAGGAGAGGTCTGCGCGCCATGTGGGACCCTCCTCGGGTGGCCGGGGAGCAGCCAGGGATCGAACTGGCGCTGCAGCCGCGGGCAGCTTCGCAACCCAGCGCTCAACCGCTGCGCCACTGGGGAGGCCCCTGAAAATTTTCATTTATAATGAAAATGAAAAGTGAATTTAAGTGCCCATCAGGAGCCAGGCACTATGTTGTGTGTTAGGGGTTGGGTGGGGGGGTGCCAAAGGTGTGTGGGGCAGAGGAGTCTTTCTCACTGCATCCTCCCCAAATATCATGGCCTCGTACCAGTTCCCTCCTTCACTGCTGTCCTCCCTTCTCTCAGCAGGTGTCCTAGCTGCCTTTTCTCAGACAAACTGAGTCCATGGGCATGAACTTTCTCAACTTCCTTTGGCACTTACAAACTTCCTCTCTCTGCAGTTTCTTTCTTGACTTTATCACTAACCTCAGAGGCATCCCTTCCCTCTTTCCAGGCTGATTTTGTCACCTGATCAGGTCTTCTTGGACCTTGTTCATGACTGTCCTCGAGCTACTGAACCTCAGTTACTCCCTTTTTTTTTTTTTGTTTTGGTTTGTGTCCTTGGTTCAAGTTGACTCCATTGACCATGTCTTTATTCTTAAAGTGCTCCCAGTGTCAGATACTCGCTTTTCTGATAGGTTAGCCTCTAGGTCCTCTTCCAGGTGGAATAGAATATTCACCTGGAATCTCTTAATTTCTTGTCTTCCTAATCCTCCTCCATTGCCTCCAGAATGTCTCTACACAATCCTTGAGAGATGCTGCCTATTCCTCTGGCTTGCACTGTTACATCTATCCCTGTGGCACCCAAGTTCCTGTCCAGACTTCATTCCTTGTTGCCAAAATGATAATCCACTTGTATCTTATACAATTCTTCAGAGTCAGTATGTCAAAAATTGAGCTCATTTATTTCCTCACAAGTTGAACCTTTTCTTCCTATTGTTTTTGCTGCCTTGGTAAATAGCACTGCTTGATGCCCTGACATTCCAACTGGAGCACTGACACCTGCCTTTGACTCCACCCTTTCTTCCCCCGCCCCCAGTTCCTAATTCTTGAACAAGTTGTGTGCATTCCCAAAGTCTTTCCTCCTAGCTCTTATGCTACTGATTTATTTCAGGCTTTCCTCATTTTTTGTCTGTAGAACCATTGTCTTCTAATTGTGACACCTCATCTTCCATCTCAGAAGTTTCCAGTCTATCCTTCATGCTGCTGTTGGAGTAAGCTTCCAAGATACAAACCAGATCATGTCTTTTTTTCCTTTAAACCTTTTGACCATTACCCATCACTAAGGATAAACCTCAAATTTTCTGTGTGGCACTCAAGGGATTGTACATCTGGACCTTGTTCATTGCTTTGGTCCTACCTTTTTTTCTACATGCAATATTTCCTCATGACTCCATGCTCTGCTCATATTTTCCTGTGTAGGAAGCTGCCATATAAATATTGCACCCTTTTCAAACTTATGAAAGGATCAAACATATCTTAGGTTTCAGTGTACATACACGTTGATACGTTATGAGTGATATGCTTCACTCATATGTATCCAGGACACAAACCTAACTAAATTAAAAATGGGGGAGGGAGAGGTACATGCTTCTACATGTAGAAAACTCTCAAGGCTCCTTCATTATGCATATAGCATCCTTCTTAAATTATTGCAAATCACAACACAAGTTTCCTAATGCACTGGGTGGGAATTTTACATAGCTGACCCTCAGTAAAATCTAATGTTTGATCAATTATATGACATCAAATGTGGATGACTAGAAGAATTTATTAACTAATAATTCAATATGGATGGGTTGGGGGTGAGGCACAGAATGAAAAATCAGAAGATTTGGGTCTGTTACTGGTGTCTTCATTCAATGTCTTGGAACATGGAAGGACATCTGGCTCTCAGGTGGCAAAAACCTACATTAACTGGGCAGTGTGTAAAAACTTGACAAAATGAGCCCACGGGTCAAGGGTAAATTTATTATCTTAAAGCTATCTCCAGGCTACTAGAGGGGAAAAGAATTAAGGACGAAAGAGTTAAGCAGCCCAAATACTGTTCATTAGAATCACTTTATGTCTTTTAGTGAAGATGAAAGAAAAGGTGGCAAGAAAAGAAAATAGAAACATCTCCAAGACTGAGGATACCCACACTCCTGAGAACGAGTCTGATTAGTGATTTGTAGAATGCCTGCTGAACCCCAGTAAAGCATCAGAAGTAGAGTTGGTGTTTCTTTCTAGTTGGCAGAGCAAAAGGCAGTTGGGGTAAAGATGAAAGTCAGTCTTCATAAATAGGATAGAAGGCTTGACTCTTTCTAAATGTGCTGTGCAATTTGCTAGTAAAACCACTTATTTATTTTAGCAAAGCCCTAGGTTTAGCCAGACTTTGGTTTTAATAGGTTTAATATAATTTCAGCATCATTTATAGTAATCTAACTCTTAAAAGTTTTGGACCTCAAGAATCTTAAGAAGAAATAAAGTAGGGAATATATTGAACATATAAAAAGTGGGGGTGAACATTTCAATGGAATTGAACAGTAAAGGGTAAGTTGGAAGCAGATTTCAACTTTGGTCTCAAATTAATTCTAGACAGAGTGAGTTTCTAGAGTAACACATTTATTTGTGTGACTATGTAAAATGTCAAACTTCCTAATCTGATCAGTTTCCCTCCCCTTACCAGGAAAAAACAAAACAAAACAAAACAAAACAAAACAAAACAAAACAAAACACAAAAAAACCCCTGGGGACTTGTGGGGCTGCTCCGGAGAATAATTTTAAATTAGTGTGACTTTGAAGTGGGTTTCCTGTTGATCCTACTAAATCTCTACTAGAGGGGAACAGGAACCATCTAATTGTTGAGGCCTAAAGAGTTAAGAAGCTCAAATGCCATTCCTTGGAATCATGTTAGAAAATCTTCTCTTGCCAAATCTTCTCTTGCTTCTTGGTGGTCCCATAGTTGGATTACTTTCGTCATGGAAACTCACCTGTTGTGGGAGGTCCTTTGACTTACATCAGATAAAAAGTCTTGCACGTCTGAGGAACCTCAGGGGTCCATCGGTCTACTTAGCTTCTCTCTCAGGAATCCATTATAAGCCAGAAAATTCCACTATTTCCTCAGTTCAGTTTTAAAACAATCAAGGGTTTTTCAACATTTTTGCAGACATGAAACCACATCAATTTGATTTTATGGCTTTGCTGTCCCTCAGACTTCCAGGATAGCTCACTTTCAGTCGGGGAGGTGTAAGTCAGCACTGGAGACACCTCCTCATAAGTCCTGGGGGCCGTGGGAGCTGGCTTTGAGCTCAATCAAACAGGCCAGGTGACTGTTCCCACAGGCTCCCTAGAACTGTGGTGCACAGTGTCTTTTAGTGAGAAATGGTCCTGATGGAGGCTACAGATTTGAAAGTTGGCAAGTACTTTCCCTCCCTGAAGGTGGCAGGATAGGTATGGCACTAGAGGCCTGAGAATCAACAAATGCAACAAAGGCTTATGTTTTCCAGGCGTGAGGTAACTGCCCCTCCATGGCGATTTCCTCTTCAGTCCTCAGATTTACTCTTTTTTATGATTCAGTTCTTTTCTTCCTTGACAGGACTGAATAAACATTGATGAATTTTTATTTTTCACACAAAAAGGTTGTTCACATGTACTTTCTTCAGGTGTTGATGACACTGAAGATTGTGTTTGTATTTTATTTTAGCAAGACCCAATCTATTATGTAATTATAAAGATGACTTAAAGTAAATGAGTGTGTCTGTATACTTTCACAAAGTGATCGCTAGGATATATTGTTAATATAGTATTAAGTCAATAAAGAAAGGGGTCCCATATGTGGTATACCTCTCTCTCTGGCTACATGTCTGTATTTATATCATCTATATCTAAGAATAATACCCAAACAAAAAAAACTTTAAAAAACAAATAATAAAATCTTCCTTGATTTTTAGATTTGATAACTTTTAGAGCTTTAATAAATTTGGTAACTTTGGATCTATATGGATGTTTTCACAAATTTAAAATTTAAAAAGGATTACTAAAATATCAAAAAAATGATATAAATATGTTTGTCTATTAAGTTAGTGACAAAACCATATAAATTTTCATTGCGAGAGTCTATATCCCTAGTGGTATAGACTCTGAAGACAAAAAATCTGTACAAAATCTAAGTGTCTAAGTGGCTCATAGTCATATTGTTGACAATTAATATACTGTTGTCCCTTCCTCCCTTGCCCTGCATAACATTTGAAACTGTTCACTAGCTCGATTGCCCAGAAAGTTTTCCTCATATTAAAATCTATATTAGAAACAATTGGAACCATTTAGACTAACTTCTTGCATTTGTTACCACGCATAATTGTACAGAACATGCTGCCTAACTTTGTGGTGTTTGAATTAACTCAGTTCCGAGCAGGGAATGGGGAGGAAGTGTCCAATGTTTCCTTCTAGTAACAAAGTAGAGCCAGTCAAGGGTCTGGGAGTTGACCATGAAGGGCCCCCAATAGAGTGAGCTGAGTGAGGCAGGGTCCAGCCAGCAGACAGAATCCAGGTGGAGTGATTCAAGCAGGGAAGCAGGGAAATGTTTGGAATTATTAGCTGTAATGGGATTAGAGTGCCCAGGGCAGAGCCCTGCCTTTCACCCCCAGGCTGAGGTTCAGAACTTGCTGAAGGGAGAGGCACTTCTTTGGCACACCAAATGGTGGAGAAACTGTGAGGTGTCATACTACCAGAACTTGCCTGAAATCTGCCCTTAGGTGCTGGCAATTTGTAGGAGGGATTCTGGGTGTTGCAAACTGGAGCATTGGAGAACCACGAGCCTGAAGGAGCTGGATACTGGGGAAGCTATGTGTGTTGGAGGCTCCTGAGAGAGCACACTGGGCCAGGAAAAGCAGCCTCTCCTTTCCCAATGTCTCTCCAGTGCCCTCTGCTGACAAAAGCGAATGTGCTACCACTGCAAAGTTTAGCTCCATCATCACAGAGCAGGCTGTACAGAATGAATTGGCCACATCAGGAGATCCTGTAGAAGAGACCAACCTTTCTGAAGAAGCAAAAACTTCCCATGGTCTTGAAAAAGTAGGCTGCTGCTGTACTTTGAGGGGAACTGTGAAGGGGCCTTGCAACTAGGACCTATAGTCAACCTCTGAGGTCTCCAAAGCCTTGGGCCTCTAGCAGGCAAGACATGAGAACACCAGATGTCACACAAAAGCTTAATGCTTCTTTTTCTAGATTGACCTTCTGTCGGTCCCGCGTGCTCACTCTAGGTTGAAGTCACACTCACAGTACAACTTGCAGACTTAAACACAAGAACTGTTTCTTATGCATTTACGCATGCCCGCAGGGGAAGGCTCTTTCAATTGGAGGGGATCTGTAAATTCCTACTAAATCATTTATGATCCAACACAGTTGACAACTGTCCTTGTTTTTCCTCATTTTTCTGGGTGTAGATAGTTGCTTTGTTCTCTTTGTTTCAACAGCACTGTGTACATATTCTACAAAAGCACTTTTTTCACACTTTCTTTTCTTGTAAATTGAATTCATGAGTTAGGAACCACATGACTCATTTTTGTATTGCTAGTAGTGAACCCAAATTTTGACACGTAAGTTCTTGAAAATGTTTATGAAATAAAAATGTGGTCACAGAATAGCTTTCTAAGCATGTCTATATCTTGTGCACGACAAATCTCCATCTCATGTGACAACCGAGATATTCTCTTAGGAAGGGGTGAGTGTGGCAGCATGCCGTGACTGTGAGCCCCTGAGGGCAGTCACATACCTGCACTCATAGACTAGAACCTGGCTGGGCCCCCCTAACAGCAATACACCATCATCTCTGAATAGAGACAGGTGTTAATCATTTATTTATTTATTTTATTACTTTTTCCTCTTACCTTTGACCATCGTTTGACCATCAAGAACTAGAACAAGAAGGTCAAATTTGGAGCAGGTGAATGCTCTCCCTGCAAGGTGACAAAAGGAATTTGGAGACTAGGTCAGGCAGCCAAATGAGTAAGGGCAAAGGTGAAACTTTATCTCCCCTGAGTTAAAAGTGTTTCAAATCCAGACTGTGCCATGGAGTTTTTTGCCTTTGAAGAATGCCTTTGTGAAAGCCTATACCATTTCTGTCACTGACTCCAAAGACAAGTCGGAGTTATTCCTTTTACCCTGAACCTATATGCATATTATTATTTATGAATGTACATACTTTGAAGTGTTGAAAAAACCTCCTCACTGGTTTTTTTCCCCAAGGAAATATTGTAAAACATTTATTTAAAAAAAAATTTAAGGTTTTTTTTTTTTCATTTGTTACCTCCACTAGACCCCTTCTACTCCCCCACCCCTCTATTGCCATACAGTAACCTTGGTTTTCTTATCAGTGTCTACTAGTTTATATTTGTTTTGTTTTGTCAGTTCATCTACTATGTTTCCTTATATTGCATATATAGATGAAATATCCAATATTTATCTTTCTCATTTTAGTTTACATAATTCCCTTCAGTTACTTTCATTTTACTGAAGATTATATGCCAACTTTGAGCACCCACATTGTGGGTTCCACACACTAGCACTCCTTAGAGAGTTGTCTGACTTTAGCTCTGCACTAGAAAATATACAAGAGAGTTGTGGAACATTTTACTATAACACAAAGCAAGGAATTTATTAAAGATTGTGGGGTCTTGATGAAATAAATCAGGGGCAAACTTGAAGGGATTTATTAATTAAAAAGGGAAAAATTTGAGTATCAATAAACAGTGGAGTAGTAGTTGCAATAGCTTGAAATACACAAAATGCTTTTAATCCATGTGCTCATAATGACAAACTTAAATACAAAACCAAAAACCTTTTGCTGGGGAGCTATTCATCCTTTTAAAAATTTATAAAGAGAAATGCAAGCATTTTATCTTCTTTTCCATACAAAAGTAGATGTCAAGGTACAAAAGAATCATTATTTTAAAAGAAGTATTTAATGTTAAGCTAAGAAAGAATGAATGAAGTCTATCCCATTTTGTAATCACAATTAATTAGTTATGAATTAATTTAGGCAACGATCTATGGTGGCCACTAATCTCACAGAGAAAAGTAATAGCCAGATCTAATGTGCTTTCCAGTGTCTGCATTTAACCACTCAAGATATTTTACCAAAAAAATTAGACCTTAATATAATGCCAGCTACAGCAAGAGAAGAGCGGAAGAGGGACATGTTAAATGACACTATGGGGATACAACCAGGAAAACTGAAAATGTGAGAAACAATTCAGAAAAAAAAAATGGCTTGTTTAAATACAAATTGCAGGGTGGGGGGAGAGAGTGAGAGAGCGAGCGAGCGAGCTACAGTACAGATTGAGATATCAGTCATCAATTGCAATATTGGACTTCAATTTGTTCAAATAATACAAATATAAGACAATCAAGTAATCAGCAGTTACTGACTTGTTATTTGATAATATTAAAGAATTATTTTTAAATTTCTCTCCATATATATTTTTTAAGTTTTTATTTATTTATCAAAAAAAAAAAATATTTATTTATTTATTTATTTATGCAAGCACTGGGTACAGTCAGAAGCACGGGAGGGTGAGAGAATTCACCAGAGCCAGAGCGGGGAGCAGAGCAGGCAGAAGGACCGAAGTACACTGCTGAGGGGAGCAGCGGGCGGCAGGAGAGGTCTGCGCACCATGTGGGACCCTCGCCTGGTGGCCGGGGAGCAGCTGGGGATTGAACCGGTGCCGCGGAGGCTGTGGGCAGCTTCACAACCCAGCGCTCAACCGCTGTGCCACTGGGGAGGCCCAAGTTTCTCTCCATATTAATGCTTAGTTTTAAAGTCATTTTCTTTTAAAGATACACATTGAAATCTTCAAGATCTGAGATTTGCTTGAGCAATTTGGAGTTGTGGAGGAGAGGGGGTGAGTTCTAGATGAAACATGATTGGCAGTAGGCTGATAATCGTTGAAGGTAATTGATGGGTAAAAGTTTCATGGTATTAATTTTCTAATTTTTGTATATGTTTGATGTTTTCCATATAAAAACGGAAGAGAAGTGCTGAGGACACACCTTTTTCTCACCCACAAGTATGGTAAAATCATGGAATAAACTGGCATTTTCTTCATTAAAGGGAAAGCTTAATAACTGCCATTTCAGAATTTTCAGAGTACAATGAAGAAAGCAGGTGTATCCCGGAGAAACTGCCACAGTCTTCCTAGAGGTGCACCTGATGACTTCTAGCTCAAATGTATCCCCTCTAGGCCACTGCGAGGCAGTCATGATTTCAGATCTAAGGTCAGCTCTTGCAACTTGCTCCCAGACGGCTGCACCAGCAGAGTGCTCTGAGGAAGCCTGCCATGTCTGTCTGTGAATTCAGAGTGTGAAATGTGTGTGGCTCTCTGCTTCTGTTCCAAGAAGTACTTCTAACTCCCCTCTGTGTAGTGTGTCAGTGGCTGATCAGGTGCTGAATGGGGGTCAGCTGGACCCCTTATAGGGAGCCATGCTAAGAACTCCATCTTATTTTACTGAGTGAGGCTGTCAACTGGAATTGGTTTCCTGAAGGGAAAAGTATATTTCCCGTTACCATTGCCAGAGCCAGTTGTTCCCACCAGTGGTATTTTAATTGCATACCAAACAGCTGTCTGCATATTTTGTTGCCCAACATGTCTAAATTTGTCCCAAAATGATTCCAGTGCATTTTCCCTTTCAGCAATGGAATGAGGATTTTAAAAGAGGATGTGTTGCACAGACATATATTGGGGTGAGGTCCTTCACTGTCTGGAACTGATACAGCACCACTAACTTATTTTGACATCAAACATTCATTTTCTTGAAATGGTGCAGTCCATTCTTTCACACATTTGGAGGCAATATTAAGATTGCAAGAGATATAAATCATTGCTATGATATAGTTGAGAAAAGTTGTCAACTTTGGACTATTTCTGTTTTGGCTATATAGTCTAGACATAAAACTGAGTATGTTGCTCTCACCCCATTTTATTACCTGTTCCCATGGGTAGCTGAGGGCACATTCCCACAGATGGAGATTTTCAAAATCTTGAGTTTTATTTGACTTGCGAATTAAGGCTTGAAACTACTGGGTTATCCCTGAGCTGGTGATGGGGAATGGGTGATGGGTGGTGGAGGGGTAGTTCTAAACTGGAATCCAAAGCCTTTGCACCGTTGCTCTGATTGAATCTGTTGGTGCTGACCTGTTCCTACCACTAGCTCTGTCACACATTCAGAGTTTTCTTTTTTAACCCCCAGTCAAGTGTGGCCAGAAAGCAGCTATGACTGCTTCTATGGAGGACAATGGCCTAATTACCCCAAGTGTGTGGGTGGCCAGTTGTCAATACCCGTGTGTTTTAATTTGGGGTGAGAGCTGAGTCTACTGAAATGCCTGGGATTCCTTTGTAAACCTGTGTTATTTCTGGATGTTCTGACATGGATGCATCATTTCAACATGGGGAAGGAATAAGTAAAAATAAATATTTATAGAATGTTGGCACTAGAACTTTGGTGGAGGGTGAGGGAGGCATATACACAAATTGAGGTGTGAGGCTATAATCCCAAAATTTTATTTTGTAAAGAATTTGTGAATCAATAAAATTTGATTACAAATATACAAGATAATTTCAGACAGATATTCCCATAAGAGGATATGTCAGGGGCCTCCCCTGGTGGCACAGCGGTTGAGCGCTGGGCTACGAAGCTGCCCCCAGCCTCTGCAGCACCAGTTCGCTCCCCAGCCACCAGCGAGGGTCCCACATGGTGTGACAGACCTCTTCTGCTGCGCCCACTGCTCCCCTCAGCAGTGTATTTTGTCAGTCTGCCTGTTCTGCTCCCCGCTCTGGCTCTGGTGAATTCTCTCACCCTCCCGCGCTTCTGACTGTACCCAGTGCTTGTATAAATAAATAAATAAATAAATAAATAAATAAATAAATAAATAATAAATAAATCTTTTTTTTTTTTTGAAAAGAGGATATGTCAGAATGATTGGGAGTAAGGCTAAGAATTTAGTGTTCAACTTCTCCCAGGGATGTCACATGAAATCGGACAATTATTTAGTCATAGGGCTGAATGTCTATATTTTAGGAGTAGTTTTATAGTATGGCAGAAGTGTTCTTTTGTAGTTTTTGAAATCACCAAACATGGGATTGGTCTGGCCATGGGAATGAGTGAGGACATAGACAGGTGACGAGGGAAAGGAAAGGAGCGTATTTAGGTGTTAGGGAAAGAAAGAGGAAGGAGAGTGTGGTAGGGAGAGTGAGTAAAATGAGCAAGGTGCATATGAGAAGTGGATTATTAATGATAACTGCTATCATTTTCGGAATGCCAGTCGGTTAGGCACTGTGCTATGTGACTTAGATATATTAACTCATTTATCTTCACCACAACCCTTGGAGGCAGTTACCAGTATCATTCTCCTTTTATACATATGGAAACTGAGGCAGAGGGAGATCCAATGACTGAGAGCTTACATCCAGAAATGAGACTTGAACCCAGACATGCTAAACACACATCCGAATGTCTAATCATGGTTTCATTGCTGTGGCAATGACCTTGATGGCTCAGTGGCTTTCTTGCCTTGCATGCATTTACTGTGCACACAGGTCTGGGAGACTCATCTTTGGAGTTCAGGGGCAGCTCAAACTTGTGATTTCACAAAAATAATTTTAGCCTTGCTAGTGTTGCTTTAGGTTCAGTTTCCTCTTTTGCCTCCTATGGTGTCACCCAGGTAGACTTTGAGGATTCAGGGAGGAAGATGGCACTTTGTCAGGATATTATAAGAATTTCTGCTCTGCTGCTCCAGAGATAAAACTCCTACTGAGACACACGTTGTCTCTGATGTATCTCTCAGCCTATTCCTGGTCCACTGAGGGTCTTGAAAATCCTGGTGCTTTAAAAGTTATAGAGTTGAAACCAACAGAAATCTGACTGCAGAACTGAGGCCACCATAAGTGGAGTGGGAGGGTAGAGGAATTGGGGAGGAGGTACAGTGGATTACGGTAGGGGACTGTGTTTATATGCGTTGGTTATAGTGTGGTAACAACACCTGAAGGTGGTGATCCTGTATCTCTAAATTATATACAATGTTGTGAATCAAAATTACCTCAATACAAATAAATAAATAAACTAACAAATAAGCAAACTGGAATTGAAGCCTGAAGATGAAACATGAGGACAGCCTAGTGATGTCATGATGATGAGAATCTGGAGATAAATTCTAATTAACCTCAGGACAGGTGATTTTACAATGCGTGTCTTTCTTTCCTAACTGCCCATGGTCAGCACTTCCTTTTCCACTAAGTCTTATACTTAATGTGACTTCATGATAGATCAAAATGTACCTATTCACATCCTTGATATAGTTGAGGTCTCTCCAGAGTTTTCAGCTATTTAGACTAAACACACAACTTCCTCTGAACCCAGAGCTTTTTGCAGATTCCCTATGGGAAGCTTATGGTCTTCCTTCAAGCCTGAGCAGTGTTTCAAGAAGAATTATGTGGTGGGCATAAGTGCTCTTTGACTGTCCCGTTAAATTTACAAAATATTTCTGGAATTCTATTTTAATGTTTGTATATTGACTACTTCGATGTTGCTTCTTTGTATAGAAATGTACATTTATTTGGATAATGGGTGACAACAAAAACCAAAATAACATTGTGATGTTGCTACACTGGGGCCAGGACTGCATCTGTGCACTGGGGGTCTTTATCCCCAGCAAGGCACAGAGCAGGTTCTCTGCAGATCCAGGCAGACGCGTGAAGGAGGAGTCCTGGAGCCCTCACTGGCATTTGCAGACTTTTAATGATCTTTCTACACCATTTGTAGTGAGACAACCAGGTGCAGGGCAGGCAGGGTGGCCGAGGGGGCCTCCCAGCCCCACTGAATCTTTACTTTCTTTGGCCTTTCTGGTGTTTTCTCATGGTCTCTTCACTGATCTCTACTGCACTCTGATACACCGTCATCTGCCTCCTCCTATCCTCTGCTGCCACTGCCCTTATATGCTCATCCTCCACGCTCAGGTGTCCACTCATGCAAGCCCACACCATGCTCCAGGTGCCACCATCAGGCACGCGTGTAAGACCATAGGTGTGGATCATTGATGCTAATGGTGGGAGGGCAGAAAAATCCTGATAACTTCCATGTACCCTAAGGGGTCCAAGTTGGCTGGCCACCCTTGAACCAGTAGATTAAGCATTCCATGCCACAGTTTACTTGGCTAAAAATGAGGGTTTGGATTAGATGGTTTCTAAATTCTTTCTAGTTCTAAAAGTCAATGACTCTCAATGCTTAGAAACCAAAAATCCAATGTGGTACAGGGATTGGGAGGAGGGAAAAGGGGGAGTTGTTAATGAGTACAAAGTTGAAGTTTTGCACAATGGAAAAGTTCTAGAAATCAGTTGCATAGCAATGTGCATATAGTTAACACTACTGAACTGTAGTCTTAAAATGGTTTAAATGGTATCTTTTATGTTGCATGGTTTTTATCACAATTAAAATTCAGGGACACTTGGGGACTTGTATGTTTTGTATCTAGTAAGAATGTTCTTAAAAAAATACATGAAAATTTTAAGTCAGATTTATATTGAGGTCTGTTTGAACTTGAACTAGTCATATCTGACTCCCTACTCCAAAACACACATTCATTCTCTCTCTCTTTCTTTCTCTCTCTCTCTCCCTTTCCCCAGGGATTCTCAATACAATTGTTCCTTTGAGGACAATACATTATTATTGTAATTTAATGGTAAGGAAGTTGTTGTAGTGATACTGAATAAAAATTGTTTGGCCAGATTAATTTATCTTTAAGAACTTTTCCTTCTTGATGGCCTTGGAAATATTAAAATTTATCTCCAACATGGGAAATATTATCCTGCAATCATCTCCCTCAAAGCTTGTCCTCAAAGTCAGAGAGTTGGCAAGGGCTCACATTTGGTTTCTGAGCAAAGAGGACTGAAGTGATTGTTACTTCTGTTCACAGCGTGTGGCCGAAGCAGGCCCTCCACATTGCCTTTCCAGCACTGTTGGATCCCCTGTGTCAGGATGGTGACATACAGGGAAGCTGAGCAATGTTATGAACTTCAGAGAAAGACCTAAAGGGGGTGGAGGAGTTTTGAGGTTGGCCAAACAATGCTATGAGCAGGAGCAGATGTTAACTTCCTTCCCATCAATCTCTGCCCACTCCTTCCCCTAAACTGCCTCCTTTATTCGTTTTCATTCATTCATTCAATGTCACTAATATTTTTCCATTGTGCATGTTGATACAGAATTTATTATTGTTTTTGAAGCTCCAGAAAGTATTAGAAAGGAAAATTGAACATTCTTTTACTGAACATATAGGAAATCAGGGCTGCCAAAAAGAAAAAGTAAATAGAGATTTCACAAAGGGACAGATGCCCTGGGCAAAGGTAAACTTGATTGGGCTGCTCTTCCTGTTGGGATGACGCTATATCCCGCCTTATCTCCTGAAGATTGTGGAAATCTGTGAGCTAATTCGAGTCCCAAATTGACTCCACGTGTTTCCCTCATGGTGGACTCTTGCTTTCTGATCACTTTAGGGCAGGGGAGAGGTAGTGTTTGGTGGGCATGTGGCTTTGTGTTGCTGGTGGTAGGGGGATTGGATTCTCCAGCTGAAACCAATAAAATCCACCCCAGAAGAATTCTTCACAAAGTCAGATGAGGGCTTGACAGTCCCAAAATGCTCACACAATTCCTGCAGCTGTGCAGTCCTTAAAAAAAAAAAAAACACAACAAATTTTATAAAAAAAGACAAGTTCTGAATTCTTCTTCCCACCCCCATCCCACGTCTCCCTCAAGGCACATGATCATAAGAGCTCATTTCTCAGTCATATTCATTCATTAGTCATTGCACATACCCATTTAGACAGCTCTGAAATTGGCCACATTTCTTTCTTTCTTTTTCTTTTCTGGTAGAAATGTGGTCAATTTCTTCCCCACTGATTTTATCTGGGTAGAGAACAGGCTTCCCAGTAAGTGTGTCCAGGTGCTACTATCAGCCTCTGGGCTTTGCCAAGTTGATATGTGGATAGGAAAAGATCTAAGTTTCTAATTTACTGGACTTGGGTAATCTTTCAAGTTAATATCATAGCATATCCTGCCACTTGCAGAGGAATAGGTGCTGAGTTGCTACCTTCAAAATGTTTTTCTCCTTCCTTTGAGGATTACAATAAATGGCATTCTCACTTCTGAAAATGTGTATGTGAATGTTTATAGCTTAATGTTTATAACTAATGCTGAATAAACTTAATGTTCAGTCATGTGGGGGTCAGGTAGACTAACCAAGATCGAGCAGAGGGACTACTGGGTTCAAGTTCCATATGCAGAGGGTTCAAGTCAGAGAAAGGATGATAGCTTATTTAAAAAAAAAATTCTCTGATAATTCTTCAGATAATTAGTGAGTATTCAGATGAACTAAGTGAAAAATAATTAGAAACACACCCAAGTTTATCCTGACATGCAGGTTTTGTAAAATGACAGATTAGCATAAAAGTTGAAGAAATTTCAATTTCTTGCCTTGAGTTTGTAGACATAGACATTCTTAGATAAACGCTCAGATTATCCACAAGATTTTAAAACCCGATCAGATCACTCATTGTTTTTAAGTACTTGTCCTTGCATTCCAGTAGGTGGTGCCTTCACAAGGGTTTCAAAATGAAGTCAAGAGGGACAATTGTAAGAGAGTGACAACTTCAAAGTCAGTGCATTGTTATTTTTGGAGTAAAATATAAAATTAAGGCAACATAAGGCTCATATGAACTTCTTTTGTATGAGAGTTTCTTCATTTCTATCAACTACATTCTCTTCTCAGCCAAAAAGGGAGTCATCCTGGCCACAGCTGATTGGATCAGACGTGGACATGTGACTCAAAATGGACCAATCAGATTTTATCATCTGAAGGAATATGGAAATCAAAACTCCATGTTTACTCTGAGTATCTAAGCGCTTAGGTAGACACTGGTAAGTAAGATGATTAAAACTGGCTTAAGGAGAGAAGATAATTAAATCCATATACAGGGAAATACAATGCTAAGAAAACACATGCCCCCACAATGAGGAAAGGAAAGGCAAAGTGCTGGTGATTTTCCAGTTCTTTGTCCCATCACTGGTTTCTCTCTTTTGCCTCTTGAAACTCCCTTATGTTCTCACAATAAACTCTTCCCTCATGGTAGCTTCAGTGGGTTTCAGTTTCTCACAACCCCCAAATGATCTCCAAATGATTCAATTTTCTTACTGCTCCCCAGAACCAGCTCCTCTAGGGCAAATAGTGATTTCCTCCATTTTAAAAGTTTTTCAGTGATAGGGATTCCAGCTCTCATAAAAGCCTACTGCAGTATTTAGAAACCTTTAATTAGAGTCTTTTTTATTCCAAAACAGACTTTTACAGAAACTAGAGCCCATTTTGGGGTTCCTTTATGTCCAATGAGATCGGTTACAAATTTCATTTCTTTCTCAAAGTAGACTTTGGACTCTTCACTAGTGTTTCTCAAACTTGCCTCCTCATAAGAATTACCCAGGAGGTACATGTCAAAAATTCAGATTCCCTGTGTCTTTCTCTGGATCTGATCCAGGAGGTCTGGGGTGGAGCTAGGAATCTGTATTTTTAACAAGCATCTCCAGTGATTCCTATAATCAGGAAAGTTGAGAAACATTGTACTTAAAGATAGTTAATAAGTTATCCCTTGTGATTTACTGTCTACAAAAAAATTTCCTCACTTCTAATTGCCTCCCCACCTATGTTTACAAGTTGAAACTCTTCATTCTTTTCAAGGCTCAGAACAAATGCCAATGGCTCATGATCCCATAGCTAGGGGAATGTCCCCCCTCCGTTTCAGATAATTCTGAATTCAGAGAAGTGTTTGGTGAAGTACAATCCATCCTGGACCTTTATTGGTGACTCTGTTATGGTTGCTAAGGCACCTGTTGAATATCCCCTTTGAGACTGTATACCCATTCATTGTGGAATTCTTTGGCACACCCAGCAGAAGGTTCTGTAGAAAGTAGATTCATGTGGTACAACTAATGGAGATCTTCTTTCCTGGAGCATCCAGCAGAATTTCAGAGCTTACAGTGGAGCACCCCTCCCCACGCGTTCCCCCCCCCACCCCCCAGTTGGAGATATTCACTAAATTCTCTAAGGTTAAGTCCAAAGGCTTAATTCTTTATTTTTTAAATTATTTATTTACTTTTACATCATCATTCATTTTTGTAAAATGTTTTATTTCTCCTCTCAGGTGTTGTCCTCATAAAATTACCACCACCAAGACACCTGTGAACCATCACCATAGACTCCTGTGCTCTTCCCTCCCATTTTTATCCCTTTCCTTCCCCCTCCCCTGATGACTATCTCCAATTTATAGTTTGTCTGCTAGTTTTCTTTTTTTTCCATGACCCTTTGTATGGTGTCCCTATGTACCTCCTAAAAGTGAAACCACTTTTTCCTTCTGATTTATTTCACTGAGCATAGTCCCTTCCCGCTCCATACATGTTGCGTTAAATGGCATAAGTTTATCTTTGATTGCTGAGTAATATTCCATTGTGTATATGTACCACAACTTCTTGATCCAGTTATCTGTTTTTGGGCATTTAGGTTGTTTCCATATTTTAACTATTGTAAATAGTGCTGTGATGAACATAGGAGTGCAAGTATCCTTTCGAATTAATTTTTTGTGTCAAAGGCTTAATTTTTTTTTAAAGATTTATTTTTTATTTATTTATAAAGAACCAGAGTAGAGGCCAGATGCATGGGAAGGTGAGAGGATTCACCAGAGAGAGAGTGGGAAAAAGAACAGGCAGACTGACGAAATACTCTGCTGAGGGCAGCAGTGGGCAAGACAGGAGAGGTCTGCTTGCCATGTGGGACCCTCGCCGGCAGGCTGGCTGGGATTGAACTGCCGCTGCTGAGGCTGTGGACAGCTTCACAGCATGGCACTCAACCGCCTGCGCCACCAGGGGAGGCCCTCAAAGGCTTAATTCTTAATGTGAATTTTTCCCCTGCTCCTACAAGCACACTCCATTGAGAAAGACTCAACAATTTTGAGTTCTTGTTCAAGAAAAGACATGAGGGTGGAGGAAAAACTGATTTTGGGGGTAGAAACAGAAGTTATCAAATGTTATTGGTTTCTTCCTCCTTTCTCTGCCTCATGGAAGATTGGGGTGCCCAGGCTATTATCTCCATAGTTAGGAATGGGTAATAGATTCTTTGAAAGTTGCTGTGTCCCTAAACAAACTATTAGAACGTGTGACATTGCTTGTGTAGAAAAGGAACAAAAATGTGATGGGGTGAGAGCAGTCTGTTTTTCCAAGTGTGTCCAGTCTGTTTGACTTGACAAGGAGATATGAGGGTTCTCTATGATTGAATGGAGACCTTAAATGGGGACCTGGCTTAAGTAGGCTTAATCTTGGTAGGAGCTTCTAAGAATGATGTCTGTTTGGGTGAAGGGACATAAGCCATACAAGCGTATTGATTGGGCCACCCATTTGGCGCATGAGGGTGGGGAGCAAGAGGCAAAGCCTCAGAGTCTATGTAGATTTGTCAACTGGAAGGGGGTGGTACCTCATGTGGGAAAGGTCGCTAAGTGCTCTCTGAGGAACAACAAATGCACCTACCTGTCATGGAAAGAAAAGTATCGGGTACCTGTCATGGAAAGAAAAGTAGCAACAAAGAACAGAAAAAGGGACAATGGACTCACTACCAATGACTTCAGAGCCACTGAAGCAAATGATTGCCAAGCCTCATCCAATGATCTCCACTGAAATTTTGGTTCTGAGCATGTGCTGGTGGGATGAAGAAAGTGGATGAAATGAAGGGAATAGAGAGAAGAGTGGAAGTACAGATTGCTTCCCACCTTCCTAACCCCAAGGCACTTGAACTGATAGTTCAACTATAACTGGGGAAAAACAAAAGATTCTGCAGAGCTGGTGCACAGAGATGATTTTAATTGCCAAAAGTGATGGAAAAAGAATTGAACCAGAACTGAGATTTTTAAGTAAGGTGACTTCTCACCAGAAAGGAGATTTTTGAATGGGTGAAACTTCAGTGATTCAATTCTTTTACTTTTTAGTCAAGTAATTACATATGCAGTGAATAGATTTTCTATTGAATTTCATTCTATTATTTTTCAAATATGGACCCTTGACCAGAATCTGTATTCGAATGTGGGTATAACCAGTGCTATCATAATGGAAAGTTTGCTAACTCTTGCACAGCAATACCACAGTTTTCTTTCTGATGAAATGCCAGAAAGATGATAGATACACTGAGTTATCTATTTTTATGCCAGTTTTTTCTTTCTTGGAGTTTTCACCTTAATTTTTATTTTGTGTATGCATGTGCATATACAATTTTGTTGATAAATCATACATTTTAAGAGGTATAATCTTATGTTTTAACATGTATATGACAGTGAATCCATCAACACAACCAAGATGATGAACATATTCACTCCCAAAAGTTTCTTTTGCCTTCCTATAATTTCTCCCTTTCCACCCTCCTCATGCTTAACATCTCTTATCCCCCAAGTCTCCAAGCAACCTCTGATTTGCTCTCTGTCATTTTTAGACTTGTTTTTGTTTATAATTTTATATAAATGTAGTTATTTAGTGTATACATATATTTGGTTCAGCATAATTATTGTGCAATTCACCCATGTGGTGGTTCATGCTTTTTTGAAATGGCTGAGTAGGATTTCATTGACTAGATATGCTACAATTTCTTTACCCATTCATTGGTAATGGACATTCGGGTTTAAATACCAAGGGACTGGAATTGTAACAGGGTGGTGCCGAGGAAAAGGGGACTTTTCATATTCCCTGCCCCACCCAAAGGAAGGTGGAGCTGAGCAGGGAGGAGAAGCTGGAGAGGAGACTGGGAAAGGAAGGAAACAGGATGGAGAGCAATGAGGAGACCTAAAGAAGGCACATGGAGCAGAGAAACAGAACCTGGAACCTCCCCTTTTTCTGGGCACCGCCCTGTTACAATATGACTGGATCACATGGAAAATACATATTTAACTTTTTAAAGATATCGATGAACTCTTTTCCAAAATGGTTATTGTGTTATGTGTTCCTACTAACAGTGTATGAGAGTTCCATTTCACCCACATCCTAGCCAATACCTGCTAGTCTTTTTCATTTTAGACATCTAGTTTAGACATTATAATGGGTATGCAGTGAGATGGCATCTCACTATGGTTTTGATTTGCATCTCCTTGATAATTAATGATGATGAACATCCTTCCATGTGTTTATTTGACATGTTTGTCTTCTTTAGTGATCTATTCATATCTTTTGCCTGTTTAAAAAATTGGGTTATTTCTTTTCTTATAATTGAGTTCTTTTGAGGGTTAAAAAATTATATTCTAAAGACAAATCCTTTATCAGATATGACTTATAAATATTTTCTACCAATATGTGGATTGTATTTTCATTCTCTTAGCAATATCTTTTTTTTTTAAGTAATAGATTTTATTTTTATATTCCCCATACAATTGCAACCCCCCATTTTGAACCCAATCCCTCCCCTCCCACCCCCCACCCCCCAAAAAGTGTCTCTGGTTCATAGTTTTTTGTTGATTTTGATTTTCACTTTCTTATAGTTATTCATTTTCCTGGTCCCTTATTTAAATTTTCTAGATTCCTGCTATGAGTGAGACCATCCGGTATTTTTCTTTTTCTTTCTGGCTTATTTCGCTGAGCATGATCCCTTCCAGCACCATCCATGTTGCTGCAAATTGCATGTGTTTATCTTTTTTGAATTAGCAATATCTTTTGAAGAGCACAAGTTTCTAATATTTTGATGAAGTCTATTTTATTTTATTAAAATTTTAAAACAAATCACACTTTTGGTATTATAGCTAAGAAATCTTTGCTTAACTCAGTTGTGTATTTGTTTTTAATCCTTTAGCATTCCTGAAGACTATTTTGGTTTTGCCCTGATATATTGTAGTTCCCAAATTATGTTCCCATTTTTACAGTGTTCTCTTTCCCTCAATTTATTGCTCAACATTCCAGTGACATAGCACTGCATCCTGTCAGCTAAGTTGCTGAAAAAAACATTAGTGAATGTCAACCATCTCACTTAATCATATCTCTAGAGTATAGCCAAAGTTTGGGTATATCCCTCTAGCTGATTGTACTTACACATGACGCATGTGATTTAGGTCATATAGTCTTCATTTGTTGATAAGAATGGCAGATTTGGAGAAATAAAATTCCCTGTTACTATTGCTTCTCTTTTTATTTTTCAACACTATCCTTCTATTGAAAAGGAACATTAAATTGATCTGGCATAGTACAATCCTTCTAAGCTCCCCAAACATTTAAACACACTTCTATTAGCCTGTCTATTTTTATGCTTTCTTAGAGATTGATTTGCACTAAACACAAGTCATCAATGGCATGAATACATTTTCAGGTTTATGGTGACTATTAAGTATCCTTTGAATTCTTTCTAGGTTATTAGTCCAATTGGTTTCATATTTTTGGGGTAGCATTTCTATCTTTTCTATAAACTGAAAGCAGCACATAATTTTTTTTCCATTTGACCATTCTTCAGGATTCTCAGCAAAATTCAGAATTCTTCTGCCTCTTCTCTCAAGGGTCTCAGAGACCTCTCATTCCATCACAAGGAACTGACCTTCCTACTTTTACTGTTCAGGTTGTCATAAACTTCTTATTCATGGCTTATAATCACTCTTTCAGGATGCCTTGCTTACAGTGCCATACATGCCTTAAGACAAAGTTTACTCACATTGTTTTCAACCATGACTCAACATGCTTCCCTGTGTATTTCTTGCCTGGCTGCTTTTCATATCAATTTCCCAATTCTTATCTTTTCCTTCTCTGACATGTTAGCTCTGTTAGAGACTCAGCCTTATTGACTTTTGTAGAACAATCAGACTCATGATTCTTCCAAGCATCTGTACACCATCTTTCTGCAAAAAGGCTAATTGTCTTGACATGCCAATTTGTCAACATGAAATTGTGAAGTATTTTATATGAGCTCTCTCTGTTGCCTGTTTAGAAAATTTGGAGATTTGAAGTTGTTTTTTTTTTTTTTTTTTTCTATATTCAGTGTCAATATGATCTTGACAGTCCTGGGAGAAATTATATATATATATCTTCACCCACAGTGAGTTCTTAGATGAAATGTCTATGGCTGAGTTATGAATATTCATTGGCTTTATTTAATGATGAATAAATCTTTGAAAACTGCCAAGTCAGTATGCCTTGGGCTCCAACTTCTTCTATCTACTTTCCCTGAGTTACTGTTGTACCAGCTCTGAAGAGAGGATTTTGGATTGATTTGAAGTAACATGTGAAAATGTGGTCATGGGTTCCCTACAGTCTCCAGTGGAAATTTGTCCACATCAGAGAACCTCTGTGTGAGGTGGCATGATTGGTTTTATATGTTCCAGGGAGGCCTAGTATTTGACAAGCTGGGAATGTTTTGGATTAAAATGGAAGTACGTTGGCAGAATGATGTGGGGAAGCTTGCATAATGTATAATGCCTGTCAGCACTCTGCCCTGATCGAGCTGGTGCTTATGAGTCCCTCTGTTTAATGAGTCCAATATACACCTATGAGTTTTTATAAGCTAACACCAAAGCAAGTTAGAAAGAGTTGAAACACATATGTTTTTTGACCAACTGTGATATTTTCAGGGACTCACCCATGAGACTCTAAAATGCCTATAAAATTTTCTATTGGAGGGAGTTTCTGGAAGCAATAGTGTGCTTGGGGTCTAAATTCACACTGTGCTTGAAGGTGTATCACCTTCATGATCTGAAGACCTGTCTTGTAAGAATTCCTTCTCCATTCATCTGTGTCTTGTATTCATTAACTTCGGCCAGCAGCTAAAACCTTTTGGTTAGTCTATTGTCCCTTGATCCATAGTTATAAATAAAAAATAAAAAGTACCCTCCTGAAATTCCTGTAAGGGTTAGCAAATGGCACAGTGAGGAGGAGAGAGTTGTGAGGGAATGATCTTATTAATGAAGTCCATTTTTTTTCCTACCTTATTGAGAAAATCTATTGGAACATTTTCCTAATCTTAGTCAGTTCAAGAGAGTAAGTGTAATTTAACCTTTTTCTAATGATTAAGAATGTTGTGTCCAAGGCTCACATTTCTGAACATTGATTCTCATTGGGATTAGTTATTAGCATACAATAGATGCTCAGTGAATATGTTTTGAAAAAAATAAGAATTAGTTGCAGAGTATTGCTATTATAGAAGATATGAGCTAAAGACTTAACATCCACACTGACACTGAGGCTTGCATTGCTTATTTTCCTATAAAAGATTTTCTTCTACTCATTAATTTCAATTAAATGTAACTAATTTAATTTTGGAATGCAGAAAGAATGATGGGCTCTAATGAACTGAGCCTTACTAAATAATATTTTTCTTCCTGTATCCTTTGTAGAGAAACTATTTAAAAGGGCTGATAGTATTAGTAAGAAACAGGTTTGCTCAGATGTAGCTTAGAACATTGTAAAGTCTTGAGCACTCAAGAATGTAGTGGGTTTTGTGTGTGCCAAAATCCTTTAGCTTGTACCATCCCAACTCTAAGATCAGAAAGTTCGGTGATCCACAGAGTCACAAGGAGCACAGCTCAGGCCAAAAAGAGTGACAGGATGCACATTATATATTGTATATTGCCCTCTTTTAAGAGATGCTTTTCCAAAGAAGACATGAAATGAGAATTCCCCAGTCAGGCTCTCTACTCTCATCATTACAGCATAATTGGCACAATGGTTTCCCTGACATCTGTACCAAAGATGTTGCTGATTGCTGAATGCATGATATCGGCAATGGTTGTCAGCTGTTCTGGGTTAGTGTAGCTGATGTAATCTCCAAAGTTTCATTCATAACAAGCGCTCATCTTATATGGCCCCTTAACCACTCAAATATGGATTTGTGCTCTGCAGGTCAAAGTTCGAGCATGTATTCAACATGAAGCACTCCAGAATGCTCTGGTAGGTATTTTATTTGCCAACAATGTTTCTTTCAGTTCTGTCCAATAAAAATAGTTTGAGTCGATGGATGGTGTGGAGAGACAAGGTTCTTATACCTATAGGTCTCTGATCTTTCATCTTTCCCCCTGAGATCTCTACTACACTTTTCATCAAAAGCACCAGAGACACGCTTCTTCAGGATTGATTCTCATGCCTGTTTCACTGCGATTGATGATGTGTGCTTTCCTTGTGTAGCCATGTCGATGGTGTAACTGATCTTCCTTGTTCAGCAGTTAATAAGCACTTTTCTTTGCCTGGCAGGCTCCTACTTCTCTTTTAAGACTTGGCTCAGGCATTCTCTCTCTAAGGGTCATTTCTTCACACCTCCACCCCCGACACCTCCGCTTGTACTCTCATAACATCATGTGTTTATGCCTGTCAAAGCACTCACAACACTGTATTGAAATTTCGTGGTGTATATCTGTCATCCTTTCTGGTGTGTAAACTTTTCGAGGTCAGAGACTGCCTAAGATTTCAACTCCAATTTTTCTGATTTTAATCTTCCCACAAATTCTTTCTACTTTGTCACACATGGATTATAAAGTGAAGCTATGGGTGCCTGAGCTCTAGACATCTGTAAGAACAATACATTTAAACATGAATACAGCGTGTAATGACATCATACAGTCAATTCCTTCTTTAAAAAAGATTGGTCTACAGTCCAGGGCTCTGGCAAGTCGTATACTAGAGGCCAAAATAATGTAAGAGTTGATTGTTCATTGTCTGAAGTTTTACATTGTGAGCATGGACTTTGTATAGATGTGGAGGTTGGAAATGTTTAGGGTCTGTACTTTATTTGCCTTTGTTTTCCATGGTTTTATAAGAATTGAAATCTTAAGTCATCTTAAAAGTAGAAAGAATAATGTTGATTTGAAAGGGATGGCAGTAAGCCCACGATGTTTGAAAAAGAGGAGGATTTCATTTCTTTCCTGTGTTAACTGTGAGGAATAAATGCCACTGAGTGGTCTCAGAGAATCTATTTGAAATGCTTGAGCAGAGGAGAGCAGTTATAGAATCCCAGGATTGGAAAGCACTTCAAAATATCTTAGTTTATTGGTGAAAGAGAGATAATGAGTAAATAATTCTAACTTCCCATCTCCACAGTGCTCAGGTGTTGGTTAGCAAGTCAATCACTTAGTTTCTTTTCCAGACGAATGCTTTCTATTAACAAAAAATGGAGATACTTTGATTTGCTCCATTTGCCCAATCTGTTAAACATGCCACTTGATGTACCATTCCCTAGTGGTTTGTGTCTCTAGAATAAAGCTCAAAAAAAAATTTTTGTTTACCAAAGTATGTTATAAATGCAAATGTCGAAATCACATTCTCAGGTGTACAAAAAATAATGGTCTTTATTTTTATATAGTTGAAATTTATTATTTTGCTTTCCATTTTTGCAGAAAATGAAATCTTCAAAAATACCAGCCAAATATAATCAATCACTTTAGTTTAAAACAGTCCATTCAAAATTTTCTTTTTGCTTCTTTCCCTAGGCTTCTGGCAGGAACTTTGGCCTTCCAAACTAGGCATTCTCTAACTCCATCCATTGGAGCCAAGGGCATGGGCGGAACCCACTCAAGGATTCTAAGAAATTGTCATGGATGTTTAACTAACTCTTGCTGCCCCTCCCAACTCTTCCCCAGTCCCCTTGGATCTTTATTGTGTCTGAGCCAACAGACTCACTAGAAACATTATTACTTGCTTCTGCTTACTGTTTAAATCAGGACTCAAACAATGCAAATAATTCAGAATTTTGCAGCTCAGAACCCTTCCTTACAAAGCCATTGCTTTTCCCAATGATTCAAAACTGAGCTTGGACCACTGGATGTTGGAGTTTATTTTATTATGAACTTATGGTTTACATATATTTAATATATGCACACTTTGCAGGTGTGAAATATTAACAACAAAAACAACACAAGCAGTAATTATCTGCAACTCTGTAGTGACAACTCAACTCTGAAGGCATGAGGCTAGAGCATCCCAGCTGCCTGAACTGGTGGCAGGGACTCTGGAGAACAAGGATGTGTGGGAAATGGAGGCCATGCTTGACTAATTCTTCAAGTCATTATTCTACACATGCGTCCACTACACTTATAAGCTGACGTTTTATTTCTAATGTTTGTAGCATTCAATGTTACGTAGCTTTTTTTAAAAAAATTATTTATTTATTTATACAAGCACTGGGTACAGTCAGAAGTGTGGGAGGGTGAGAGAATTCACCAGAGCCAGAGCAGGGAGCAGAACAGGCAGACCGACTAAATACACTGCTGAGGGGAGCAGCGGGCATCAGGAGAGGTCTGCACGCCATGTGGGACCCTCGCTGGTGGCTGGGGATTGAACCGGTGCTGCAGTGGCTGTGGGCAGCTTCGCAGCCCAGCTCTCAACTGCTGCGCAGCCCAGCGCTCAAACGCTGCACCACCGGGGGAGACCCCAATGTTAGCTTTTAATCGCACTGCAATGGAGGCTATTCCTACCATCTACTGAAAGGGTCCAATTTTTTTCCCTCTTAATTTATTAATGTTACCATTAACTATGGTCAATCAGATTCTTCAGCAGAAACTACATTTGAGTGTGATAATATCAATTGTTACATATTTTTCATTTTTGTATTTGAGATGATGGCATGTTTTTGAGGGTAGGGTAAGATTGGCTTTAGGATCAGAACTGTCAGTAATAATGAAGTATTTAGACATCTTCCTGTGTCCTGTCTGTCGGCAGGCCCCTGCAACACTGGAGAGACAGCTCTGGAGCCAGGCTGCCTCTTCCCATATCCAAGCCTTTCTCTTCATGAGTGGCTACAGTACCTCAATGTGCCTCAGCATTCTCACCTGTGAGATGACAACAATAATCCTACTTCAGAAAACTGTTGAACAGATAAAATGTGTTAATGTATGTGGTCAGTCAGGTCAGGGAGTGAAGTCTTACCATTAAATCTTGTCTTCTATGCATATCCAAATACACATTTTTTTTCTCATAAAGATGATATCGAACTGATATCATAGTCAGTACATTGACCAACTTCTAATGAACAGAGGATAGGTTAAAAAAAAAAAAACTTGTTTCAGGGGCCTCCCTAGTGATGCGAGGGATTAAGATGCAACCTATGAAGCTGTCCTCAGCCACTGTAGCACGAGTTTGATCCCTGGCTAGGGAGATACCCACATGGCTCAGCAGACCTCTCCTGGCTTGCCCACTGCTTCCCTTAGCAGTGTATTTCAGTCAGTCTGCCTGTTCTGTTCCCTACTCTGTCACTGGTGAATCCTCTCACCCTCCACACCTTGGCCTGCACTGCGGTACTTGTACGCATAAATAATCTTTCAAAAAAAACTTGTTTCAGAATACTCCTGTCAATAGTGTTGTCAAGTTACATCTAGCCAATTAATGGGCATGTGTCCTGTGTAAAATGATGTTCTGGGTGTACAGTGAAATATGAAGTGGCCCAAAACATGGTTTGTCTCCAAGGACTTGAGAAACATAACAATCAAATGGGCACATTAAAAGATAATTTTCAGAGCAAGACTATGCAAAGAGTTAGCTGAAACCATAACTATTCAGGGGAGATTTGTTTGGGCTGACATGGGCTGGTGTCCAGGACTTTGTGTATGGTATTCCAGTTCAGCCTTCTTTGTTTAGAAATATGTCTTTCTCCTCCTTCAGGAAATTTCTCCTGATGTTACTGACAATCTCATCGGAGTGTACTACACAAAGAATGGGGAGGGTATTCCATGTAGGAGGAAAAACACAAAGCAATAAAAACATTAGTGAACAGGGAGAGCTTATAGGTATTTGGTTCTGTGGAAATGTAATGTGTATGATGGGAAGCGATGGGGCTGTGTTGTTGACACTGGGCAGGTCATGGGGCATCAGAAGATTTTAGGCAAGGAGTTTACATAAGTAGGCTTTATGTGAAACAGTTCAATCCAAAAATCCAAGAGCAGCATAGAAGATGGAGTTCTAGGGAAGGATTGAAGTCAAGGAGAGACATTCGGAGGCTATTTTAATGGTCCATGTGAGGGTTGCTGCTGGCATCCACTTAGAGTAATGGGTTTAGAGAAGTGGAGATAGATTCATGAACAATCTGCTGAGATTAGTGACTGGAGGTCAAGGGTGATGTAAGTGGTTTGGACTTGTTATAATGAGCCATAACCTGAAATGGGGGAACATAGAAGCAAGAGCAGGAGCGATTGAGTGGAACTCAATCATGAATGTGAGTCACTTCTGAGGCATCTGGAAGGAAGTGGCTCATGGAGGTTAGATGGGAATTGGGAGCTCAAAGGAAGAGGTTGGAGTTGAGATAGAGATTTTGGTGTTTCTGGTAGAGGTGGATGAACTAGGACAGGGAATGCATAGAGCAGGGCAAGTGGTGTTCTAGGGTGACCCATGGGGAACACTTCTATTTGCAGGTGGGAGGGAGAAGAGGGGAGCCGAGAAAAAGCAAAGATGTGGGCAGGAACCAGAAAGCAGAGGGTGGAAAGTGAGCAAAAACCCTGTGGATTAGCTCTACAAAGCTTGACTAGTAAGATTTGGAGAGAGAAGTAACAATTAGAACAGGCAGATAAGTAGGTGAGCGATGGGAAGTTTGAACATGCAAGCCAAGAAATCCTGCAGGGATGGTGCAGGCAGGAGCTGCAGTGGCATTAACACAATGATGACAGGGCATAGACAGAAGAAAAGGACACCAGAGAAATTAGAAAGGGGGGCTTTCTGGCTTTCTGGGTCTGAGAGACTTAGCAGTGATGATGTCAGGCAGTGATGATGTCATTTCCAGGCTGCTCTTTCTAGGCACATGTGCTTCTAGGTTGACCATAGTATGGAAATTATAAAGTAGAACAGGATGTAATGGTGTTATTATTTAAATAAAATTCTTTTCATATGTACTAGCAAAAAAGGTTAGAATGACATTTTCATGGGTACTCACTTTTTATTTACATGGGAAGATGCTGTGTTTTAAAGTGACAAATCAATACAATTCCAGTTTGTCTTTCTGGGTTGGAGGGCTGGCAGTCTAACATCATGTTTGAACACTCACATTCTATTAGTTTTTACTTGTTTAAAGTGGGGGCAGAATGAATACCTTCTTGAAGATGTTTCAATGAAATGAGATCAGCCTGCATAAAAGCTTGGTGACTGGCACATACAGAATAAGTACAGAAAAAAAGGTTAACTGCTATTTTTGCTTCTCTTATGGAAATTATTTTCCCATGTGATCTTTGTGCAAATTGCAATTTATTGAATAGCACTTCAGTCGTTTTTAACTTAGTGTAATTATTAACAAGCTTATATTTACTTCTGAACTGTTAATAAAAACAAAATGTTTTTAGCAAAATAAAATGCACCAACATCATTAAATAGAAATATTTACCTGCTGAAGAAAGCTGCTTTCCTACCACTTCTGGAAGTCTCTTCATATACACACACATGATTATAGATGACTGGATCAAGAAGATGTGGTACATATACACAATGGAATATTACTCAGCAATAAAAAAGATAAACTCATGCAATTTGCAGCAACATAGATGGAGCTGGAAGGGATCATGCTCAACGAAATAAGCCAGAGAAAAAAAGAAAAATACCAGATGGGCTCACTCATAGCAGGAATTTAGAAAACCTAAATAAGGGACCAGGAAAAATACTAATTATATTAAAGTAAAAATCAATATCAATAAGCAACTCTGGGCCAGAGGCAAACTACGGGGGTGGGGGGGGAGAGAAGGGTAGGATCAAAACAAGAGGGGGTGGGAATTGTATGGGGACTATAACCAAGATGAAAATGCATACATTGTGCAAAATGAAAAATGATGTAAAAATACGTATATATAATTAAAATAATAATAATAATAAATAAAAATTTTAAAAAATATCATGTAAATGAAAGCCAGCAGGCAGATAATTTGGCTACATTACAAACTACTCAAATCTGTTGTTGGGTGCAGAATGTCTATTAAACATGTAACCCAATGCAGCCACCATGGAATTAGCTTTAAAACTGTATTTGTTTATGTGTAGCCTATAACAGAAATTGTATTGTATTGAGCAAGTGCTTATTTCCAATAGGTTAGAATTACTGAGGGTTTTAAAAACAACTTTCAAGTTTATTTTTAGGTTTATGTAATTCTATTATCTAATTACCAAGCAAGGCTTCATATCCTATTTCTCTTGAAATGCGGCATTCTCTAGGATAATATTCTGCCTATTGTAGGTGTCCAGTGTGCATTGCTACTATACATGCAAGAATAAAATTTTTATAATAATTTCTGAAATTGGTTCATTATTTCCTGCAGTTATTAGAACATTTTGGTGTTTATCTAGTATCAGGGTGGGAAGATTTTTTTTTTAAAGAAAGGATTTATTTATTTATGCATACAGGTACTGGGGTAAAGGCCAGAGGTGTGGGGTGGGGGTGGGTGAGAGGATTCACCAGAGACAGAGTGGGAAACAGAACAAGCAGACTGACTGAAATACACTGCTGAGGGGAACAGAGGGCGAGACAGGAGAGGTCTGCTGCGCCATGTGGGTAGCTCCCTGGCTGGCTGGGGATCAAACTTGTGTTGCAGAGGCTGCGGACAGCTTCACAGCGCTGTGCTTAACCCCTTGCACCATTAAGGAGGCCCAGAGTGGGAAGATATTTTACTTCAATTAATTGTTTGGTATTCTGGATATGCATCTATAGGTTATTTATTTTTCCTCCCTAGACAATAACTAATATCAGGGTATCATTTAGTAAAATTAAAACTTGGTTTCTGCACTTTGCTCAGCTGAACAATGCTGGGAGACACAAAAGATAAGGAAAGGAAACCATAGAGTTGCCATGGGAACCTGCCCCTAGACCCACATGACAAAGAGAGGGCTGTGGAGAATTCTGGGAAATGCAGAAACAGGGCAAACAGAACCACAGGACACCTCCTGTGTAGAAGGCCCACTGATAATCATAGCTGATAATGACCAGCAGAGAGACCTAATGACATCCCCAGTCATGAAAAGCCCCCAAAAACAAGTTACAGAGGAGAGCCCCAAATCCTTCCTAGGGGTAGAGGACCTCTTCCTTCTTGCCTTTTGCTCCTCTCAGCAGTGTATTTCAAGAAATCTGCCTTTTCTATTCTCCATTCTGTTTCTGGTGAATTTTTTCATTCTCCTTCCCCCTCCCCCCACACCCCTCAGGTCTTACCCCGATATTAGCCAGCCATAACTAATTCATTATGAACAGAGTTCCTGGAAATCTGATGCTTAGCATCAAACTGTGGTTATTACATCAATGAGTCGGATTTCTCTTCTTATGAGGGATTTGGGTTTCATATCAAGGACTATTCACTTACCCATCTCATTTCCTCCACAGAACTCTGTGAGATGATAAATTTTAAGGTCAATCTGAAACACACTAAGATTTGTAACAAACTTGAAACAAAATTCATCCTTAAGATGAGCTTTCAATTAACTACTGATTTCCTTTCCCACAAAGGTGTTGGCTTTCATTACAGAATGAAAAGAGAGACAAATTTGAGCTTCTTGAGCGGGCACCATTCACAAGTTTGCTAGTAATAAAGAATGCCAGACCCTTCACTCTCTAGCCTGAAGTTCAGGCCTGCTTGAATTAAATCAAAAGAAAAGTTTATCATATAATATTGCAGTTCCATTTCTAGGCGACTGTTCACTGATCCTGACTAGTAACTTTTTTTTTTTCCTTTCCTACTTGACTATTTCTGTTTCTTTTCCTTGGAGAAAAGGGTGTATTTTCAAAAGCAAATTTGATGTGGTTTCAGTATGGCGAGGGTGGTCTAATGTGGTTGGAAGTAGAGATTCATGTTTAAGGAAACAGTTCTCCCCTTTTTTGGAGCCTGATGCTTCCTTCATGAGACTTGACAAAAGGAAGAAATCCTGCAATAGCTCCTGTGGTTATTAGGCTAAGGAGTCATGAAAGTTACATTATAAACAGAGTGCAATGAAAACACTTCTGGGTAAGCCACTCTCTTTAAAAACATGTGGGTTTCTTACTCCCACTTCTTCTACATCTCGTTTAGCTGTACATTGAGTTTTCAAATTCCCTTAATAACCATATAAAACCCTTTGTTTCTCAATTATAGGTAGAATTTCAAGAGTGTGGGCGTCAAATTTTTCAGTCACACTCAGGTGTAAATGACTAACAGCAGAGCCTCCACAAGGCAGGGATGCCTGCCCCTCACCTGGAGGCATGAAATCGGTTCCTTCTAGGAGCAGGCGTGATGTAAGTTGGATCTGTTCTTTGCCATTTCTTCTTTCTGTGTGAATCTGTGTCCTGAATCAACAGATTTACTCTTTAAAACACCAATAACACACTGACCGTGTCTGAATGTTATCTCTTGGCTTTTGGGTAGTGTGGAATTGGAATAATTATAACTCAGGCTGTTTCGTTATAGATTTAAAACATATGATTTGAAACAAACGTACCTTTAAGAAAAGACAGCATTTGGAACTTTTTATCTTTGTAAGCATAGTTTTTTTGGGGGGGCGGGGAACATAATCATATGGGACTTGAATGCTCTGATTGACCTCAGAGAGAGCAGTAAGGGGCTTAATGCATTTCTTTCCTCTCATAGACTTTCTTGGCCAGAGGCTGCAATCTGAATGGTTGGCAGGCTCCATAACTGAGTTCTCAGGAAAACAAATGACCTCATAGATGGAGCGGCTCCATGTTAGGAAGTGCAGGAGTTATGAAACGCAGTCACTTCGGGAAAGAAATTTGTTTGCATTTGGATGGTGACCCTTTGTTTCTAAGGTGCCACAGGGTGGGTGCAGCTCATAAATGACTTTAGTAAGGTCCCGGGGGCGGGAGGAAAAAAATTCTTGTCTCTCTTTCCCCATCTCCTCCCTTTTCACTCATTTCTGTTTTTGGATTTGAGTTTTTGGCAGCACCTCCAAGTCAAGTGCTGTGCTTGAGGCTATCAGGTGAAATTGCCTTTGGCTGTGTTGCTTTCAGGAAGCAGAACTTCCTGCCTTCAACATGTGTCCCTGTAGCCCCCTTCCTGGCTTGTCTTGATTTATCTTGTTGAAGGGAGGTTTATTGTTTCCCATATTGTTACAGCAATTCAGCAAGAGTTTAGAGTGCACCTGTAATACTGTGTCTAAAAAGGGGGAGGTCCTAGTTTTTCTGTCCCACCCAGGAAAGGTGGAGCTCATGACAAGGGGAAGCTATGAAGACTACAGGGAACACTAGGAGGACGTACATGGGGCAGGGATTCATGTGAAGAAGCTGCTTGCTGCTTGGTCTTGGGCTTGTACCAGGGACTTGGGAGACATGGAAGGAAACACTTGAAAGAGATGTGGGTGAGAGACACACAAAGGGGCTGACAATTGTAGCCTTTATCTTGACTTGGACTTCGATATGGCCCTTTCATTCCAGACTTGCCTGATCCCTTCTGCCTCTTTCCTATAGGTCCCCACCAGAAGGTGCCTTAAACTTGTGGTAAACTTTTGGGACTCAGTGGCCCTGCTTTAGGTCAACGCTGTTTGGCTAGGCATTTAGGGGATGGATACCTAGATAGTTCATTGGGAAACTATTCTTTTTCTTCTCTCTATTGCATACTAATACTGTTAAAGTTCTTTCCATGAAAGGTCTTATGTATTAAGAGTATGTTTTGTCTTTATGTGGCAGATGGCAGAAACTAGAGTGTGCAGGTTAGAGGGTCCCTGGATGCCCCTCAGTCTACTTGCTAACACAACATTTATATCTTTTCATACATTTAGGAAACCTAGATGATGGGAGAGATAGAGACCTTGTCCTGGGGAAGGGCTTGTTCTTCTGTGGGACTCAGGCCAGGAAGGAGAAGTTGGAGTTCCTTGTGTGCTGGCACTTTTGGTCAGCCCAGGGAGAGCTGGTGCTCTTCTCTGCCCCTGTCCCTGTCTGGGTGGCCCCCAGCAACCTAAATTCAGTCTAAGCATATTATCTCTATTCTAATATCTGCCTGCTGTTATCAGCAGATACTTTTTTCCCAGTCTGTTCCTCATACCAGGACTTTTGCCTTTGGCAAGTGCCCCCACTGCATGACCCCACACTTAGCTGACAAGCAGAAACTCTGGGCACCAAGACAATATCCCCCGAGAACTAGGGGTCTGGTGATCCCACACCTGACCACCACTGATTCTTTTACTATTTCTATAGTTTTGCCTTTTCTAGGTTTTGCAGTTGCGTCACACAGTATGTAGCTTTTTCAGACTGGCTTCTTTCCCTTAGAAAACGTATTTAAGTTTCTTCCATGTATTTCGTGTATTGATGGCTCATTTCTTTTTAATGTTGGATAATATTCCATTGTATGGATGTACCACAGTTTTATACTTTACTTACTGAAAGACATCTTGGCTTTCCAAGTTTTGGCAATTATGAATAAATAAATTATGAATAAAGCTATTGTGAACATTAATGTGCATGTTTCTGTGTGGACATAACTTTTCTATTCCTATAGGTGAATATCAAGGAATATGATTGCTGAATTGTATGTTTAGTCAAATTGTCTTCCCCAGTGGATGTACCATTTTGTATTTCTATAGATGAGCATAAATGAGACTTCTTGTTGCTCCTCATCCTTGTCAACATTTGGTGCCATCAGCATTCAATATTTTGACCATTCTATTAGGTCTGTTTTAATTTGCTATTCTTTAATGACGTGATGTGGAATGTCTTTTAATATGGTTATTTGCCATATTAAAATCTTCTTTGGCAAGGTGTTTCTTCAAGTCTTTTGCTTATCTTTAAAGTCAGAAGTTCCTTTTCTTATTGTTGACTTCGAAGAGTTCTTCGTATATTTTGGATAACAGTGTTTTGTCAGGTATGTCTTTAGCAACTTTTCCCTGTTCCCCCCAGCCCCCCCACTCTGTGGCTTGTCTTCTCTTCCTCCTTATAGTGTCTTTAACAAAGTGAAAATTTTAATTTTAATGTAGTCCAGTTGGTCAATTCTTTCTTTCAAAGATCATGCCTTTGGTGTTGATTGTAAAAAGTCATCAGCATACCCAAATCATCTAGACTTATACTTATGTTACCTTCTGGGGTCTTACAGTTTTGTATTTTGCATTTCTGTCTATGCTCCCTTTTGAGTTAATTTTTGAGTTATGAAGGGTTGTTGGAGCCTGCTGCCCTAGAGGGAGCTGGAGTTTTTGGAAAATACCTGTTTACTCTGCATATTGAGTTCCAGGACATTAGAAGTTCTGCAAACAGAACTCCTTCACAGAATTGACTGTTGTTGTCTGAGGATGTGCTGGCACTGCTCATGTTCCCTACTAACCAGGAAAACTTGTTTTCAGCAGTAACTTATTAATCTGTCTAAGCAAAAACACAACTGTGTGCTATTTTCTTGTTCCTTTGTTCATATCTTTAATTAAAGCTTGTGCTGAGAGAGTGAAAGGCAGAGCTGCTCTCGATGGCACGCTCCCCAGCCTCCCCTCATTGCAACTTCATTTAGACTCTGAGTCTTCATTAATGGCCGAGAACTTCATCAGCTGTCCTGACTGTGGCAAAGGGTATAATGTCTGCACTAGATTAATATTTTTTGCATGTGGATTTCCACTGTACCAGCATCATTAAAAAGATTTTTTTTCTCTTTTATATTACATTTGCTCCTTCCTTTGTCAATGATCTGTTCACTATATTTGTGTGGGCCTATTTCTTGGTTTGCTGTCCTGTTATTCTGTTCTGTTGAACAATGTGTCTTTTTTTTTTTTTTTTTTTTGGCTAATATTATACTGTTTTGATCATTGTAGCTTTATAGTAAGTCTTAAAGTTGGGTAGTATAGTCCTATGACTTTATTCTTCTCCTTCAATCTTGAATTGGATACTCTGGGTATTTTGCCCTCCACATATATGAACTTTACAATTAGCTTGATATGCAAAAAATAACGTGTTGGAATTTGGGTACATTTATAGATATATTGAATCTACAGATCAAGGTAGAAATGACTGACATCCAGAAAATATTGATTGTGATTATTTTTTAAGTTCAGCCATATAAAATCTCATTTATATCTTGTAATAACTCTACTTGACAAGACTGTCACCTTGCTTTCTTCCGCATCTGCAAATACTATCACTTTCTCCATGATCTTTTCAATGTTTTCCCATCTATTCAAAAAGTACTCTCTCTTTTTAGCCAAAACAACACCTGTCTTCCCTTAAATTCAAATTCACTTCTTGTGTTATTCAGCCCCACATTCACCCTTTACTTTCAACAAGTCATTTGCCCTTAATCTGTGCCTTCCCATCTCACCCTTGACAATAAGTGTGCATGTGTGTGTTCTTCCCAGTTCACATAGGTACATTTCGTTTTACAGCTAGACTGAATTTTTTGTTGGAAAAAAACAGTTCTTTCTTTAGTGGGATTTCTAAACTTGTACTGAGTATACAGAAGATGCTGAGAAAACACTTCTATTCTTGTAAACTCTGGTATCCACAAGTATTTCATTCATGTTGGGTGTCATTAAGGAAACCTAAAATTCATCTTCTATTGCTTTATTTAAGCTGCAAAATATAGGAGGGAGATAAGACTAGTTTATTGTCTAATGGATTTCATGAAACAGCAGACTCTCATAAAACATTTTTGGGGATAGAATTGTTAGCTTTTTTCTTTATCAGCTGTGCACAAAATACTGGTAAGTTTCTCATGCAGTGATAATATTTTATAGAAGAGAGAACATTTAAATACCAAAATAATAGAAGTTATATCATCTTAAAATTATATGGTACTTTAAATTGAGTAAACTTAACTTTATGAAAAACTCATTATGTTTTCCTTATTGTTGCTAACATTCCCACATATGCACTAGCATGCTCAGCAGCTTTCCAACAGTGAAGGGGTCGGATGCATTCTTCCCTCATTTGGTCCTTCCTAATCGCTTCCTTACTTATTCTGGAAGTGGTCCAAGGCCTCCAAATAATATTTAAAAATCCATTGCAATGGCAAATTAAATTATTTTAAAATTGAAAGCCCTTATCCTGACCATTTCCCTACCACATTATTACACGGAGTTGAGAGTTAGGTATTGGGTTAAGACTGAGAATATAGAGAGTTAAGTATCAAGAGTTAAGATTTTTGGGTCACCTGTGCCATACCTCCTCCATCCTTGACTTATTGTGGACTTTTCTTATTTTATCTCAAGACTTCAGTAAACAACGACTGAATATAGATATTTGCAACAGTTGATATTTTGTTCAAAAATCCCATTTGTGAAATTGGAGTACATCCAGTTTCATTTAGAAGATCTAAATGAAAGAAGTTATTTGTCTGTGGCCATTGAAACTACACATGTATTCACTAGAGGTCTCTTGATGCCAAATGTTTCTGTATCATCAGTATAGGGAGGCTTCACTGCAGGTGTCCTGGAGAACATGAAAATCAAAGGCAGAATATGGGATGAGCTTTTGCCTGAAAGATGGGATGTCAGCTCTGATGTCCTTGAGGGGAAGATGATGCATATGAAGATACCACAGAGATTTCATGTATTAATTTTGGCAAAACACGAAAAGCAGGTGTTGGAACCTGTGGTCAGCTGTCTTCCCACTTTGCTTTCTGGAGCCAACTGTGGTCTCTGTGATTCAATAATCACACTTGATTTGTGAAATGGGCAACGCTCCTCATGGGCTGCTCTATTGTATGTGATGTTTCTATATCCTTCATGTAAGAATTTCAGCAGCAAGATATTATTTCCTCTGGGTGGATTGTGTGATCAAGTCCCTGGAGATTACATTCCTTTTGTAGAGACCATTTAAAAATTATGTGCACTTTTGTGGGCACCCCTGAGGCTCAGTTCCATATCCCCAGCTTGGCGGTCTCCTTCCCTTAGGGAGTTTTACTGCATACATAAATTAAACCTCAGTTAACCGAACATCTCAGTTAAAGAGATGTTATTGCAAATTATAGAAATATTTATGTTACCTTAGATAACTTTTGAATGAATTTGACAATTATTACTTCTTCATTTCTGAACTTTAATGTGAACAAACTTTTTATAACAAAACAACAAAACTTGTTAATGGTTTTCTTGCCAACTTTTTACAAGATTTGTTTAATCATGTTTTTGTTTGTTTGTTTCAAATGGAAAAAACCTTATTTAGAGCTCAAATTCTGCTCTATCTTGCTGGAAAAAGTCTATGATTGACAGGCAGTTTGGCATTGATTAAGGGATGGGCAGAATAGCCAGTATAAGTCAGAAAGTTATGGCAGATCATGTGCAGACTTACCCACTGGACATACTACTTGATATACACTCATTTGGCAACAACATATGTGAGAGGTGAGGGCTGGGTAAAGGGAGGTACCCAGAATGGCATATTAGAAACAACTTTACTTTTATTCCAGGTGCTTGGGATGGTCACCTGAAAGAGTTTAGAGGGGCATGGATCAGAAACTCCTTTACACAATTTGAGTGTTTTTGAGGAAGAATAAATGATTGATGTAGAAGTGTGCTCCAGTTCAGATCCTTTGCTGCTCCTTATTTCTATGATTAACTTCTCTGTGACTCAATTTTCTCACCTGTGAAGTTGGAAAACTAATACAAGTATCTTCTGAGTTAGTGGGAAGTCTTTGCTGTCTCCAGGGGTGCAGGGTGGTAGGGGCTCTGCCATTGCAAACTTGTGGCCTTCAAACTGGTTGTTTACCTTCTTAGTTAGTTGGAAGATTTCCTGACTGAGTCTTGGAAGCGGCTCATACCACTTCCATGGATACTCCATTAGCTAGAACTCATTATAGGCCATGTAAATAATGCAAGGGAGGCTGCAAAATGGGGATTCATTTGCTTTGGAAGAAGTAAAAACCCACCAATTTTGGTGAAGATTAAATAGTCTCTAGTACCCACTGTAATAGCACTTAATGTATGTTTTTTTCTTACTATTATAACTTCCCAGTTTAATGTACTCTGTATACTCTAAAAATATTAGTTCCTTTGTTTACTTGTTTTTTTATGCCACACATATTTGTTAAGACCTACTATGTGCCATTTACTATGCTAGGTTTGGGTAGCTAAAGTGGAGATGATTTTAATTTTTTTTTTTTTTGGTAGCAAAAGAGAAAACCTTCAAAATTTCAAAGCATGTATGTATTATATTACATCATAATCTATAATTGAAAGCAGAAGTCATGCAAAGCCTTCTTTTCCAGATCTACCAGCTCCTCCTTTCTGACTTGGCACAGTTCTGACTGAACACATAGTCAGCATTCAAATATATCTGTTGATTAACAGTGCATTTATTTGATCAAGAAATAAGTGTGTCTGAAACCCATTAATAAATATGAGTCACTCTCTCCAACATGTTCTCTAGAAGGATTTGAATTCTAAGTGAATATTTTGTTTTTTATTAGGGATTTTGGCTAAATTCATTGACCACTTCATTTAGTGCTGTGTAGACAGGACCTTTAGTTCTTGGGTTAATAGATCTTATGGGACCAATTATGTTCTATCCAGGAAGGCAAATTTTTCTACTCTGAATGAGATCTGATTTTCATTAGATAGGTTTGCTACAAGATTATTTGGTGAAAGTCATATCCAGAAGCTTCTGATTTAATTCAAATTTAGCTTCTTCTCCCCCACCTGCATCCCTCTGGTGCCTGAGTCTGAAAGTAGCATGGAGTTTCATTTGGGAAGTTACCACTAACACATTTTGGGCCCAAAGCTAATCTATGGAAAATGAATGAGAGGACGCTTGAGCAAGCTTTCCTCAGAAGAATAAATTAAGGATTCATATTGTATTTCAGCTAGAGCTAGCCAATGATATTCTTTGTGCCATGGTTTCTCAAATAACATAATCCTTGGTGAGTTACAGAAATAAAAGTAAGGAAGGAAAGAACTAGACCAGCTTGGGGTGGGGGGCAGGAAGTTGCATGGGAAAATATGCTGAACCACCTAAAGCATATTTTAATTAACCACAGTGGAGCAAGCTCTAAGTTAACTATGCTTTGGACTCAAGACACCTTGAAGCAGCTAGAGGGATTTTTGGGGATGAATAGCTTTAATTTTGTCCAAAGAAAACCATTATATAACACATCTGTTGGCGGTTAACAGATCTTCAATATGTCTAAAATACTGAAAATAATGTATAGTTAAGGACCATAACTTTGGATTCTCTACTTTTTCATGAATTCAGCAGTAGAAATGAAAACTTAGTAGAAATATGGCTTCCCCACTTACTTATGAGGACTTTTAGAGTTATTCTGAGCAAAAAAAATTCCCTCACCTTTCATAATGCCTGGAGGAGACGCAGCAACCCAAGGATACTTTGAATACCCCCCTCAAGCCTCAGCAATATGTAAACAGAAGAGTGTGTTTGTATTATTGTGCTTGTATTATTGTGTATTAAAATGTTGAGCTTTGATGACTGTCAATTCTTTATCACACATTTCCTCTTGTCCCATGAGTAATTATCTCCTTAGTGGATCTTACAGGAGACTGGAGCTGGGACGAAAGCTGTATATGGGTTGGCAGTGGGGTGGGCAGTAAAATGGGCAGTGTCGAGGGATGTCTTCCCTGCAAAGGCTAAGATCTAGAGGTTTTTATAACTGCCAGCCCTGCTACTCCAATTACCCTGTAAATTATGTTGGTGTTGCCCATCTCCCAGTTATGGTTGGAGGTTTTGAGAATGGAAGGTAATCAGAGTAGATGCAGTGGTTCTTAGTGCTGGCTGCATGTTTGAAACTTCTGAAGAACTTTTAAAGAATAAAGCTGCCAAGGCTCACTCTGAGATATATGATTCAGTTGATTTCGGTTGGGGTCTGCCTGTGTGTTTTAAAATGGTCCTCAGGGGATTATTGTGCAGTCAACATTAAAAACCTTGCAGACAGGGGCAGTTCTGTATTTACCAAGGTGCCAGGGGATAGTCATGCACAAGACAAGGTGCTTTCTCTCAATCACTTGCAGTTTGTCTTTCTCAAAGTCCAGTTTCTCTTCCTTTATCATGGATTCTCTCATTAGTAGGCATTTCTGGAGTAGATCTAGCATTACAATTCTTTGAATACTGAATAGCGACCAGGGTAGTTTGTGTCTTTCAGTTGATCTATATTACTTGTAAAGTGCCCCCTCCACTACCAGAATAAGCTGAAATAAGACACACTGGCTGTTGATTAGTGTTGGATTATCTTGTCTCTGATGCTAGAATTATTTTATAGGCTTGTTGTTTTACTTTCAGTGATATATGAAATAAAATTGTGTGTGTATTTTATACAATATAATAATGCAATAGTACAATCTGAAAAGTAGAGGTCAGTGATTTTACAGTGAAAGTAACCCAGCCACAGCTTTACTTAACTCTTTCCCAGTCTACACTCCCATTACTTTTAGGCTGAATGTACATGCTTATTTATATGATACTGTTTATGCAAACCAGATTTTGTGAATGAAGTTGGAATGAGTTCTTGAGCAGTGATAAGTTGGCTGATCTAATCATACACACATATATGTGGCTAGTTTTTGTTTATTGTCTATAGTCTTAGTTCCCTATACAGTGGAGCCACTTTGCTGGATCTGAAGCTAGGGAAATACCCTCAAGAAAGCTCAGCATGTAAATATCAACAATCAACAAAAAATGGGTAAATTGGGAACCAATGAATTGCTTTGTTAAAGGGGTGATCACAGGTTTTTAAAAAAGGGATCCAATTTACTTAGGTATTTAGGGTGAGGCACATGTAGATGAATCTGAAACTTATTTATTCTATTCCATAAAGAACACCTCCCATGACAGTCCATGAAAATATGTAATGCAATTTTATGTAGAACAACAGAAGTTCATAAGGTTATTTGTTATAACTAGTTGGAGAAATGTTTGACCTGTTTGTGTCCTTCTGGTGAGGGCAGAAAGAAAAGGGGAGTGGTGGAAAGTGTCAGAGATGGCACTGGGCTGGTTATTGGGGAGCCAACCTGGAGCCGCTGCCACAATGTGCTCCATCAATGAAACAATATGACTGAGCCACAGCACCCGTAAGGTTCTTTCTAGTCCAGGCAGCCTACATTTTCACTCGTTATCATGTTTTCCACCATTGTCTAACATTTCAGGGACGGCTGATCACACTCAGGACCAGCCTTTGTACAGCCTTAGGGCCGAGGGCATTTAGGGTGGTGCTTCTCAGTTTCTGTAGAAAGCTCATTGATGTTCTTTAGAGAGTTATTAATTGAAAACAAATAAGCATGCATTTTATAGTCTTCTCAGGACACCTTGGTGGGGGGGCTGGTTACTGAGAGAGTCACTGGAAGCATTGTGGGGCTTTTAAAGGACAGGGAGTTAGTGAGAATTGGAGGGGACGTGTAAGAGAATGTGGGAATGCGTGGAAGAAGGTAGGCGTGGGAGTGGGGAAAGCTTTAGTTAAAGGTCTCTTTCCTTGTCTGTTTGCAGCTGAAATCCACACAGATGTCAAATATGTATTATTATTACATTTTAGAAAGGGTCCTGAATTGTAGCTGTTACTTTGAAGCTTTTCCCAAATGTTTGAAAATAAGGATTACTGAGAACAAATCTCTTAGAAGTTAATTTAGCTGAATCCAAGTGCCAACTTGCGCCAACTGTTCAGGCTGTAACTCTGAGCTGATGTGAGGTTGGAGATCAGAGAATGAACAAAGATTTCCGTTTTTTCCTAATTCCTTACTGGTCCTCCTGGGTCCTACTAAAGCCAAATTTTAAGGAGGTCTTAGGGGATGTGGCTCCAGAGCTGGCCTGAATGAGGAATCCTTTGAAGTTTTCTTTTTTCCCCCTGTTGTTTCTGCTCCATGGAGGTGCAGGATTAGATCCTGGTTCTCCAAGAAGCAGCAGGTGAGAAAGTCACTACAAACACAGACACGATGTTCCTCAGCAGCGTACCATGGAGATAGCAGGTCTGGAGACACTGAAGTTGTTTTAGTGGTGAGCTGAAGTAATGATTTTCACGAAACTGGAAAATGTGTTAAAATGAGTCTGCACCATTGTTTTCTTTTGTAAAAACCTTTGGAAGAAACTATACACAGCTCTTTTGACTAGTTTGCTTAATTTTCAGAGGACATTAAAATCACCGGATATATTTACAGGTTGGGGGAGTTGGAACTCACTCAACGAACACTAATATTTTTGTTTTTAACTTGCTTTCTTCCTTTAGATTACTGAGTATGCTTCTTCTCCCAGTTGCTTGGGACTTCACCTGGTGCTCTGATCTCTTCATAGTCCTCAGTCTCTGGCTGGAAGTGTGTCACGCTCTTTGATTCTCTCCTTCATGCCCTCCCCACTTTCTTATTACACTGTCAGGACAATGTAGTGCTTCCTCAGCTTGTTAGGAGAGGGGCCAGCAAGTTAATTCAGGGTAAAGGATTAATGAGCCACAAGTTCTACCGCAAAGGCTACTAACTTTTTCTTTAAAAGGGTTGATAGTAACTATCTTAGGCTTTGTGATCTCTGTCACAATCACTCTGCTGTTGTGAGAAAGTAGCCAGAAGTAATACTTAGGTGAATGGGCAGAGATGTGTTCCAATAAAGCACTGATTCATGGATGCTGAAATGTGAATTTCGTAGTTTTCACTTGCTAAAGAGTATTTTTCTTTGCAATTTTTAAAAACCATTTGCAAATAGGAAAACTGTTCTTAGCTCATGGATCATACAAAAATAGGGGGCATACTGGCTGGGAGTCATAGTCCGCTGGCACCAGATCTACAGTATAATTCCTTTTAGATAGTTTTTCAATATACATTGGGACATTACATTTCTTTAATAAAAGAAGCAGCAATTTCAGCCATTGTGTATAGGATAGAGGAGGAAGCTTTTAACAGCTCTCAGTCACAGCTCAGGGATGATTGCCTGTCTGCCTAAGACCAGTTCTGGAAAGAATCTCATCTTTCCAGTGTATCTGGTCAACTGCAGATAATCTCCACTGTTGAGCAGGTTTCCCTGAATAAATAAACAGCCTATACTTCTCAGTTAGGTGTCAGAACACAGAAGTCTCTGATTTACACTGTGAGTCATTTATAGAGCTCTAATGATTTATCTTAGGAAATAATGTAAATTCTTTCTTGAGTCCTGCTGTCCTGCAGTAACAATTTTCCAGAATGACCCGCCTTTCTTGTTTCCTTCATTTTTAGGGTATGCCATAATTGAGATACACAAAAACTTAAAAATCCTAGTGATTTAACAAGTAAAAGGTTGTCTCAGTCTAATGCAGATTGATGGCAATGAGTTGGTGGGGCACAGGTTGGGGGAGATGTTCCTATTCCACTCAGTTGTGCAGGGACCAAGTCTTCTTCATCTGGTGATTTGTCATCCCCAAAAACATTGGAGTATCCCACTGGATCCTATGATCTGAACAGCAGGCAGTAGATGATGTGAAGGATCTTGTGAAGAGTCTTTAGGGGCCAGGCTGGGAGCCCATTGGGGGTATTGTCCAGGAGCTGCAGTTCTTCTCCATATGAGCTTCACTATGGGGTTGCTGGGACTTCCTTACAGCATGGCAAGTGGATTCCGGAAGCAAGTCTTCCAAAAGCACAGGAAGTAAATGCTGTTGGTCTCTTAAGTTCTATAAACCAGCACAGAATATCTTCTGTTGTATCCTGCTGTTCAAACAGTTGCATAGACTGTCCCCATTTAAGAGGAGATCATGGAGATCTCACCATTGGAAGAGTTGCAGAGAATTTGCAGCCACCTTGAATCAACCAGAATATTACATTAAGAATCGACATGAGTGAATGCATAAACATGTCAGGACCATAGAGTTCCATATCCACTGCATACTATGGATCACCCCCGGGCATGTCAGAGCTATGAATTTATTGTCTAAAGCTAGGGTTGGCAAACTGCAACCTATGCATTATATCTGGCCAGAGTCTGCTATTGCAAATAAAGATTTATTGAAACACAACCATAATCAATCATATAGAGTTTGTGGCTGCTTCTGTGCTATATTCAGCAGGGTTAAATAATTGTGACAGAGGCCATTTGACCTATAAAGCCTAATATTTACTTTTGACCTTTAGAGAAGTCAATGCCTGTGCTAAAGAGACTCGGAAAATCCCTATCATCAGGACAAAGTGTAGTCATTTGAAATAGCAGGATCTGCCTTTGTGATTGATTTTCGGGCAAGTATGTAACTGGTGGTCAGGAGTTACTCTGGCTTTAATATCTGTCTTTTAAAAGTGAGCAGATTGCGTGTTCTGACATCAAATTGCTCAGATCTCCAGAAAAATGGAATTTTCTGGGAAGTTGCATGTTTGTTCTCAGAAACCCTGACCTGAGTTGGCAGCAAGCTCTGTGCTCATTTTCACCATCTTCCTTTGTGTCTTCCACCTCCGCTGGAGCCATCATGGCTATGGTTAGCAGGACTTGGAGCATGTTTTTCTAGTCTGGACGCTTTGGATGGGACTGCTTTAGGAGGCTTTAGAGCTGAGCTGGCCCAGACTTTTCTTTTCGTTGAGGATTTTTGCATCCATGTTCATCAGAGAAATTGGTCTGTCATTTTCTTTTTTTGTGTGTTGGCTCTTTTTGTTTTTGGTATTAGAGTAACTTTGACCTCATAAAGTATGTTGGAAGTATTCCCTCTTTTACAAATTTTGGAAAGCATTTGAAGAGGATATGTATAAGTTCCTCTTTGAAGGTTTGGGAGAATTCACTTTTAAAGTCATCTGGTCCTTGGAGCTAGAAGGGATCATGCTCGGCGAAATAAGCCAGAAAGAAAAAGAAAAATACCGGATGGTCTCACTCATAGCAGGAATTTAGAAAACCTAAATAAGAGACCAGGAAAAAGACTAATGAATTAAAGTAAAAATCAAAATCAACAAGCATCTATAAACCAGAGACACACTGGGGGGTGGGGGTGGGGAGAGGGAGGGGTAGGGAAAGGAAGGACTAGAGTCAAAATAAGGGGGGGGGGTGCAATTGTGTGGGGAATATAACCAAAATGAAAATGCATACATTGTGCAAAGATGAAAAATGATGTAAGAATTATATAAAATAAAATATTTAAATTAAAAAAAATAAAAATGATAGATGGTGCAAAAAAAAAAAATAAAGTCATCTGGTCCTTTGTGTTTGTTTTTTGGGGGAAAGTTTTGACTACTGTTTCAATTTCTTTGCTTGTTGTAACTTTCCTTTTGCTACTGATCCTATTTATTTGATTTGTTTCCCTTATTTTCTTTGTGAGCCTAGCTAGAGGTTTGTCTATTTTGTTATCTTTTCAAAGAAACAGCTTTCGATTTCATTAATCTGTACTGTCTTTTGATTTCAGTTTCATTTATTTCTGCTCTAATTGTTATTATTTCCTTTCTTCTATTGGATTTTGTTTTTGCATGTTCTTTTTCTTGTTCCTTGAGGTGAGAGATAAAGTTATATATTTGAACTCTGTTGTGTTTCTTGATGGGGGCCTGTATCGCTACATACTTCTTTCTTAATACTCTTGCTGTGTCCCATAAGCTCTGGAAGGTTGTGTCCTCATTGTATATTTGCTGTAGTTTTTTGATTTCTTCATTCACCCAGTAGTCATTCAATAGTGTGTTGTTCAGTTTTCATGTATTAGAGTTTTTTTCCCTGGTTTCTTTTTTATGGTTGATTTCTAGTTTGATGCTTTTATGTTCAGAGAAGTTGATTGGTATAATTTCAATCCTCATGAATTGCTCATACTTGTCTTGCAATCTAATATGTGGTAATTCTGGAGAATGTCCCATGTGCAACTGAGATAAATGTATATAAATTTTTTGGGTGCAGTGTCCTATAAAAGTCTGTTAAGCCCATGTGGTCTACTTCTTTGTTTAAGGCTATTGTGTTCTTATTTGTCTTCTGTCTAGATGATCCATTCATTTATGACAGTGACATGTCTAAGTCCCCCACCACGAAGGTGTTTTTCCCAATATCTGTTTTCAGATTTGCCTTGAAAAATTGATATTTTGATGCTCCTTCATTTAGTGAGTATACATTGATGTTTTGTCTTCCTGATGTATTGCTCCTTAATCATGATATAGTGTCCATCCTTGTCTATTGTTTCTTTTTTTTGGCTTAAAATCTATTTTATCTTAGTTAGGTATCACTATATATTTACCTAAGTTATAGTTGTCGTTACCTTCCTTTGGGGTCCTCCTCACCCTTTTCAGTAGCAGTTCTGTATGGTGTTTCCTTTTTTTCTTACATTGTCATCTATAATGAATTGTCCTACGTGTGTACATGAGGAGACTATTTGTTCTCTTAGCAACATGTCCCTTGAAGGTGACATTATTCCCTTTAGTTTACAAGTGGGAAGAATGAGCCCTTTTGGACAAATAGGTAAAGCGCAGAAAGATTAAACAATTTATTGTTACCTAGCTGAGGGAGACAAAATGCATACAAAGGAATACAATGTTCTGAAGAACTAACTTTCCTATTTCATGATTTACCCTGGGCTGGTATAATGGCTGTGGGGGTGGGGAGGCAGGGGAGAAAGGAAAGATTAATTCAATCAAGGAAGAAGAATAATCAGATCAGTGAAGTAATAAACCTGAGAGAGGAGAAAGAGAAAGGAAGGCAAGTGAAGAGAAATGAGAGAACTCAGCTTTGCAGTAATATTCATATTATCTGTGGTGAATTTCCCTTTGCACTTTATCTGAGCAAAATAAATTCAATAGGATGTCGTAATTGAAATTCAACCAAAATACTGCACATTGTCTGGAATTGGCTTTAAACAATCAAAACAGTCTAGGAGAGACTCTTTATATTTTTCTGATTTTAAAACAGTTGCAGAGAAATGTGCTTCTGATCAGAGGGGAAGGAAGATGAGGGCACTGGGCCAAACACATGTAGGCAGGTGCTGTACAACTTCTCCACGCAGCTCTGCCAGAGCACCTTGCGGGTGTCTCTGGCATTTAATGGAAAATGTGTGTTCCTCTGTTATGCACCGAGAGGAGGATGAGACCTCCCAGCTGATCTGGATTTGATATCAAGACATTATTTGAGACATCACCCCAAGGGTATCAGAATGGGCAATGCCCCCTTCATGCTTTGTCCTGCCCCATGCCTCCACCCAAACTCACGCCGATGTCCTGATTGTAGTTTATCCAGCAACAAAGCATGGAAATCTTTTTATCTCCCAGGATAACAAGGCTGCTGAATATCCATGTTGTCAGTTTTTGAAAAAAATAGCAGAAAGTAAGTCTGTTTTCTGGCCTACTTTCCTTTCCTTGGAATGAAAAAAATTTTCCTCTTTGCCCTTAATGTTCTGTGGCTGGCAGATAGAAGGTCAGAGAAAGGAAACATAATGAAACAGGATGCATACATACCATCTTAGAACAGGTGGGGTGGGTGGGTATGGCTTCAGCCAGAGTGGGTATTATTGCATAGATTCCTAGGGCTGCTATAAAATAGTACCATAAATTTGGTGGCTTAAAGCAACAGAAGTACATTCTCTCACAGTTCTGGGGGTAACTAGCTCAAAATAAAGGTGTTAGCAGAGCCACTAGCCCTCTGAGACTCAGGGTAGAATCCTTCTTTGCCTCTTCCTAGTTCCTAAATGGTTGAAACTTCATCCATTCTTGATAATTCTCGTCTTAACAGCCACATCACTCAGTCTCTGCCTTTGTCATCACATGGTGCTCTCCCTGTTCTGTGTCACATGGTTTTTGTGTCTTCTTAGAGGACAACAGTTATATTGGACCAACACCAACACCTACTTAATGACTTCATTGTAATGGATCACATCTATAAAGATTCTATTTCTAATAAGGTCATATTTACAGTATCCATGGGGTGGGGCTTCAATAAATATTATTGGATGACACAATTCAACCTGTAACTGTAGGTATTCAGGTCTGATATGTGGAAAGGGCAGGTCCTACAATTGCATTTAATTGTCTCAGTTGGCATTTGGTAGGGGCCGGGGGTGGGGGCGTGGGGGAGGGGGAGCAGGGACTGGGGGCGCAATTGCCTGGGCAGAGTGTTCAAGGGAATGTGGAAGGACAGAGTCAAATGAGGTCTGTTGTATCCCCTCATTCATTCCAAGAAGGCAGATTTTGAGGTCTGTAGGAACAGACTGGAGGCTGTTATCAGGGAGATCTAGGAGGAACTGCTCTGGGGCCTTTATGATGCAGTGTGCAGAAGGGGTGAGAGATTTTCTTCATTTTTTCAGGAACATAGTGTAGTCTTGGTGTTAAAGATCCCTATAGGTATTACATTCTTAGTCAGGTGGAATGTTAATTGAAATTGATTATTTTTGATCAATGCCATGGGCGCTGGCTTTTCCTGTGGAGCTGAGCTCTGAGTTAGTCAAATTCATAATATCCTGTGAATGTGGGTATTTCATGGGATTGCGAGTCAAGTTAAACAGTGACCATGGGTAGTGTGTAGGGCTTTTTGAGGCACTCCAAAGCCTGTGTCCCTTTGGGGGCTTCAAGGCTGGTTGCTTCCAAGACTGTGTGGTTGGGGAGGGAGGTATTCAGAGGTAAATGAAGTTAAAATATTATAGTCCCTGATCTTTATGACCAAGGATTGATAGTTTTTCTTGAGAAAACTCTTCTGATTGTTGTGAGTCTTTGATTAATTTCCACAGTTATAAAAAAGTTGATTTTGATGAGTTTGCCAGCATTTTTATGGTTTTTATGGAAGGTTAATTTTATGGAAGTCATGACTACAATATTCTAGAATTCTGTTTTCCCACCCCACCTCCTCCTCAGCAGTTTGATTTTATGTTTTGTTTGTTTCACTCCTCCTAGGTAAAATGACCAGGAAGAATCATTTCTCAGTCTAATAAATTCAGATCAGAACTCATTTGTAATTCTACCCAAATACTCTGTGAAAATGATTATTATTCCACAGAAGAAAAAAATTGTATCCAGAGTGTGTATCTTTGTACTCAGAGGTCTTTTGTTTTTATGTCTAAGAATGTATGGGTGTGTAAACATTCCAGACTTTCTGGATACTATTTGGCAATATCAAGTTAGACAAAGAATTTAAGGTAAATACTGGTAGAAGGGAATCTAACATTTATTGAGCATTTACTATATGCCATTTCATTAGAAAAATGTTATCTTAGGCATTCAGTGATTAATATTTAAGCTGTGAATTCTTTTATTGGATTCCTACACCAGAAATAAAGTAGAATTACCAGGCAAGAAAATACTTAGTGGTCACTTTTAGTTACTAACTACTCCTCAGTATAATTCTTGTTTATTTCTTTGTCTAACTGAGAATGTTTTATTTTATATATATATATATATATGAAAAGTTGAATATGTGTGTGTGTGTATAATATTTTGCTCATTGCTCTTGCGGATGCTGGTAAATTTGCTTTTGATCTCTTTTATTTATTAGATTTTAAGTTATTTGTCTTTTTCTTTTTATTTCATTAATATTTGCAGTATACAACATATTTTCAGAAAGTTGTTGAGTTAATAATTCTTCACTTTAAAATCCAATATGAGGCTAGGCATGTCTTAAAAAAATTCTACCCTAGTTCACAGAAGTGAAATTTCTATAATTCTTGTTTACAAAAATTTGCTTTACATTATTATACGATGTGGCGTTAGTGCCTGAATTAGGCTAAAAATGAAACAAAGATTTCTGTTCCTCTTTGTTATTCACAATAGCCAAAATTCCATGTAAAAACTTAAGGCTATGCAATTGCCCAGTAGGAGGAAAATCTTCCAGGGTAGATTATACAACTTTCATTCCCTTGATTTTGCATCCAGCCTACTTCTCCCTAGCTTGTTAAAGTTATATTTCATTCAGAATGGACAATACAGGGATGGAGGTGGGCTAGGGATACAATATATCAAGGTAAAAGTGTTGTGTCCACATGGGAAAAAAAAGTTCATGGATTTTTAGGGTTACTTATTTTCCCTCAAATTATAAAGTTTATGACAGCCTTTACTATGTATCTGAGCAATGAATGCAAGGGAACTTTGAAGAAAATGTAGAAAAAAGTCACTTCTAGATCAAATTTCTGAGTGTACTCTTTCTGACCTTGTTCTCACATCTCAGAGTAACTCTAGGGCTTTAAAACTGAGGGTTTGCTCTCTGAACATAAATATTTTGCTGAAGATTGCTGTTGAGTGAGCTAAATGGGGACCTCATATTCAACATCCTGGGAGCTGTGTTCATATTCAAAAGTAAGTCTCATGTTCTAAGAAGGCTGTGGGATTTCTTTAGATGATCTTGGTCACATTGACCTTCTCTGGGATGGAGGTTGGAGGACAGACTCCCCATCTGGGACTACTGAAGATCTACTCAAGATCTGTGCTGAGACCTGTTGTAGAATCATTCTTAGGGATTATTTGTCTACAAAGGTGATAGAGAGTATATAATATAACTTATTGAGTCAAATTGAAATTCTGTGTGCATTTAAATTTTCAGATAAACTTTTAACGGGCAAATTTAGAAACATAGAATTTTAACATTCTTTTAGAATGTCTGTGTTACCATTGTCTCTCATGTATGTATGAATCACTATCAGGTTAAGTACAGAACCATCAGCTGTTCTAAAACTCTTTATAGAAGTAATAAATTTTAGAATCCAGGTTTTTTCCAAATTTATACTTGTGGCCCCTCATCTTTCCTTGCTGCATTATGTCAGAACTGAGTGTGATGTGAAGGTATAAACCAAGAACTTAAGAATAAACTAAAATCTTAAGTGTAGACTAAAATCAGAGGTTTAACTTTATAATCCAGGCTCTGATTGCCTTGGTTCCTGTATCATCCCCTACCCCAGGGCTTTTAATTTCTGCAAACATCATGTTCCCTTTCTACAAAATCTTCTACTTTGGGACCATGGGTTCCCTTTCTGGAATGGAAGAGGTAACCCTGGGAAGCTAAGACCTATAGCTTCATGAACATGTTTTTGCTAATTTATGTTTCCCTCTTCTTCTTACAGTTAACAATAAATAATTTCCTGTTTTCCTTTATGTATTGTCTTTGACTTCTCTCTGAGTAGGTTTGCAGTTGTGAGCTGGGGAATATAGTTGGTCAGGATTTGCTGAGCATGGACATGGACATGATTCTTATGGTACCGTCTGTCAAGTTCTACTCCAGAGCTCCTTTTTGATGCAGTTTTTGTCAAGGTGGGGTGTCTAAGTCTGGGCACTGAGCAAGTGGTAAAGACTCATTCATCATTGAACTGAGACCTCCCCTCTCCGGGCTTTCCTGCGGTGGTGTTGGAATTTCTCATCCATGCCTTTTGCAAAACTGTCTGAAGTGATTGGGACCCATGGGACTCTTGTAGCTGGTTGATACCTTTTCTGGGTAATTATTCAACCCAGAAGTGGACACGTCAGAAAGATGTAGAGTTCTGCTTTAGAGGGGGTTACCATATGGCCCGGCATCTTTGGGAAATCCAGAACAGGAAGCCAAGATGTCGGGTCCATTGAAATCTTTCCAGTTGCAGCTTGAGAGTGCCTGTAGGAAACCTGTTCTCTATCTTAACAAACAAGATAAGGTAATGACACATCAACAAAGATGACTTACAGAGGGGATAAACAGTTGGGTTTGTCTAACTTCATACTTGCACCAAGCAAAGAACTAGACTTGTTTTGTTTTTGATTTTTCAATCATTACCTGAGGTTTTCCATTACATATCCTGGATTGTCTTATATGGCACACGAAGAAAATACATATATCATTGTTAATTCTTTATTTACTAAGCTTTGTGTTTGTGATAGATGAAGGAAACTTTAACATGACAGTTGGCATTTTGTGGGAAAAGGCTTGTATGTCAATAAAAAGCTTGTAAATCTAATGAATTGAGACATTAAACAAACTAACATTAGTATGAAGATTTCTTCTGTGTGTGTTCAATATCTTCCAGTTCAGTTTCTTTCAAATTTCAATTAGTGAGTGTTTTTTAATGTAGAAGGTATAAATTGAAGAAAAGCAAAGGTTTTACTTGATAGACAATTCAGGAGAGCTCAGGTAGACTGAAAGAATTTGTTTGTGTCACCTAAAGCCTGTGGATGCTAAAGTTCATAGTTAGGGCCTAGGGCAGCTTTCTGCATTATGTAGAAAATGGAGATGAGCTGAAATTTAATGCTAATATTTTTTCTTGACAGTATCATAGGTTTGACTACTGATTTATTTTAGTGACCTCTGGTAACCCCTGTCAGTGGGCTAGTCTTTTCTCTGTTTTCTTATTCGTTCTCACTAGCTCTATAATAACACTTACCATCTACTACTATGTTGCTCTTTCTGCTGCATATTTAAGTCTGCTTAAAGCAGGATCTGGGTGTTGGCCAACCCTTAATGCAGAGCCATATCTCAGGAGGTGCCCAGTAAATGTTTGGTGAGTGAAGTTGAACAGTGGCTGTCCACAAATAATTCTTTTCTATCTTTGGTTTTCTACTCTTCAGCTCTTCTGCTGGCTTGCTGCCTGCCTGCCCAGTCATGCCTGGTGTTTTAATTATTCCATTAAAACAACTGTTTGCAATAATAACTGTCTTTGTTGATCTTCCCCATTAAAATGTCAAAATTATAGCTGAAGGAGACATACAGTTCTAGATTGTTCTCTTTTTGCTTTATTACTTAGACTCTTTTCCTTTACACATTAAATGTTCATTGGAACTGTATGCCTATTGTACTTTCTATCCAATCAGAACCAAGCATAGTATATAATAAATCCCTATCTTCTGAATTCTCTGGGAAGAAATGAGTAGATTTTAGCATCTTATTATAGATGCAATAATGCACAGGTAGTAGTTACTTTATGTTATGACACCAATTCATAGGAAGGTCAACAAAACCCATAGCCTTTCCATTTCCCAGGTTAGTGTATTATCTATTCTCCTAAATATTCCCTTCATTGTCCTTAGAAACTAGTAGAAAGAAGGATACTAGTACCTTTATTTCCTGAAGTAATAACAATTTTATGCTCCTATAAGATGTCTATCACATTGGGGTTTGTGCAGAAGGAGAAATCTTATTTTGATGCTACTTGAGACTGGCACATCTGGATGCTTTATTTTTTCAAAGACCTCGAACTTTTGCTTCTGGAATCATGTGCTTTATGCATCATGTTTTACAATCATATTGTTTTTCTGTAAATATTAAGTTATCATGTGGGAAACTGTTAAAATAGTATATTGTTATATTTTAAATTTTGTAGCTTTAGCAAAAAAAAAATGCTACCAGTTTCTTACCATTTCATTCTTAAAATAAGTCAGGGCTGTAATCCTTATTTTGATGCTGATAGCTGGAGGAAATAGTTTAATAGCCAATTTCACATTTGAATAAATTTTTTTTAAAGTATTTATTAGACTTTCTATGTTTAGTCATGTTATGCCTTATAATAGTTGCCTCTACAGTTAGGAAAAAAGTACTACATAGTTTTTCAACCATCAGATCTTTTGGGAATTTGCAACGTCACATACATTTCAGCAAGGCATTCCCACAGTCTCTCTGGATTTAAACACTCCTGGTTATGAAAGCAAATTTTCATTTTTATTTTTCCAAGCTGTCTCCTTACATATAGCACTTCAGAAAACTCACCATTACTGGTTTTACTGCTTGATTGCTTAAGAGTTAATTGGTTCGGCACCTGGGCAGGAAACTATTTTGGCAGAAACTCCGTTTTCTTCAAGTTCTAGTCATAAAATTCTGGACAGTGAGTTGTAATCAGGCACTCCTTTTTTACTGTTGAGCACACAAGAATACCGATGTGTTAGCTGAGGAAACTGCAGGACACTCATGTCAAATATGGACATAGCTTTTCAGTTATAATTTGATAGTAAGGCAGCACAGTTTATTTCTTTTTTACTGGGTTTTGCTTTGGGTCTAAATGTTTGATATTAATTTAAAATAACAGTTAATTATATACACTTTCTTCTTATCACAAATTCTCTCTGAATGTGCTATTTCATACCATTAAATAAAAGCAGGGTTTTGTCTCTAATTCTTCCAAGTTGTTAAATTGGAGATGGGGACAGAGAGAATTTATTACTATATTTTAAACAAGTCTATCTTTGACAAGTTTCATATCCATGTTCCTCAGCACCTTAAGTGCTGTCACATCTTTTATACAATCTCCGTATTAATTTGTGATGGCAAAAAATTGTAAGATGGCAGTGTCCAAATTTCAATTTCCTGACCCCCAATCTGGCAAAGAGAAATTGAGTTGTTAGTCTTATAGTTCGTCTGAGAGGCACCGCAGAAGGGGAAAGGAAGGCATAGAGATTTAGTAAGTGTTATCGAGGGCTCTGGATTGGGATCCTCATTACATTTTTCTAGAAGTACAGCAGAGAATGTAATTCCTTTTCAATTCCTTTTGGTTATTGAATTGTGCTTCTTGAATTACGTGGAGTCAGTGTTCTTTGGGGCTATGTATTCTAACAAAAGTCAGCTTCCTGTGTGCACTCAGCTTTCTCATAATTCTTAGCTCACTCCAGCACTTCTATTATTGTTCCACAACAAGGAGAGAACATTGGCAGGTTGTGCTAGAGAATTCGGCACAGCTCTTTGTGTTTATCTTACCTACAACAGCAGCACTCTCTCAGTATGCATAGAAGAATATTACTCTTCCCTGTGACTTCCCTGACTGCTACCTTCTCATCCCATCACCTTCCCTTCCTACATGGGTGAACACAATCCTACGTTGTGTGGTTTTAGGTCCTTGTCTTTATAGTTTCACCATATTTTGTGTTCCCCATCAATGTATTTAATTTTGTATATTTTGCAGTATTATAGAAGCGAATTGCTATAGATATCCTTCTGTGACATTTTTTCCTACTCAACATTATTATATTCCTGTGATTTGTCTGTGCTATTTCTTGTAGTCAAAATTCATTCACCTCAACTAATATTTAATATTTTTCTATATGCCTCTACCACAGTTATGATCATTTCCACTGTTTATGAGTTTTCCTGAGAAAAGTTACATGGGAGGTAACTATTCTTACACTTTGATTTCTAAAAATGTCTTTATTTACCCTTATGCCTGATTAGCATTTGACTGGGTATACCATTTAGGTTGGAATTAATTATTTCTCAGAATTTTGAAGGCATAACGTTAACGTCTTCAAAGTTAGAGAGGCTTCAGATGCTGTTCAGGTTTCTTGTCCTTTGTGGAAAACTGTGTTACCCATTTAGAAGTTTCTAAGATATTCCCTTTGATCATAGGTTTCTGTCAGAGAAATCACTACATGTTGTCTTTCGGTGAGCTTAATTTCATCCATTGTGATGGAGTCTGGATGAGCTCTTGGAATCTGGAAATTCATGTCTTTTATTTCCAAGAAATGCTCTTGATTGATTTTTCAATGATTATAGTGCTTCTGTTTTCTCTTTCTGACACTCCTATTATTTGCGTATAGAATTGTTTAATATTTTCTTTGCTGTTTTCCATTTTTTAGTATTTTTTATCTACTTCCCAAGAGCTTTTTCTCAAGCTTTCTACCAAGTCTTTTATAGAATTTGCCATTTAAACAACTGTATTGCTAATTTCCAAGAAGTCTTTTCTTGTTCTCTGAATAATTTTTAAAACAATTTAAAAAACTGTTCTTTCTTGTTCATAGTTGCAATATATTTTCTTATCTGTGTAATGACAATTAAAATAGTACTCTGCCTCTTCTCTACATAGTCTTTATTTTCCCTTTTATACTTTTGTCCTACTTCTTTTCAGTCCTGATTTTTTTTATTTTTTAATTAATATTTTATTTTATATAATTCTTACATTATTTTTCATTTTTGCACAATGTATGTATTTTCATTTTGGTTATATTCCCCATACAATTGCACCCCCCCTTATTTTTACCCTAGTCCTTTCTCTCCCTTTCCCTCCCTCCATAGTGTGTCTCTGGTTTATAGTTGCTTGTTGATTTTGATTTTTACTTTGCATTAATTAGTCTTTTTCCTGGTCCCTTATTTAGGTTTTCTAAATTCCTGCTATGAGTGAGACCATCGGTATTTTTCTTTTTCTTTCTGGCTTATTTCGCCGAGCATGATCCCTTCTAGCTCCATCCATGTTGCTGCAAACTGCGTGTGTTTATCTTTTTTGATTGCTGAGTAATATTCCATTGTGTATATGTACCACATCTTCTTGATCCAGTCATCTATGTTCAACATCACTTGTAATCAGGGAAATGCAAATCAAAACTACCATGAGATACCATCTTACACCAGTGAGAATGGCGCATATTAAAAAAACTAGCAACAACAAATGTTGGCGAGGTTGTGGAGAAAAAGAAACTCTCCTGCACTGTTGGTGGGAGTGCAAACTGGTCCAACCACTATGGAGAGCTGTGTGGAGATTTCTGGACCTACTAAACATAGAGCTTCCATATGATCCAGCAATTCCACTCCTAGGTATTTACCCAAAGGACACAGAAACATTAATTCCAAAAGGCACCTGCATCCCTATGTTTATAGCAGCACTATTTACAATAGCTAAGCTATGGAAACAACCCAAATGTTCAGTCCTGGGAAAAAAGTAAAGGTTTTCTCCAGCTGTCAGCTGACCTGTGTCTGCCTGGTCATGGAGGAGAATAGGGCCTGAGGGCCAGTTGGGTGCTGTGCTTGGGGATGAGCCACTGCAGAGTGACTGTGTTGTTTCTTTGGGGAGCTCTGATGTTCATTTTTTAGATCTCTTTCCTTGAGATGGTTTGATTCTTTGGAGAAGACTATTCCAGTCTCCTGCCAGCATCCTGGTAGAAAAATGGAGAAAATAAGGCATTTCAGCCTTTGGTATGTATGATTTTGTTTAATCTGCCTGCCTTCATTCAGTATTACTTGCTCTTAATTATCCAGAAATTTCTGTTTTACCTTCTCAAAATAATAAAATTCTTTTCTTCTGTTGAAGTAAGGAAGGGGATGAAGGTGAATCACTTTTTAAATGGACCGTCAATCCTCCAGTTTTTCTCTCCACCCATGTCACTTTCCAGAAGTAGCTGGTGTTCCAATTTTTGAACTTTTTAGTGTTCTGCAATATAAATTGGATTGAATCTTAAATTTCCCATCTTTTTTAAACCTCTCCCAGGTCAATTACCTATCATCCCTCTGTTTCTAACTTCCAGATTTTTCTTGATCTATCTGTTATCTTGTCTTTCTTTTGTCTCCTCCTCTTTCTTCCAGATTTAATGATAGAAGAATCATTAAAGAAGTTTCTTTGAGGGGAGAGGGAATTTTGATATTTTATTTATTATTTACTTTAGACTTCAGGACATGTTTTGGACTTCTGATTTAGAGGGTCAATATGATAATTTTGATAATTTTATTTCTCATATTTTTGGTGGTAATTCTTAGAAAGCAAAAGAAGAGGAGAGGAAGTAAATAAACTTAGAGTTAACATGAACCTTAGAAAACAAGGAAAAACTAAAATTTATTGTACTGTGCAGTATTTTTTTATGTGGGAGGCAAAAAAAAAAAAAGAAATAACGATCTAATCTTAGACATTTAACATAAGGAATGGATCCATTTTTAGTTTTAAAGAAGGAATTTTAGAGGTAAGAAAGTGTCCCTAGTGTTAAAGGAACAAAATCTGCAGAGTTTCAGTTGAAAGCTGAGGTGGGGGCGGAAGGAGAGGAAACTCTGTAGTTGAAAGACTGTTCTGGATAAAAGAATAAGAAAATTCCCTAGAGATCAAATCAGCTGTGGGCCAAATTTTAATCTCTATCCTTTTCCAAGTTGAGAATTTCTCTGTTGCACATGTGCCTTGAATGCTAGAATTGAAGCCCTTTCTTTGCCTGCCAAATCATTGCCTGCCTGATTTTAATGATCAAGCTCTTTAGAAGCTCCAGTTATGATGGTCTTAAGAGAAAAGATGGAAAACCAGGAAGAGATTAGCAGAGCAAAGAGGGAGTCAGGAAAGAAAAGTTATTTTAACCTAAAAGTCTAAGAAAATAAACCATACACCTTGGTTTTGGACTAGTTTACAGCTGACGAAAGCATCTGGAATATTGCAGAGGTCATGGGATGATGTGTTGGGAAGTCTATGAAGTGAAAGAAGTGCTAATGGAGCTTGGGGTCTTTCTTCTAATGATGCTTTACTCTGATTCCTACCTGAGGTGGAGTTGTGGCCTTCACTTCTAGTTCACTTAGGTGTTTGGGTCACCTTGGCAAAATAAGTGCTATCATAATACCTCTTTCTTGGGTATCCCAGACTGTCCAGACATGATTCAAGAATAAAAAGAGTTCAACAGTCTTGTAAGTACTGTGCACTAACCGACTGGTCCAAACACTATGGAAAGCTATATGGAGGTTCCTCAGTCAACTAAAAATGGAGCTATGATATGACCCAGCAATTTCACTCCTAGGGATCTACCCAAAGGACACAAAAACATTAATTCAAAACAATACATGCACCTCTATGTTTATTGCAGCGATATTTATAATAAGTAATATTTGGAATCAACCCAAATGTCCAAAAATAGATAACTGGGTCAAGAAGATGTGGTTTATATACACAATGGAATACTATTCAGCAATCAAAAAAGATAAACTAATGCCATTCACAGCAACGTGGATGGAGCTTGAAGGTATAATGCTCAGTGAAATTAGTCAGAAGGAAAAAGAAAAATGCCACATGGAGAAAATAGGGGAGAAAATAGGGGATCAAGGGGGAAAATAATAATGACAACAAAAAACACAACACAATAAAACAAAAATAATCAGACAAATATAAATCAGAGACATCTGCAGAGGACGGTGAGGGAAAGGGATCAAAATGAGGGTAGGAAGAGCACAAGGGACTATGGTGATGGTCCTCGGGTGACTGGACAGTAAAAATTCTATGGGGACTGCACCTGAGAAAAGAAATCAAACATTGTAAAAAATAAATAAATAAAAATAAAACCTGAATAGGTGATACTGTGGTGGGAGAACTGTGGGGGCTACAACTCTGTAAGAAAAAATACTTTAATTAATTAATAATAATAAAAAGAAAACTAATAGCCAAAAAAAGAGAGTCCAATTGTTCAGAGTCTACATCTCCAGTATAAAATGAGAAAGTTACTTAGCTCTTCCAGTGGCACAGTACTTTTAAAGGAAGCTCAAACAAATGTTTAATTAGCAGGATTCTGGAGTTCAAGAAAGTAAAATGACACACTTAAGTGTGAGAGAGGGAATAAACATATTTTGGAGAGGAGCAATACTTTGTAGGAAATACCTTTCAAAGCAGACATTGAAAGCTTGCTTCTAAAATGAGATATGTGTATTGGAGGTTTTCCCTGTTTTCTTTTTCTGTTTGATTTCTAGTGTGATACCTTTGTGGTTAGAAAAGATGCTTGGTATGATTTTGTCCTTTTTGAATTTTCTGATTCTTATGTTGCAACCCAGTATATGGTCAATCTTGGAGAATGTCCTATGTGTACCTGATAAGAATGTATATTCAGGTATTTTTGTGTGCATTGCTCTCTCTATATTATTATAGAACAGCCTAAGTGCCCAAAAGCAGATGAATGGATCATGAAGATATGGTCCATCTACCGATACATCAGCCCCAGGAGGGGATATAGTGTGTTTTCCTGGAGTGTCAATTTTCTTCCCAGTAAGTAACTTAAAATATACAAACATTAAAAGAAACACAGAATGACTAGTTAGAGCATGTGGTTTCATTTGAATAAAGCACTACACTTCAGCGGCATTCCTGTCCACACTGGCCACTTTAGGCTATACCAACGGACCCTCCCATGTGCAAGTGGGCAGCTTCTGCTCTCCTGGATCCTAGAAGAAATATTTGAGAAACACTGCATTTCACAATTTCTTTGTTGTATGGTCCCATAGTTTTTCTAAAGGTTCCAAGTTCGCTCAGAAGCTAGGGTAGGGAGGAGAGGACAGGGCGTGGATCACGCTAACCCCAGGGAACGCAGACTGGGGGCTCAATCATACTTTACAATCTTCAGAGTTTCAATCTATTATAGTTGAAAATTTCTGAATCAAAAGAATTAAGGTTTACTTTACTCTCCAGCATTTCCCCATTGCTATCAAGTCATCTCAGAGCTTTTCTTAAAGGGAATCTCATTAAAATAAGTAAAAGACGGAGTAGCAGAGCATGTTATTCTCACTAATACAGTGAAAGGTCATTTGTAGATTAACATTGCAGGGGAGCACATGGACTGTGGTGTGGTGGGCTATGGTGGGGAACACACCCTGGGGCGTACACTTGAGTATTGGGGGATCCTCTCCTATACTTCCAAAATACCAGTAATAATGTAAGCCAGCGTTACTTAGACTAAAAATTTTTTTTTTTAAATTCAGGGGAAAGAGAGATATTTTGTTTCCCCCTTATTCTTTAACCTAAAACATTAGAAAAAAACAATAATCTTTCATAAATGTAAGACAGTTCCAAGGACAAAAATTCACTGAACAGTAGTGTGAATTGTTAAATTAAGGTACTTGAAAGTTTCTAGAATACAGGTCTGATTTATAAATGCCTTAAATCTTGTAAACTAAATATATTATGAACTAAATCTAGATAAGAAGAGAAGTGGGATTTAGCTCTTTTCCCCTCTAAAACCAAAGATGATTAAAATATTAATCTGGGTTTAGTGTAGAACCCAAGTGTAATCAAGAACAGGAAATTCATCCACGTGGACATCTCTAAAGGTCTTTCATTTTCAGTTTAAAAACACACCAATTCTCTGGGCCTCCCCGGTGGTGCAGTGGTTGAGCGCGGGGCTGCAAAGCTGCCCGCAGCCTCTGCAGCGCTGGTTTGATCCCGGCTGCTCCCCGGCCACCAGAGGAGGGTCCCACATGGCGCACAGACCTCTCCTGCCGCACCCACTACTCCCCTCAGCAGTGTACTTAAGTCCTTCTGGCTGTTCTGCTCCCTGCTCTGGCTCTGGTGAATTCTCTCACTCTTCCGTGCTTCTGACTGTACCCAGTGCTTGTATAAACAAACAAACAAACAAACAAACAAATTAAATAAATCTTTAAAAAAAAATAAAAACACACCAATTCTCAAAAAACCTGTAGAGGACCTTTATGATGGTACTTATTTCTAGTATGGGTGGCTGAGAAACTCAAAGAAGTAAGTGAAGAGGTCATAGTTAATAAGGAGTAGGAAAGATGGGAATTAATGACTGTTTTTTTGTGTATTACCGAACTCAGTCATTGCTCATTATTTATTTTATTCAGTCATTTGATTCCATTAATTCTTCTATATTCAGTGGTGTCAGTTTCAAGTAAGGAATGCATAAAATTCACAGCCCCTGTAGGGAATTTGAATTTAAACATTGAGGAGATTTTGTACATGAATCTATTGATCTGAGTCCTCCAAAGGCAGAGTTTTTTGGTGTTGTTGAAACAAAACTTTGCTCATTACCAATTTTTAACTGTGGCATTTAGTAACTAACCATTTATGTCCAAATAAAACTTAGGCATATCTTGTGAAAACTGAGTGTTTATTTTAGACAATTTTTTGAAGGTCTTCTTCCCTATTCTGGGAAGATGGTATATAAATGAGCAGGGAGAAAGGAAAGGAAGGAAAGGGGGAGAAAGAAAAAAAGAATAATTTTCTATTCAAAAATAAAAGAAAGTGAAAGATTTTTTATTGTAGTTAATATGTCTCTCAATTTTCCATATCTCATTTTCTTTGAGAGGGAACTTGGGCTAGTGAATTCTCCAGGTAATTTTTGCCGCCTTGCTTTGCATACACCTTTGTTTGGCCAGAAATTGACCTTGTGGACCCTTAAGAAAGGCTGTCAGCCTGTTAGAAGTAGTATGGATGGTGGTAATAACAACTGGTTCATTCTCAGTTTGTACAGTCTAAACACTAACAATCAATTTCAGCAGTGCTCTCTGACTGTCATTCAGTCACCTTTGACTTGTATACCAGCCGGACTGGTGGTGGAAGGCACTTATGAATTCAACAATGATATTCTTATAAAAATCCCCAGTGCTGTCATCTGAAAAGCTCTCGAATGAATATTGTGGGCTGCTATTATTATTGTATTGGGATACAGATGTTCATAGGAAAGGTTTATACTGAACACTTCAAAAGAAATGAAGTGGAGAAGTCTCCAAAGTGACTCAAGATACTCTGCTCTTGGCATCTGGCCATTTTCTTTTCAGAAGTTTGCTATCAAAATTAGAGCTTAGTAGGTGACCAGATTAGATGCCAGGTGGGAGACTACTGATTTCACCATCAGCATCTTCTGGTGGGATTGCATGAGGCCATATGGCTCCATTGTGAATGGCAAGGTGCCAGCAGCCTCACAAACACATTCACATCAAGGGAAAGGAGAGAGCAGCTTAAAAGAAGCTGCTTTAGGGCCAGGAGGACGTTATAATCTCTCAACAGCTTAAGATGCATGAGTCTTTTCCAGTTATGATCCCACTCCGTCTCAGAGAAAAGAGAACTAGCTAAACAGAGACTGTATTTCTTGAAGGGAACTGTGAAGCTCAAATCTCCCCAGTCCAGTGAAAGACTCCCTGGGTCTCACTCCCTGGCTCTTTATGTGTGTCCCTTTGTATCACTGTATTTTGCAACACAGGATGATAAAAACATGTCAGAGGAGAATTTGAATGTTGGTCCCAAATTTCGAATGGGTCTGGTTCTTAAACTTTTATGTTGCATTAATGTAATGTTGCATTTTTCACTCACAGATAGACAAGTTGAAATTCAAAATTATATCCTAAAATAACTGTTCTCCAGTGTTGCAAATGAGTTTTTACTGTGTCCTACAGACAGCAAGTCTTGTCGTCATAGAACAAATTTAGTACATTTTCCCAGCTCTCAGTCTCACCTCTGTCTATGTTTAGCTAAGGGACCTATGTGTTAACTGTATGTCTCAGGTTACCCTCACCTGGGGCAAGGATAGGCTGCTTCCATCTGCCTCAGCGCACGTGTGGTTCTTGGACATGTTGACCCATCTCCACACGGGTAATTTTGACCTCTTCTGGAAGCACCCTCCCAACTCTTCTTTTGCTGTCAGTGCAGGTCCTGTGCATTGTGCTGCTTGTGAAACACATTTGGCATTGACCTTCAGATGTGAACTGACAGTAAAGTAGGATTTACATGGTGTGCGTGTGCTCAAGTTGGGTCTCTTTCCCCACTTCCATATCCTGCTTTACGTGTGAGTCATGGTCTCCAATTCCATACAAAGCGCCCTTTTCCTGGGATTTGACTAGGATTCTCAGGTTCAGTTTCTCTGTTAAATTTATGTTCTGCTTGTTTCTTTGCTTCCACCCAAAGCCTGGAGATATACGACCGCTCAAGAAATGTCTTTCCAGGAAAGATGCTGGCTTTCAGTTATAGGTTTGTGCCAAAGGAGTATCACTTTTCCTAGTTACTTTGCCTGCTGATGGTCAAAACTAGATTCTTTTTTAAACTTTGGGAAAGGTGTACAGTGGGAAGAGAATATATAGAATTTCACTGTTTTATGAACACAAAAACTTCATAAGCACTGTGCCAAGTCACTGACCCCAGAACTTATGGGAAGAGAAGAGGACAGAGATGCAAGCTGTGGATGATGATGGAGTGAACGGCCCTGCCCCCAGATGTCTCATAGCCTCCAGGCTGGATGTATTCCATTTTCTCTTCTGCTTCTTCTCCCCATTCTTTTCCAGGCTGCCTTCAGCTTCAAGGCTCACCTACGTGAACTGCACTGATGCTCCTTAGATGCCCTGTGGGCTCAGCCAGTGAGGATTGGAGGGAAGGGTAAGGAAAGGGAGGTCAAGGTTTCCTCAGTTAGGTTGTCTTGGACCAACGGTTCCTCTTGAATAAGGAACTTTTCTTGCAGGGAAGACAATGCCCCTTGATGGCGCTTCTAGTGTCTGGTGCCCTTTCCCTCCCTGTGTCCCTTTGGGTGTGAGGGTAGCTTAGGTATCTGCTGCTGTGAGCCCTTTTGGCTTCTGTTCATTCACTGGCGATTTGTGATCAACTATGTTTGTGATTTGCAAATGTTCGCAACTTGAGTTATCTTCATTTGAACATATTCTGTGCTTTGTTCAGGCTCTGGCTAATATAAACCCTCTTTGAGTTTATCAGTTCAATGACGTATTTGGGTAATTAGCTCCTCATTTAAAAAGCAAATCCATTTTAGTGGGTTAGTCTGTATTTATTCTAGACTATGAATGATAAATCAGGTTTTAAGGAATCTGGGATTGTTGATTTTGAAATCAAAGGGAGGAAAAGAAAGGAGGATTTTTAGAAGGCTGGTGGGAGAAGGGTTGGTGGGGAAGTATAAAAGTTAAATGTGCCCCAGTGTTTTACTCTTGTTCATCTCTGATGATTATCCATCATGCAGTGTAGAGAAAAGTGCCTATTAGAGAATCATCTCTACCTAAAAGCATTTCTCAGTAGACATTGTGTCCCCTTGGACACATTATGTCAGAAATGCATATGCCCCACAGCAAGGGGAAGGAGCAGCTCCTTGGAGCACACAGAGAAAGTAGCAACGTTTGCAACCCAAAGAGGCTGACTTCAGAGTCTAGGCTCTTAACCACAAAATGTTCATCTTAAAGTGAGCATGGCCTTTATGTGTCCAGGCCACAAAATAAATGGAGAAACCATTCCTTTGGTAGGAACCTTGGGATTTCAAGCATTTAAACCTGACTGGGTCAGCGAGTTTAGAAACATGTGAAAACTACAGAGACTTACAAGAAAACAGAACAAACCCCATTTGGAATTTGTGACCAAACCTCAACTGTTCCTCTGAGACATTTTTATCATCTTGTAGCTGTGAGTCTTCTTGTAAAGAGGCCTAGGGAAGGAGCCAGAAACCAGGGGGAATGATCAGACTAGAGAAGACCTGTGAGGAAGTAATAATGACTTTCACACTCACCATCGACTGGGATTTCCACTCCCTATCAACCATGTTTGTCACTGAATCAGACACTTAGAGACAAAAAAACTCTTTATCCCACTAATAATCCTCTAAGCCACTTAAACATTGGATTTAAACATCTTTCAGCTGTTTTCTAGCCAGGTTGTGCCAAAAAAACTGTTTTGAAGTAGAGGCAGTGGGTGTTAATATTTGAGTGAAGCAGCACTTCAGAGCAGATGGCTCACATAAACCCGAGGCCATGTTTTTAGGTTGGGACTTGGATTTAAGCTTTCAGGCAGGGAGATGGTGCCTAGTGGGGATATCTGGGTAGTCTTTACTCTGAAAACAAAGTGTTCATTTCAGTGGTCTGTCCTGCCATGGTCCTTGGCAGTATCTGCTGAATGCACAAATTTAGCTGAGATGAGGGGGGCTTGTGTCTCAGGCTCCACACACCTCTCAGAGCATTAATGCTAAAGCAGAAGAACTGGAGCTAAAGAAGCATCTGGGTTAGACTTACAAGCGATGATTCAAAAGGTGACATACACTGTGTGTTTAGTCTGACAATTGTGATTTGATATTTAATTTTAGCTGAAACCTGATGATATGTTAACTTGAAAATTTATTAGCTGTAACAAAGCAACTCCTCACTCCACTGAAATCTCTGATGTGCTTTAAAGACAACAGCTGCTTTATTAATTTAGTCAACTTACGTGATGTTTAATCATGCCTCAACCCTCTGAAGAATCTTAAAACTAGATGCTCAAAAATAATGAATAAATTCAGTGGTTGTTGGTGTTTCTTTAGTGACCTTTTCTGTTCAGTCTGTGGACTGGAATTCAGAGCAAATGTACACTTTGGTTTCCAAAAAGAAAAGACACAAAAACCTCAAGCCTTACTATTTTTATGCTTATCACCAGAAGTTAGGCATAAAGAGGACTTAATCAAATACCAACAAAATGAGGAGCCCTGCTAATTTAGCATTTTCTCTTTAATGTGTGATTTTAAAGATAAAAATTTATCCTTAACAAACTCTCCATGTCTAGGTTGAAATTTAGCAGAATCTGAAAGTGGCTGATAGGAACGTGGGAGTCTTTGGGTCGCATCTGTTTCTTTTTAATTTTTACTTTCTTCACGTCTTTGTTTTTTTAACCATTAAAACTATATTTCATTCAATGTCCTTCTTTATGTTATTAATTTGGACTTCTCTAGATTAGACATTATAACACGTTAGACACTGCAATTCTGACACGTTCTTTGCAGTATTGATGAAGAAAAAGTCTTGTCAAAACAGTACAGTGCAAACATGAGTTCTAAGGGAGATTTACAATTAATTAAGGTAATATTATTTGCAGAATTTTTATACTGTGTGCTACTATGGACAATTGAATCTTAGGGTGCACTGGGCAAATACAGTGAAGCATTGCTTTGAGATAATGAATCACATGCTTTTCTCCTTAAAGTGGTCCCACTTGACTTCTTGGACTTCTGTTGGCATCAGTATATTTTAGTACAAATTTCACACATTTTAAACTTGAGCGCTGTGATTAGAATATCTTGTTTAGACTCATAATGACCGGGGGAGGAGACATGGCTCATTAACACTCCAAGATGATTCAAAATTCCACCCAATACATAATTATGATGTCGCTGTGAAGCCCCGCAGTGTGTAGGGACTGACTCTACAGTGACGATGACAGGACAGTTGTCTAACGGGTGCGACTAATAGGCAAAGGTTAATAACTCCACAGGTGGTGCCGTCTCCAGCACATGGGAAAATAAAACACTTTGGAACTCGTGAGCAGGGTGCCCAAAGAACCCAGTGTGAGGGTCAGGAGGGTCTGAATTGCTTCGTAGAGGATTTGACGTCTATCTGGGTCCTGAAGAATTGATCAGCAGGCTCTAAACTGGGTTCCTTTCAATGCTTGTACTATTTTGGATTTGAGAGTGAAACAAAAAGTTAAGAGGGAGAACACAGCTTCCCCGATGCCTTCAACATTACAAGTGTGCAGTCGCTTTGTTAACTGGTAGGCGGTGAATGTGTGATTTTTTTTTTTTTAACTTAAGGCAGGAAAAAATGCATTCTGTGACACCCTGTCCTCCTAACTGGCCAGGTTTCATGTAGCTCTAAATCTGCCGGGATTATCACAAGGGCTTCCTAACCTGACATGGGAATTCAGTGATTTATTTACATGGACCAGACAGCCTCATTTGGACTGTATTTCTGATGAGCAAGCAGTCAGGAGCTGCAGAGGGAGGGCGTCCACACCGACCGCTTAACTGCTCTTGAGAAACACCCTCCATCTTCACCGTGTTACTCAATCCCAAGTCTGAAAGATTTACAAACAGGAGGACAGCAAAGTTCATCTTCAGCTGAGAACACTTTAATTCTTGTTAGCAGCAGTTGGATAAAGAGGGTCTATGAATAATTTGAGACAATATTCAGTAAAAGCGTTTTATTTATTTTTTATGCCTACATTGTGCAAAAATGAAAAATGATGTAAAAATATATAAAATTAAAAAAAATAAAAAATAAATTAAAAAAAAAGTAACAACATTTTATAATAGCAATTCTCATGGGGTAAGGATACAGGAAAGTAGGGTAAGGTATTGTCCTTATGAAAGATCACTGCTTTAGCTTTAGATTCTTTAGGTTTTTTCTTTTAGTCAGTTCTCTAGGAATAGTTTCCCAAGTTCTATGCCTGGCATTCCATTACGCTTGTCATTTACATCCCACTATTTTGTAAAGTTTCTTATTTGACAGCAGACCACATTGAGGTCAAATAATACCTGCCCTATAACCCTAAAGGTTGCTCTCTGATCAAATATTCACCATTGGTTACAGCTTTGGGAACTGGCTTCAGGACTCAAGTTTTTTTCTTTTTCTACCTTACTCTTCTAGCACTAGAATCCCAGTTCCACTTCTCTGTGCCTCCATTTCCTCATCCATAAAATGGGATCATATTAGTAGCTACCTCATAGGGTGGCATAGGATTTGAAAGTGTTAATATTTGTTCAGGGCACATGAGAGCACATTGTCTCATTTAAATGAGACATCATTTAAATACATTTACTACATTATACCTTGATATGACAATGGATTCTGTGTATCACACAGTTTCATCTATACTGCAGGTATTAAGTTTCTAATACATTTTGAAATGACACTGTTCCATCTGGAGAAAATAACATAACTCTTAGTGTTGCCTCCTAAAAAATCATTTAAACCCATGTTTTGAAGAATCAAAGTCAAATGGACATAGACATTTATATTTATCCACAGTAATGTTGTTGCATTCATTTAGGAGAAAATTTTTAATCATCAAATTCCTGAATAGCTGAAGAAGTGTGAACTTTACACACTAATTGAAATATTTATTATTTTAGAATATCACAGCTGTATACAAAAGAGGATGCTTTCTTGACTTGAACCTTAAAATGGATCAAATACTTTGAGTTCCCAGACCAAAACCAAACAAAACTCTAGAAAACAGGGCAATTTACTCAGTTTTGACATCAATATCCTGCTATTTTAGGAATCATTTAAAAATAGGAGACTGTCTAAGAATGAATGATAAGCAGTCTTTCTATGAGTTATTTAACAAATTGATCAGAATATGGAGTTTCTTCTTTTCTAATCGAGCTATAAGGAAAGAATGCAGATAAAATCACTGAATGACTCCTGCCAGAATCTTCTGTAAATATAGCATTATTTTCAGGAGCATTATGAAAAGAGATATAAGACATACGAGCATTATGTCTCTTAGCTGCATAGAACTCAGGATAAGCCATGCAGAGCACTTTCCTCCTGCTCTGTGCTTTAAACAAGTGAACTTGGGCTAAAATGAATGGACACCCTGAGTATCAGAGAATGTCCCATTTATTTATTTATGCATACAAGAACTGGGGTTCAGGCCAGAGGTGTGTGGGGGGGTGAGAGGATTCACCAGAGACAGTGGGGAGCAGAACAGGCAGATCTACTGAAATACACTGCTGAGGGGAGCAGCGGGCGAGGCAGGAGAGGTCTGCTGTGCCATGTGGGTCACCTCCCTGGCCGGGGATCAAACTTGTGGTACAGTGGCTGCAGATAGCTTCATAGTGCTGAGTCTTAACCAGGGATGCCCCAGAAGAAGGATTTTTATGAATCAGGTTTAGAAGTGCCAAACACCTTATAAGATTGCTCCATCAACCTTATAGAGACCCAAATATCTGGGAAGAGGCTGGGAGATGTAGTCTCTCTGTATACTCAGGGGAAAATTAAACAGATTTTAACAAGCCAAAGTTGTCTTCTACACTATCACTATACCAAAAAATAATCCGTGTGAAGAAAAATATTGGTAGATAAGAAAACCTTCTAAACAGAATGAAATTTATAATTACATCGATTGTTTAACCTCTTCCATATTTTTAAGAAGAAATAACTTCATGCACTTATTCCTGTGTTTTTGGAAGTCAAAATCCCAAACTTATACCTTTTCCTTGAATAAATAGTCATCCATGATAGAATGAATAGCTAGAATGACATTATTTTTATTTGAACATATTGATGAATCATGGGAGGAATTTATTTCATCTTTAAGGAACAGAGGTAGAGACAATGTTTTATTATTTGTTTTATATTAACTTTTCATTTTTTTTTTTTTGGTGACTCTATGACAAATCAACCAAAACTTAGTATCTTGAAAGAGCAACAGCTGTTTTATTATTTTCTTACAATTCAGAAATTTGGGAATGGCTCTGTCGGGTGGTTCTGGATTGTGTCTGTGGCAGCAATGAGATGGTGGCTGCATCTGTCATATCAAGATGTATTAGAGAGGCCAGATGGAAAGATACTATTCAGGTGTCTACCTGTCTCTCCATGTGGCCTCTCTGTATGGTCTAGTGTGTTCATCCGGTCAAAATGGTGACCCCTGGGCAATGAGACTCCTTGCAGAGAGGCTGAAGTCATCAGGAGATATTTTTCTGCCATGAAGTCTTTTTAGGTAAATTGTTAGTTTCATTAGCTGTGTTTGCTATTTTCTGTGTTGCTTTAAGTGACAATTTTCCACCTTATTGTAACAAGACTCCCCTTTTCCTCTAGCTTCCACTAACATATTTTAATTTTCTTTAAGTTCTTACTGACAGTGTCTTCAAGAAACTTTAGGTCTGTTAAGGCTTTCTTTGAAACCCTTTAGACTTTCACTCACAGTCTCTTTGGGCTTTTCCACCTTCTACCCACTCCCAGACCCCAAACCAATGCCACATGGTCTAGCTTTTTATAACAACAGCATCGTCGTCCAGGTACTAACATCTGTTTCATTTATGTGTTTCTGCATGATAAATACCATAAAAGTTATTGGCTGAAAATAATAGCAACCCTCTATTGGCTCTCTCGCTTTCTGCTGATCAGGAATTTGAGAAGGGCTCAGATGCTGGTCCCGCTATGGACTCTTATGCAGTCAATTCATGTTGGAGCTGGAACCACAGTGGCAACCAGTGGGTCATTGTGAGATTGAATGGAGATGCTCATAAAGTGCTTACTGGTGAGGTTGCCATGCCATTAATGTGAAAAAATATGTTAGCTCAGTTTTCCATCCTCCATGAAACCTAACTTAATGTTTTGCTTATAATGGATTCTCTTTACTGCTAATTTAACAAATAAAATAAGAATAAAATGGAGTTTACAGAATTATCTGTTTCCTCATTTCATTGTGATTTTTCTGAATATCTTGACCTAATTTATTGATCAGGAGTAGGAAAAATTGAGCTATTTAAAGATGGCACTGAGGCGGAGCAACATGGCGGCGAGGAGACGCTGCGAGTAAGATCTCCCATTAAAAAAAGTTAATAGGGAGGAAAAGCGGCAGGTCCCAGTGAGAACTGGGACACGGAAGATAAACGGACGACTCCAGCAAACTGCCCGAAGAAGAAAGTGGCCATAAAAGAGGACTAGAAGGGAGGGAAGCGCAGAACCCTGCTCCCCTCCCCCGCCCACAGAGGCAGCACTCTCCGACCGGCAGAGAGGAGGAAAACAACAAACCAAAACGGCCAACAAGAAAAACGAACACAGCAAGCGGGACTGTGAGTGGAAAGGAACTATTGCAGCCACCACACCCCGTGAACGGGAGCTGAGGCGAACCCTGCAGGATCCGCCGCGGAGGTGAGCTCCAGGCGCCATTAAAGAGAGCCCCGCCCCCCAGGAGGAGACCAGCACCAGCACACAGCCCCGGCCGCCGGCTGCTTGAAACTGACAGATGACTCCTGGAAGAAACAGAGGGGAACAGAGAAGCCCACCCAAGATGCCGGCCAGTCCCAACAACACAGTGTCCCAACGCATACGGCAAATTAGAAAACAGACAGTAGGGAGGAGAAGAACCACACGCAACCTAGCAACTCTCCAGAGAAAAAGCACACCACAAAAAGAAAGCCAGCCCCCAGATTGCAAAGACAATAACGTGGAAGAATTTCTGAGCCTTCCAGAAAGAGAATTTAAAATTGCCGTGATTAAAAAACTGACAGAAGTCATAAAGGAAAACAATGATAAGGGAAAAATAATCAACGATCAGAAGAATGCAATTGAGTCCCTAGAGAGGGAAAACAATGGTCAGAAGAAAGAAATTGAGTCCCTAAAGAGGGAAGTAAAAGAAATGCAGGAGATCAAAGAATTAATGGAAGAACTAAAGAATTCTGGGAAAAGCAATGAAAGCAGAATAGATGAAATGGAAGAACGAATAAGTAATCTTGAAGACACAGAAATAAAAAGAACCAAAACAGAAAAGGAAAGAGAAGTACGAAGGAAAAAGAACGAAGAAAGACTTCGGGAACTATCTGACTCCATGAGGAAAGGAAATATAAGAGTTATAGGAATACCAGAAGGAGAGGAGAGAGATGTAGGAACAGAGAAAATATTCAAAGAGATAATTGAAGAGAACTTCCCAAATGTGAAGAAGGAGCTGAAAATTGATATACAAGAAGCAAGAAGAACACCAAACTTCCACGACGAAAGGAAAAATACAGCAAGACACATAATAGTAAAGCTCCCAAGAATCCAGGACAAGGAAAAAATAATGAAGCTGGCAAGAGGGAAGAAACAGATAACATTCAAAGGAAAACCAATCAGGCTGACATCAGACTTCTCCGAAGAAACACTACAGGCAAGGAGAGAGTGGAGGGACATAGTCAACAGACTCCAAGAAAACAGATGCCAACCAAGAATACTCTATCCCGCAAAGCTCTCCTTCCTCTTTGAAGAAAGAATATGGACCTTCCCAGACAAACAGAAACTCCGGAATTTCATTGCAACTAAACCCCCACTCCAAAAAATACTACAAGGAGTCCTAAAGCCAGAACCTCAGAGGGACGAATAACAATGAAAGAAGGCCAAAAAAAAAAAAAAAAGTTATTAAAAGAATAAATAAATAAAATCAAAGGAAAGACAAACACAATGGCAAATACAGATGTAAACATATCAATATTAACTCTAAATGTAAATGGACTAAACTCTTCAATAAAAAGACACAGAGTGGCAGCCTGGATTAAGAAACAAAACCCAACCTTTTGCTGTCTCCAGGAAACACATTTAGCTACAAAAGATAAAAATAGGCTCAAAGTTAAAGGATGGAAAACAATCCTACAAGCAAATGGACCAAAAAAGAAAGCAGGAACAGCTATACTTATATCAGATAAAACAGATTTCAAACTCAAAAAGATAAAAAGAGACCCCAATGGTCACTACATTATGATCAAGGGGACAATACTTCAAGAAGAAATAACACTCATTAACATATACTCACCAAACGAAGGAGCACCAAAATATATCAGACAACTGTTGTCCTCTCTGAAAACAGACATCAGAGAAAACACATACGTAGTGGGAGACTTCAACACACCACTATCAACAATGGATAGATCAACAAGACAAAAAATAAGTAAAGAAACCAAAGCTCTAAATAAGGACCTAGAGCAATTAGGCTTAACAGACATCTATAGAACACTAAACCCCAAAAAAACGGAGTACACATTTTTCTCAAGCGCACACGGATCATTCTCCAGGATCGATCACATACTGGGGCACAAGACAAACATCAACAGATACACCAAGATTGAAATCATATCAACCATCTTTTCTGACCATGAAGGCATCAAACTAGAAATAAACCATAAAAAGAAGGCAAGGAACTTTCCTACCTCATGGAGATTAAAAACCACACTACTGGAAGACCATTGGACTAATGAGGAGATCAAAGATGAAATTAAAAAATTTTTTGAATTGAACGACAAGGAGGACACTAATATCCTAAATGTATGGGATGCAGCAAAAGCAGTAATAAGAGGAAAATATATAGCAATAGAAGCTCACATCAAGAAACAAGAAAGAACGCAAAGAAACAACCTCATCTCGAAGCTCAAAGATCTAGAAAAAGAACAACAAAAAAACCCCAAAACCAGTAGAAGAAAAGAAATAATAAAAACCAAAGCAGAAATAAATGAAATTGAAACTAAAAAAACAATCCAAAAGATCAATGAAACCAAGAGCTGGTTCTTTGAAAAAATCAATAAAATAGACAAACCCCTAGCCAGGCTCACAGGGGAAAAAAGGGAGAAAGCACAAATAAACAGGATCATCAATGAAAGAGGAGAAATCACAACGGACACAGCAGAAATCAAAAGAATAATCAGTAACTACTATGAACAGTTATATGGAAACAAGTTTAACAATCTAGAGGAGATGGACAAATTCCTACAACTCTACAATCACCCAAAGCTAGATAAAGAAGAAATAGAACACCTAAACAGACCAATTACTATTAGCGAAATTGAAATGGTAATAAAAAACCTCCCCAAAAACAAAAGCCCAGGACCTGATGGATTTACAAATGAATTCTACCAAACATTCAGAGATGAATTAGTGCCTATCCTTCACAAACTCTTCCAAAAATTGAGAAGGAAGGGACAATACCAAACACGTTCTATGAAGCCAACATTACACTAATACCAAAACCGAACAAGGACAACACAAAAAAGGAAAACTACAGGCCAATCTCCCTAATGAACACTGATGCAAAAATCCTCAATAAAATTTTAGCTATCAGAATCCAACAATGTATCCATAAGATAATTCACCACGACCAAGTTGGATTCATTCCAGGGGCACAAGGATGGTTTAACATCCGAAAATCAATCAACGTTATCCAACACATCAACAAAAAGAAATATAAAAACCATATGATAATATCAATAGATGCTGAGAAAGCTTTCGACAAAGTGCAACACCCATTCATGATAAAAGCCCTTGAAATTCTGGGGATACAAGGAACATACCTCAACATCATAAAGGCCATCTATGACAAGCCAACAGCCAGTATCATTCTCAATGGTGAAAAGCTGAAAGCAATTCCATTAAGATCTGGAACAAGACAAGGATGTCCACTCTCACCATTGCTTTTCAATATAATACTGGAAATCCTAGCCAGGGCAATAAGACAAGAGAAAGACATCCAAGGAATCCAAATAGGAAAAGAAGAAGTCAAACTATCACTATTTGCAGACGATATGATATTATACATAGAGAACCCCAAAAACTCCACAGAAAAGCTAATTCAACTCATCAATCAGTTCAGTAAAGTGGCAGGATACAAAATCAACACGCAAAAGTCAGTAGCCTTCCTATACACAAACAATAAATCTGAAGAAGAAGAAATCAAAAAGACCATCCCTTTTGTTATTGAAACAAAAAAAATCAAATATTTGGGAATAAATCTAACAAAAGAGGTAAAGGACCTATACAAAGAAAACTATAAAACACTGTTAAAAGAAATAGAAGAAGACACAAAGAAATGGAGAGACATCCCCTCCTCATGGATTGGAAGAATAAACATTATTAAAATGGCCATCCTACCAAAAGCAATATACAGATTCAATGCTATTCCAATCAAAATTTCAATGTCATTCTTCAAAGAAATAGAACAATTATTGATGAAATTCATATGGAATCACCAAAAACCCCGAATAGCCAAAGCTCTCCTGAAAAAAAAAGAAGGGAATGGAGGCATCAGACTCCCAGACTTCAAACTATACTACAAAGCCATAATCATCAAAACTGCATGGTATTGGAACAAGAACAGACATACAGACCAATGGAATCGAATAGAAAATCCAGAAATAAACCCACAGATTTATGGTCAACTAATCTTTGACAAAGGAGCAAAGAATATGCATTGGAGCAAAGAAAGTTTGTTCAATAAATGGTGCTGGGAAAACTGGGTCGCTACATGCAAAAGAATGAAGCTTGACCACCACCTCACACCATACACAAAAATCAACTCAAAATGGATTAAAGAACTAGACATAAGACCTGAAACCATAAAATATATAGAAGGAAATATAGGCGAAACACTACGTGATTTGCACATCAAAGACATCTTTACAGACACATCACCCAAAGCAGTGATAGTGAAGGCAAAGATAAACAGCTGGGACTACATCAAATTAAAGAGCTTTTGCACAGCAAAAGAGACAATAACAAAAACAAAGAGAAACCCCACCAACTGGGAGAACATTTTTGCACCCAACACTAATGATAAAGGACTGATCACAAAAATCTGCAAAGAGCTGATGAGACTCAACAACAACAAAGAAAATAATCCAGTCAAAAAATGGGCAGAAGAGCTTAAAAGAAACTTCTCTGAAGAGGAAATGCAAATGGCCAACAGGCATATGAAAAAATGTTCAACATCACTTGTCATCAGGGAAATGCAAATCAAAACTACCATGAGATACCATCTTACACCAGTGAGAATGGCACATATTAAAAAAACTAGCAACAACAAATGTTGGCGAGGGTGTGGAGAAAAAGGAACTCTTCTGCACTGTTGGTGGGAGTGCAAACTGGTCCAACCACTGTGGAAAGCTGTATGGAGATTTCTGGACCTACTAAACATAGAGCTTCCATATGATCCAGCAATTCCACTCCTAGGTATTTACCCAAAGGACACAGAAACATCAATTCCAAAGAACACCTGCACCCCTATGTTTATAGCAGCACTGTTTACAATAGCTAAGCTTTGGAAACAACCCAAATGCCCAAAAATAGATGACTGGATCAAGAAGATGTGGTACATATATACCATGGAATATTACTCAGCATTCAAAAAAGATAAACACATGCAATTTGCAGCAACATGGATGGCGCTGGAAGGGATCATGCTCAGCGAAATAAGCCAAAAAGAAAAAGAAAAATACCGGATGGTCTCACTCATAGCAGGAATCTAGAAAACTTAAATAAGGGACCAGGAAAATGAATAACTATAAGAAAGTGAAAATCAAAATCAACAAAAACTATGAACCAGAGACACTTTTAGGGGGGCGGGGGTGGGAGGGGAGGGATTGGGGTCAGAATGGGGGGGCTGCAATTGTATGGGGAATATAACAATAAAATTTATTAAAAAAAAAAAAAAGAGAAAGTGAAAAAAAAAAAAAGGAGAAAAACCATACACATACAAGTACAAAAAAAAAAAAAAAAAAAAAAAAAGATGGCACTGAATGTCACAGGCAGAGATGATGTTACATTTCTGTTTCCAGGGTCTATTTTCTGTCCTGTAAGTCTAACTTTTATTTCTAACAAAGAGTAACTTGGACTTGTGTTTTCTTGGATATTGTCAATATTGCCAGAATTGATTCCTCCCACAGAGTAGAATCACCAATTTTCATTGTTTCTAGTTCTCTCTCCTTTCAGCCAACCAAATTGTTTCCACTGTCTAAGAAAAGATACTAGAACTTTCTGTGAATTTTCAAGATTGACCCTTCCTGTCCTTGGAAGTGTTATTTTTCATCATCTTAGAAGAATGACATTCTTTTCTTTCCAAGAGAGCACTCCCATCAGATGTCAGTTTTAAGGACAATTGGAAGGAGCTGAAAGATTTGGGAAGATGAGGTCAGATATCTCCTGAGGGGTGACATATAATGCTGGGTGACACCTATTGATCACTGTCTTCTGCTGATTGGATTTTGAGGTGGTGATAGAGAGAAAAGAGGGACTAAGATAGAAGCTCTGTAATTGGAAAACATACCAATGGATTTCAACTAGTATTTACTTTGGGGTTATATTTGAAGAAAGAGAAGGAAAAGAAACTCTCTTAAAAGCACTATTACTTTAAAACCTGACATCTGACTAACCTAAGAGTTGCTATTATTGGGGATCAGCCCAAATTGACACCTTGAAAACATTCTGGGGTCAATAAACTTCCAAAAACAAATTTTAAAGTCATTCTCTTGGCATGTCATAGAATCATTTCAGAAAAGAAAATTTGCTCAGGGCAACTTTTTTTGGTTGGGAACATGTTACTTAGATGGACAACCTTTCCCCGGTCAGTTGAAGTCAGTCCTCAAATATAAAAGTTAGTCTCTGGCCCAGGAGGCGTTTCCCTCCTGGCTGGATTTGCAGCTTGTGTTTTAATGTCCTGCTACACTGGAAAGGCAGAGGAGAGTCCAGATATAACACTGGGGAATGGTTTCCAGCCAGCAGAGAATAAATAGGCTTCTGGAGGAGGAAGTTCTAGAAAAGTACCAGTGTTCATCATGCTGGTTTCTGTTTAAAAAGCCACCCTCCCCAGATCATGCCAAGCCTGGAAATTCTGCTGTCCTCTCAATTTTCTTAATATTGAGTGGCATTTCTCTAAGGAGTGAAGTGAGTTGAAAGAGTGTGTGCCATTTCAGAACTAAAATCAGGTTTAGATCGATTTAGAATCCTAGAATCTAAAGAATTTGGAATTTGCAGTTGTTTTAAAATGTTTCCTTAAAATTAATATTTCATGTGAAATTAAGTGAATTGCAAGGAATTTTTAATGATGGAAGAACTATCATCATTAATAGCTCATCTTCCTGGTTCTAATGTCAAATGCATTTGTGCCTGTAATGTCTTAGGGGCAGCCTTCTATTTTTTACTCTCAGGCATTGAGTACAGACAATGTGTAAGAATATATGGGGCACCTTCATATAGGTGCCAAGAGTTATGGAAAGTTCGAGAAATCTGAATTCTCGACTACCGATATGGAGGATGAGTGCCTATAAATATGTATGTAACTGAATGTGGGACTGCCAATCCTTTCTTCCGTGTTTCCAGAGTGAACAATAGAGTGAAACATGAGGAAGGGGTTTTTATTTAGAGTGTTTGAAATTAGGGAGAAAGTGTAAGGTCCATAATTCTGCTTATGGGGCTCTAGGTCCTCTGTGGATGGTGGCAGGCTTGGACATTGGCCTTAGGCCTCCCTCTTAATTATGCCCAGGGTTTCCATTTTTATGGTTTAAATCATGTCCAGGTACATGTAATTTCTTACTTTTTACACACCTTTTGGCAAGAATATAGTTCATTTAAGAGTTACTGGGTTGGTAGGTGCAAGTTTAGTAGTTTTATAGACTTTTCTCTATTTTTGGTTTAATCTGTGAAGAAGATGTGAGTTTTTGGCTGTTTTGATCTACTAAGCCCCTTCTCCATGAATCCATGGCCAGGTGTAATGGGAATTGCTAACCACCAGAACAGTGTGCAGACTTCGAAAGCAGTTTTCAGGTGGTTCTGTCTTAGGCAGAACTACTACAAAGTCATAGTCTATGTGATGTCTGTGCTCATGTTTATTTTTCAGTTGTAGGTTAAAGTTAGAATATCAGAAAACTCATTGTAGAATCATTTAGTGAAATTCAAGGCTGCTCTTCCAAGATGACGGAGAAAATTAACTTTTGAAATTGTCAAATAGTTGACGGTTTGTGCCCAGAATCCTCAGGCTGTGCCACTAGCAAATACCTGCCCAGAATGCTCAGTGTTCCATGGAGATGTTCTCCTTTTCTTGTTGGCTTTTGTTTTAGAGCCATCCCCATAGACAGTAACTCTGTCTGTTAGTGATGATGCTATATAAATTATGTATGCTATATAAATTATGTATGTATAAATTATATATGTATATGTGTATACATATATTACTTTGAGGGTTATCAGGAAATAGCAACTTCTGAAGTGGAATAAGGCAGTTAGTGGGAACATATGTTTGTTTTCTTTGTGTAGTTATAGGTTTAAAAGTAACTAATGAATATTTGATGTAAAGGCAGTAGTCTTTGCATTGAACAATTAAAAGTTGGATAGTGCTGAGGAATGGGGCTTCTAACACTTTGTACTCAAGTTCAGAGCGTGGCTATTGGTTTCTCAAAGTACCGTGGTGGATGGAAAATGAATGTTTGCTTCTCTTTGAAAGCTGGAGCAGAGTTAGGGTTAGTCTAGGTGAATCCAGAAGATGTTTGACTTTGTGCCCATGGTTACTCTGATTTTCCAAACTCTCCCCTTTGTTACTACTCTATTTCTGAATTACCTGTCTCAGGTAGATCCTTACAAAAAGATGTCTTACTTGTCAAATGTAGAGCTTTTATTAGAAATATTTTCTCATTTTTCCTCAGAAATATAGTTCTTACTGTATAGATTATCTAATGCTAGAAAGTAAGAAACATTGTGTTTCCACAGAGGTGTATGTTTTCTGTCAATCAAACCCAAATAACTACCTCAATAACCCATAATTATCACGGGCTGTATAGTTCACACCTAACGTGTAATCATCACAAGACACTGGTTTCATAATTAGGCCCTGACTAACCTGGGTGAGAAGTAAAACAATGGAGAGGGGTGTGCTGTGTAGACCGGTTGCCAGTGCTATAGGCAAGTTGATCCACCCTTCCTTGGTCCAAGAGGAAGGTTATAACTCCTCCCATCCCCCACTAATAAAACGTGCATCTGCAAGTGTTCAGCTTGATCTTGAGTATCTCAGTGCCTAAAGAATAGTCATCCTTGGTTGTTCTTTGAGGACAGAGCATTCCCACAGTGCAAAATAAGGCTACAAATCATAGGATGTATGGCCAATTTGGAAGTAAGAATAAAAGAATGCAAGTTGTAAATTCTTGTTCTTTTGGAATGACAAGTTAATTTGAAATGTGTAGACATCCTTTTGGACTGGGAAGGCCAAAAACTTTTCTCAGAACCTCCCATGGTTCAGAATTACTTCTAATGGTAGATATAGTCAGGCTGGAGTCATTTGCCCAGATGATCATTAGCATAGGGAGCACCAGGTTGTGATGAAAACTCTGGAGGTGAGTGGCCAGTTAGACCTAATGCATATTTCCCAACCTCTGACATTCAGGTCTTCTTATGACTTGGAACAGATTCCTGCAGAGTGCAAGTCTATGTTTCCTCCAGAAACTTCCTATTTTCATTTAACCTCTGGGACTGCTACTTCTTCTAAATATAAACACCATTCTTCACTTTTCTTTTCCTCCCTGTCATTAATCTATCTTCCTTCTCAAGGTATTTAGCTGCCAACTAGGCTTAAGCTAGGGAGCAGGGACACAAAAACGTCCTGGTGCACTCTCTGTCCTCAAGAGGGGGACATACACAGGTGAATAAGTAATGCCAACACACAGTAGACAAAGCTGTGAAAGAGACACACAGTGGGTTCCATGAAGGCAAACTCTTCCTGGGAGGGTTTTAGGGGTGTGGTAGCTTGATAGGAGAGTTGATGTCTGAGATGAGTCATGAAGGAAGAATAGAGGTTTTGCAGACTGAGATGGAGGAAAATTAAGATGTTCTTTTTTATTTCTTGTGGGCACTACTCAAGCCCATTTTAAGTAGGGATGGTACATACTACACTGTTAAAACACTTAACTCTAGTGGAAGTTTAGGCAGCACCTTGGTGGGGGGGGTCCTAAGACAAGCAGATGATGAGGAAGGTGCAGTAGTCTGGTAGGTAAAGTCAGGGCATGAAAAGTGTAATGGTTTTATGTGTATATGAGATAGTAGATAAAAGACATTTCTCATGGGTGGAATTGCACAGATATTGGTGATGATGGGATTCGACACTCTATGGCTTTCAGTTCCTGTCTCTGGATAGATGTTGTAATCATTCATTCAACAAATATGTATTAAGCACCTGACATATATAACCCATAAAGATAATCAAGATGAAATTACTGTCCCCAAGCCAGAAGTTTTAAATTTTTGTTGGGAACAGGAATCATCTGGGGAGATTTGAAAAATCTCAATGGCCAGCTGTTCCTCTGACTAATTAAGTTAGATCTTTGGGGGTGGGAGGGCAGAGTATATGGGGGTGGGGTGGGATACAAACATTTGTAATTTTAGGAATTTCCCAAGGTGATTCTACAGTGTAGCTAGGACTGAGAGCTGCTGCTCCAGTTCCTTTAAGCTAGTCAGTCAACATGATGTTGCAAATATAGAGATCTGACAGAAATTGGAGCACAGTTTCTAGTAGGACTGGGTCATTCTGCTCTGCAGTTCAGGCTGGCTGTCCTAGAGAGAGTGCCTCTTTAGCTGGGACTGGAGAATGGGAGGGGCTTCCCAGGAGTTGAAGGGGAGAGGGCATTCTATTCCAGGGAGCAGCCCTTGCAGAAGACACCACTTTTGAGTGCTAATAGAGAGACTAATTGAGGAGGCACAGAGGGAAGGAGCAGGAAGGAAACAACACATTCCAGGTCTGAAGACAATGGGTCTTTGGGACAGCCAAGCAGAACTGTCAGCATCAGTTAGAGAATCTGGATCTCAGGAGAAGTGAGGCCTTGGGAGATACAGATTTAGGAGTCTCCTGTTGATAGTTCAAACTATGGGAGTGGGCACAATAACTCAGGAACGCTGCAGAGATACAGCTAATGAGCACTGACACTTAATTGGGGCCAGCTTCAGAGGAAGGGCTGTGTAAGGAGGAGCAGGGAGGAAGTACATTCATCTTTGAAGATGTCTTCCGTTCCACAGCCTGTCCACCTCCCTGTGATTAATTTGGACCTGCTCATTGTCAGACGTTAGCAATTGCATAATTTTCAAGTTCTCGGTATCCTTGTTAACGGGGAAATTGCCAGTAAAGGCCACTCACTTATTATTCCTATTATGACGAGAGTATCATTTGTTCAGACAAAGACTTACCATTTACAAGACACTGGGGGCGTATACCTTCCTTGCCTCTAGGGACTCATAAATGTCAAACCATAAGATATAAACATGCTCCTTAACCACTAATTAAGAAAGTTGAAGCCACTCAAAGTAGAAGGTATTTCTTTTCTCAAATCCTTCAGTCTGTCTTGCCATAGGTAGGGAAAATTTAGTTACTGTTTATGGCAATGATTTTTAAAAGAGTAAAGGGGGGGAGGAGACAGAATGGAGTTAAGAAAGAAAGAGGTATTTTTTAGTCTAAAGGTGCTATTTTGATTAAATAAACAGGTTTCTAAAAAACATTGACTATCAAAATGGGGAGGGAGCACAATGGACTATGGTGAGGACTCAGGTGATTTGGTGGTGGGTGTGGTGTGGTAACACCACCTTAAGGGGAGATGCTATGCCTCTAAATCACAATGTTGTAAAGCAGTGTAATTTCAATATAAAAAAATAAATAAACCATGTTCTAAAGCTGTAAGGTTTTATGGAATAAATTTATCTTGTAAAGTTGCAGGAGAAAAATGAAACTATTTGGTCACCACAGAATAAATTCCCTGGTGGCGAGGAAGCAACTTATATTTACTGTTGATTCCAAGTCCAGTATCTGGCACAAAGTATATGTCCAATAAATGTTAGTTGAATAAATGACTAAAAAAATGCAAGCTGACCTGGTCTCTACTTTGACCAGTGAGGAAAAGATGAATTCAACCAGCTTGTTCTCAAGCAGTTTTCAGTCTAATAAGGATAGGGTCTAAAGAGTTCCCAAATTGTATTAATCCAAATTGGAGAAAATGAATTCTTGGGGGTCAATACAAGCTAAGTAATGGAGATTCAGAGAAGGGGAAGCATGTATTGGAGTGGCGGGCTTACAGGCAAAGGCCAAGAAATATGTGATAGAGGAGCATGGGGGAGCTGGAGGTGTCGAAGATTTAAGATGTTTATTAAAAGATGACTGAGACTTAGGAAAGTAGGAATGATTTAGGAGAAAATATCTTTTTTAAAAGATTTATTTATTTATGCATACAAGAGCTGGGGTACAGGCTAGAGGCATGGGGGGTGAGAGGATTCACCAGAGACAGAGTGGGAACAGAACAGGCAGATTGACCGAAGTACACTGCTGAGGGGAACAGTCAGGAGAGGTCTGCTGCTCCATGTGGGCTGCTCCCTGGCCAGCTGGGCGATCGAACTTGCGCTGCAGAGGCTGCGGACAGCCTCATAGGTTGCGTCTTAACCCCCTGTGCCACCAGGGAGACCCTAGGAGGAAATATCTTGAATGAAGGAAAACTGAAGTTCATTCAAAAGAAGAGTAGAGATATGAAAACTTAGATAAACTTAAGGCGGGAGAGATAGGACACAGGCAGCGGGTTATGGAAGACTTACCTGTTCTCCCTGAACACCTCATGCTCTTCCGTGGCTTGAGTGGGTAGCAACCCTGAGCCCCTCAGTTCTTCCCAAGTAAAAGCACTTCCCTTAGAGATAAGCCATCCAACCCAACTGGGGTAAAGAAGAAAAGAGCAAATTTATAGCAATTCCTTCATCCTTCCCACCGCAGGACCCCCTTCCCTCCCCCCGGCTGACACATGGAGTCGGGGGGAAGTCTGAGTGGGCACAGATCTAGGTGAAGAGGGGAAGGAGTTGTGGGCTGATGTGTTTGTGTTGTAACTCCAGGGGTGCAGGGACTGTCTCGCGCAGCTTTGCTTCCTCCCACAGTAACATACAGAAGAACTATAATAAATATTTATTGAGTGATGGTCAATAAAATATGCTTTACTTTGGATTCCACTCATAATGCCATGAAGTAACGAGGGCTTCTACTGGATTGACTGAGGATTTTTTTCTGAGAAGCAAAGATGCCGAAAATTTGGCCAGGTTGCTTTGCAACTCTTCATGGCATAAAATTCTCGGATATGGGTCTTTGGTTGTGAGCCTAAGGATTCTGTGTTCAGTCCCCATTTTAGATATCTTGAAAGTCAGATAAGAGAGGAGAAATTTACGTCAGTCCTACAAACACCTGAAAGCTTTAATTACCTTTTCAAAATTGTTATCATTTGCTCAACATCTTTTCAAAGTGGATTTTTTTCTCAGTCAGATATTTAGATAGTATGAGCATATTTATTTATTTCTTTAAACTTTACTCATTCAGAGTCTACTTGCTTGTAAGCTAAAGTTATCAAATACATGTATTTGAAAATATCAGTTTGGTCTATTGTTACCCTAAGTGAGGCCAGGAATATTCTGTTTAATGGGATTACAGGCAGACTGACTTTGGGGTATGTTTTGGTGCTTGAACACTAACACAAAAGGCAGTAACAAAATATTCTTTCCATTTGTTAGAGCAGCTCCAGGTCCTTTGAGTCACAGGGTTTCACACTTGGGCACAGTGTGCTCTTTGGGGCTGTCAGACGGTGGAGACAGAGTGGTTGGGGAAGGCCTGATTCTTGGCCTTCACTTGGACTCCTTAGACTTCCATTCCAGGCCCTTGGATGAATGATATGGGCAGGAACTGAAGTGTGGGGACACTTCTTACCACGCAGCACTTGGCCAAAACAGCAGAATCTCCATGGGAATGAAAGCAGCCGAGGCCCATCACCTGCCTCCCATCATGAGGGAGCTGGAGGATAAAGCATGGCTTGTGCTTTTGACCAAAGCTATCATCTCTGGTCTGATACAGAGTTTGCTTCCCCTTAATCTTTGTTATGTGGAATAACATAATTCCTGAAATGTTTATAATGATTTTTTTTTTAATAGAGGCATGTTTTTTATTTATTTGTTTGGTTGTTTGTTTGTTTTGTTTATACAAGCACTGGGTACAGTCAGAAGCGCGGGAGGGTGAGAGAATTCACCAGAGCCAGAGCGGGGAGCAGAGCAGGCAGAAGGACCGAAGTACACTGCTGAGGGGAGCAGCGGGCGGCAGGAGAGGTCTGCGTGCCATGTGGGACCCTCCTCCGGTGGCCGGGGAGCAGCCGGGGATCGAACCACGCTGCAGAGGCCGCGGGCAGCTTCGCAACCCAGCGCTCAACCGCTGTGCCACCGGGGAGGCCCTATAATGATTTTAAAGTCAGATTAACATCCCTAACTATGACAAATGATAGCCCTTGTTAATAAATCAAATGAATTATTTATTCCCTTCACTGAAGTGAAGATGCCTTTACAACTTCAGTTAAAATCTTCTTCTGTTGTTTTGGTACCTTTTCTGGAGGCTTTGAACTTTCCCCATCACCAAAGGTAGAACCCCACTTATGGGTGGAAGAAGCCCCATATCGCATGGGGCTGGAATTCTCATCTTCAGGGTGAGGCCCCTGAGGATCTTCTGAGATGATTTGCTGTAGGTACAAGGCAGTTTTCAGATCTTGTGATTCTGGTTATGCTAGTCTAGGATACAGATTTATTTGCAAATGTTTTTATTGGAGTGTCCCAAGAGTCATCTGAAAAACTCAAGAGTGCCAACATTCCTATTGTTATAAAACAAGTGTCATACTGCTTATTGGTTTATTTCTTGGTGTTATTTCCCCTTCAGAAACAGAATTCAAACCTCATAATTGAGTATTTATTTATTATTAAATACGAAAAGAGAGCTAGAAGACAAGCATCTTGGAAATGTCTTCCAAATCTGACTTAATCATTTCAGTAATGTGGATGACAGTAGACTTTTAACTCAGGTTTCTTAATTATAAAAATGCAGTTTATTTTTCTGAGAAGAAAGATTTTGAAACTAATTTTGTCTAGATTTGGGGCAATCAACTGGTTTATCTAAGGTGATTTGAGAGATAACTGTTGAATTTTCTCTTGTGTTTTTTTCTCCTAAGCTTTAGATGGAAAAGAACACATCAGCCTTCTCATTTTTATGTATGAAAAGTATTCTGTCTTCTAACCCACAGTTTTCTCTGATTCTTGGCCTTCAGCCTTGCTTCCTACCGCATGCGCATAGGAATTCCCCTGCCTGTATCTAAATCTAAGCCCCTGAGGGACAACAATTGCCCCATGTAGAGGTCATGGCACCCAAACGTGTTGTTTTGCTGCTCTTTAGTTATCATAGACAATCCATGGGGACATCACAAGGATGTCTCTTTCTCAAAATTATGACCTCCTCTGCTACCAAGGACCTGAGAAACATTTTATAAGACCCTTCATGACTGGTCAAATTGGCAGACATTCACATGACTAGCTATTGCTATCTTGGGCTGTTTCCTCACTGACAAGAAAACTCTCCCATCCACTTCTCTTCATTCTTTGTGACAGTGGCAGGCCCTTGTTGAGGAGAACCCTGACTTTCTGCTTTTAAGCTTAGGACAAATGAGCCCTTCCTTACATTAGTTTCCTGATGTATTTTTTCCCCTCCTAGAGAGAATTTCAGCAGTGCTCTGGGATTCTTTTTATTGTAATTTTGTTTTGTGAGAGGACAGCATGAATGTTCCTATGACAGGCCACCAAGGCCACAGTGCATATTTCCATGATAACTCCCAGTGTCCAGTTTTCTCCCACTGGCCTAAAACAACATAGCTCTTCATTGGGGGGTAAGAACTTCTCTCTGGGATCATGGCTCGTTTCTGAACCACCTAATTCATGTTCACTAATGAAGACATTCTCCTCCCTTGGTGGAAGGAAGCTCTTGGCTATATGTCAGGTAACATTTACTGATTTCAGTCATGATGTTCCTGCCATGTGGGTGTCCTGAAGAGGTGCTCGTTTCCCCTGCTCCTGAGGGCTGCCATGAAGCGATGACTGGGTCTCCTCTGGTAGATTCTGACTTCTCTGCTGACTGTACACTGTCCTTCAAGTTCACTTCCTGACTGACAGTCCCTCTGGGAGTCATACTTCCCCCCCCCTCCCTAGTCTGAATCAAGCTATGTGAAGCTGCTCTTCTCTGTTTTTCTTGCTTAAAGGAGTTTGGAGGGGATGTCAGATTATTTGCAGCTAGAACCCTGTCTGATAGGCTCAGGATGGAGGACAAGGATAGCACATGTGTGGTTTATTTTTTTTCTTTTGATATTTCAGGAATAGAAACAAGGTGACAGACTCACCCAACTGAAAATGCTTATCATCAAAAATTATTAGGAAGAAGAGAATGACTTGTTTAAAAAAATAGAAAGTCATGTCAGGATAAGTCATAAGTCAGAATAAGAAAGACTTCTAGGTACAAAGGCCACTTAAAACCACAGCAAAAAGCCAGTTTTTAAGTAGCTGTATCATTTATGTAATTTTTAAAATTAATCTGTCAGTTGTTTACTGGATAATTCTGAGAGAAAATTCTCTTACCTACAGGTAGGCTATTCCAGGTCATTTCTACAATTTGAAACATTTTCAGTCAGCTGTTAAATAATTTTTCAATGTGTAAAATATAGTTTGGTGTATTAAAGGGACAAGGTTTTGAAATGTGGTTAGTTTTTTTACCTTGACCAGGTTTTTTTTTTAACAATATGTTAGGGATATTTTTATAGACACAGTGCATAAGAGGTTTAGATGGGGCCTGGAGTACAGTAGACAGCCAACAGTAAGAGTAGCTACTATTTATTATCCCTCTTGTTACTCTGGCCACATTGCTGTCTTCACCAGTCTTGGCCAGAGTTACCTCTTTTCTTGGTTTCTCTTCGTGGAATTTTAGTCACCTTTAATTTTGATTGTAGCTACCAACAAAGAGGCCACTTCTGGAAATTCTGTGTGTCTCTTCACTGGTTATCACTGGATTTCTGATATTTATTATTGACAAGGAAGAAGAAAAAGTAGTTATTGGAGGCAGAACTCAATGATGAAAAAACAGCAGAAAGGTATGGAATATTACTTCCTCAGTGCATACTGGTATGTCCATAATCCTCAGACTTCTGCTCATCAACTAAAAGTCCTGACATTGCCCATTTTTGAGGGTCCCTGCTGATGCTGCCTCTCACCCCTTATTTCCTAGCCCAAAGATAGAGAATTGGTCACTAAGTGAGTTGTTACTTGACTCCTCCTTGTCCTGTGTCACTAGTGTTCCTGACAAGTCTGAGGAACCAGTTATGATGATGAAGTGGTCAAAAACACAGGCTCTAGAACAGACTGTCCTGGCTGAGAATCCTGTCCTATTTCTTGCTTACTTACTTACATAGGTTAATGATCACCCTGAGTCTCAGTTTCTTGTTTTAACCACTGAGAGCCCCCAATTTCTTGATTTAATGGCTATGTTTTTGTCAGTGTCATTGTGGCAATGTCTCTGAATTAGGGGGCACATTAGGTGATAAGTAAATAAATACTTATTGATTAATTTCGTTGTCATCATTGTCAAGTCAATAATCTGGTTCTCTGCTTCAGCATTTGTGTTTTGCTTGTCCACTTCCAATTGGAAGTTTTTTTTTTTTGTTTCATATCATAAAGAAAAAGATGAACTCCACTTGCAAGAAGGAACAATTGAGGAATTTGGCAGTGGTTCGGGGAGACTTAGGGACCTTGTGTTTGGGGTGGAGAGATAAGGTCAGGAAATAAAGATCCTAACATAAGGAGAAGAAACTCCAGAGCGGAGAAAATAGAGGTCCAGAGAAGACTGACCTGAGCATGGGGCTATGGGGTGAAGGAAATTGACAAGGAGAAAAGTCTGGCTCCTAAGTATTCTCCTGAGGGCCTGGGAAAACTATCTTAGAGTTTGGGAACACTTTTGTTGATGTGTTGACAGCTAAGGTTAGAGTAGCATTTCCTTTTGAAAATCCCAAGTGTGTAGAAAATGAGCTTTTACCAAATATTTCAGTTTAACTTCTTTCTGCTTAACAAAGTATCAATCTCTCTCTTCTCTCTCTCTCTCTCCCTCCCTCTCTCTCTCTCTCTCTCTCTCTCTGTGTGTGTGTGTATGAGAGATGTTTGTCAGCTATGTGGAGTCAATTGTATTATCAAGAAAAGAAATTTGACAGAGTAGAAGGAATGAGGTAGCAGATACCAATAACCACAGCAACAGTTTTATATATTGCTTTATGAATAAGTAGTGCACAGAGTCCAGCACATCTGGTTGATGTGGAGAACAAATGTGTCAGAGGTGGCTAGCATGCAATCAGTGTTCTCAGAATTTGGCACCATCTCTCATCTGTTGACAGAAATTTGGGGCTAAGTAAAAATTCTAGAAATAAGAATAGACAGTCACTAAAAACCATCCAGAACTCAAAAATCCCAAATAAGTGATGTGAGGAAGGATTAAGCAGGAACATTTTGACATAAACTTAAGCTATAAAAATACCAATTTATCAAACAGGTAGGTTAGGTGGAATATAAAATGCTCATTAACATTTTATTTGTTTTGTAAACAAATATCTGATTCTTATCTCTGTCTTACGGCCAAGAAGGGTGGGGGGCCTCTCCAAAAGTCATCATCTGGTCAGTGTCCAATCTGGGATTAGAATCAGTCTGAACAACGCCTCAGCATGAGCTCTCAACCACTCAGCAATGCTGGCTTAAAATACAATTCACCACAGTAATCATGAAACATGTTTTGATCTTATTTCAGGTATCAATTCCTAATGCTTTTGTTTCTTGAGAGAGAGCAGCAAATGTGTGTGCTGGAGGAGCTTCTGTGGGAGCTGGTGATGTTTTTTAGATAGTGGTGGTTGAATAAGTGTTTATTATTTCACCTAATGTACTTACATGTTTTATGTACCTAACTTTAACAGGTTGGATAATCTTATTGGTAGAACAGAAACAACTCAACTCTTTTACTGAGTTTCTAAGTTGCTAAAATTCTCTTGAGCGACTCAGGTCATAGTGACGTTATATGGCAAAGGATAAGCTAACACTCTTTTTTTTAGGGTGACTTCACTGACAGGAACCCCCTGTTCAGGCAGATCCCCTGGGGGTGAGGTTAGATGTCCTGGGGACAGATATACTTGTAAAATATGCAGAATAGTTTTCTTGTGAGTAAGGAAGGTTATGGATAACCTGCTCACCATTTGCCTTTGTTTCAAAGTGTTAGCGGAAGCAGAACATATTACAGGGGAGCCAGAAGAATTTTTTAGAAGAGGATTTGTATCATCAATTAAGAGTCCCTTTTAAAAGTCAGTCTTAGAGCATTCTTTAAAAAAATCAGAAAATTGAAGGATAGGAGCACATATGATCCTTCTTGCATGTACTGAAATAGCAGCAGAAAGTCTGTCCCTTCAGTAAGAGTAGGAAGCTCACTACAGTCAGTTGTGAGAAATGGTAGGCAGTTGATAACACTTCTGAGTTTCGACAGTCACCTCAGGACTTTTGGGTCGGGGTGCAGAGGGGGTGAGACTGGAGTAAAGGCAGTTATTGCTCCCTCTTCCTCCTAGGCCTCTGGACATGACCCGGCTTTGTGACAGTATGGGTCAGAACAATGGCCACTCACAGCGAGGAGCCTGTTCTCACTGTTGAGCTTGAGTTCAGGGCTGAAGCAGTGATGCACTCCATAGAAAGACTGCTTTTGTGTTTTCAGAGATCTGGCAGTCAGCTGGGGGGCTGTGGGCAGGGTCTCTGGAGCTGCAATTGCTCACACCATCTTACTGAATCTTCCTTCTGCCCCATTTTCTCCCCAGACTATACCCCCAAGTGAGAGGCAAGCCACAAGTATTACAGATTCTTTAAGAACCATATTTTTTCATCTCACAAAATATGACATCATTTTACTTTACATATGAAACAGTCTTTAAGCAACCTTTCCATTGTTGGCACTGGTGAATACCTAACTTTTATATGTCACATAGTTGGTGTGTGTGTCTTGGTGTGTGTGTGTGTGTACAAACATGTGAATATACACAGGCAAACTTGTGATCTCATTGAATCCCCATAACTTTAAAATATAATGTACATTTAATGTACATCTATGCATATATGTGCACATATAATAATTTTAAAAGAGCATACAAATCTTATTATGGAGGGAACAGGGACTCAGAGAAATTGACAAGTCTGAGATTTTGGAGCTAAAGGGATGCCCGGTCTGGATCAGAACAGACTTTGCGAGTCCAGGATCCTTTTCCCCCCGCCATGGTTTCTACTCCACATGAAGACCACTGATGGCCCCAAGCACACTCGGGTCAGGACTTGCCTGGGATATTTAGCCACCTGGCACAAGTCTTCAAAATAAGAAAGTGAGAGTGCCCAACAACACATACAAAAAGCACACCCCACAGCCGGTGTCGGGTTTCACTGTGCCTGCCTTCATTTTTATAGGACTTGTGTTAGGCTTTCATTGGCTGCCCTTCCACAGTGGGGGAGTTTAATCAACTGTTCAACAACATATGAGGTGGTGTGCCTTGGCAGAGCATGGCAGTTTGCAGCTACACTGACCTGGGTTTGGACCGTGGCTCTGGTGCTTAGGTGACACTATGTATCCTTTGCAAGGTACTTACTCTGTCAGTTTAAGGACCTAGTCTGTGAAGTGAGGAGGACATTACCTTTCAGAGTTGTGGTAAGGTGCTTGGGAAGGTGGCAGGTAATTAATTGGTGCTATTATTACTGTTATCAGAGGCACACGCTGCCTGAGGAATGGAGAGCGGAGTCCAAAAATTTCAACAACAAATTTTTAGAGACCAGAATGTCAAGGATCTGATTACTTCTTCTCTCTTCACCTGTGAAGGATCAGACTCTTCCCTGCTTACCTGTCTGGTTTGCTAGCAAGATTACTGAGGAGATGAAATAGTTGTGAGTCTCTGAAGAAGTTTCAGAATTCCCAGTAGTTGCTTCTAAAACCATGTCAGCTAAAATATGCACTCAACTGAATACTCAGGGTCCCAAGGCTCCCCTGGAAAGATCTGGGCAGTGGCTTATCTGCACCACAGGCAAGAGTCACTGCAGTAGAATCAGTATTTCCAGCTACCCATGCCTCTGGGGACTCAACCTGGGATCTGCTGCTGTGGTGCCCTGGTGCACTGCAGCTGGTGGACAGCAGAGGGCACCTCCCGCCTGCACTGGAAATGCAAACAGACACCCCCTCTTCCCCCCAGACAGCAGAGATGTGAAATATCACCATCCCCCGTGGTGGCCACACTGACTGCTTCTCCCTCCACTTCTTTTTGCCTTTACATGGCATTTGTCTCACCCATGTTTGTTCCTGCTCCACCACCTCCCATGTCTGCAGGGGACAGCCCGTTGGTCTTTCATGAGATCTGAGCAAAGAGGGAGCTTTGGACTCTGAGGGGGTGGTTTCCCCAGATAGCCTGGGGACTGCCTTCAGTAACTCCTCCAGGCCTTTGTTGAGAGGCCTTCCAGTCCTGTGCGGAACTTTGTTTTATTAAATCTGATGAGTTCTATATTTCTGCCACATGTCACAGATCACCCACGTTGACTGAGCCCTGCCAGAGCTGAGCTGCTGTTACCCTGAAATGAAGCCAGATTGTTTAAGTGGGTGGGGGTAATTCCAGTTTGGTGCAATAAATTATATGGTTCTGCCTGATTTGCTTTGCTCTGGGCTGGGAGAGCTCAGGATAGAACATAGCTTGCAATGTGTGTGGATGGGGGTGAAGGCAGGAGTGAGGGGGTGAGGGAAGGAAGGGGGGATTCTAATTTTCTTCAGTGAATGGGTTGAAGAGTAGAGACAAACAGAGCATCTGGCTTTTTCTTTCCACTCTCTTCCCCAACTCATCTCTTCTATTTTTTCTATACCTGTTTTCAAAACTTGGGACTAGCTTTCTAAATTTCTAGGAAGAAATTTTGGAATTCAAGTTACCCATGAAAGATAACAGAATTCCTTGCACTTCTGTACACTTCTCTGTCACCAAGAAAAACTCTAAGGACTAAGAATACCCAGAAATAGGCCCTTTAGAAGTTCATTTTTCTGTTATGAGGCGCTGGGCTCGGAAGGCGAGATGCCGGAGTGGGGAGATGATCATTGACTCAACCCCACATTTACGTTCTGGAAAGATGAACCTGGAACAACATAGATAAGAAAATAAAGTTCAAACCTTATCATTCTCTTAATTAAATGGGTCTCTGAACTTCATGGGCAGAGGACTTGTATATAAAATATATTGTGGTAGAGTTCAGAGAAAACTAAAGTTGAAAGTATGTGTTCAGAGCTTGACTCCATATAAATTCCTAATCTCTCTGATATTCGCTTTGCTGATCTGTAAGAACAGGAATAGAATTCAGCTCACAGGACTATCATGAGGTCAGGTGAGAAAATGAGGGTGAGTTCTACTGTGACACCAGCAGAGCTCAGTTAACATTTATTTTTTTACTTTCAACAACAGTTATGAGGGCAGATTCCGGCTGTTGTCAGGGAACAAGATCCATTTGTCTTCTGTGACTTTCCTTTGAAGGGGCAGTGCTGAGCAGTCAGATGCAGCAGTGTGGTCCTGCAGCTCAGTGGAAATGCCTACAGACCTAAGGATTTCTGTACAGAAATTAAAAATCATATTTTGAAGATGTACTACATTTCCAAATGTGCCCTTTATTTCCAAAATGAATAAATTTAAATAAGACCAAGATTCATTCCAGGTTTGGACTTGTACAAATAAAGCTTTAAAAGATTTCAGTGAGATCCAGAAATCTCAAAGCACCAGAAAAATTCCTAAGTGAAAAAAATTACTTTTTTCTCAAGTTCAGGGACTTCTAAGATATCTATCTGTCTATCTATCTATCTATCTATCTATCTATCTATCTATCTATCTATCTATCTACCTACCTACCTACCTATCATCTATCTTACATATATTTAACTTTGTTCTTTTGTTATATATATAAATTAGAATATATATCTATATATGAAAACTCTGCTTCAAAATCACGCTATTGGAAAATCTTAGTGGACCAGAGTGGTGAAAAATTTCTCACTGTAACACTTATTTGCACTTTTACTCATGTGGGATTGAGTAGAAGGTGGCTGCATCAGAATGATGGAAGGAAATCTTGGGATTTCTTCTCCACAATTATATGACTTGTTGAAAGCTTGTAGTCCAGCGAGAATCATTGCTATACAAATAAAAATGAATCACCTTTCTTCGCTGATCTCTTAATTTAGTTCAGGATAGTAAATTCTTTGCTTTCTGGGTGGCACCTAAGCCATAATCTCAGATTAAAACACTTCTTAAATATTTGTCTCTTATAGCCTTGTAGAATAAAAACTTATACCAGTTTTTAAAAAGATACAGTTTTTCAGGAAAAAAAATACATATTTTGGCAATCAAAGGGCTAAGCTGAGAGGACTTGTTCATGTTGTCCAAGCCTCCCTTCTGCTTACACTTGAGAGTCCTCCCTCCAACCTTCTTAGTTCTGCTCCTTTCACCACCACCGACAATCCTTTGCTCATCCTAACCCAGGAACTAGCAAGTGCTGTTTCTTCATGTTCTTTTTCTGGGCATGCCTGTCCCCCATCTAGCACTTAATCTTCCCAAGATATATTACTGCAGGAAATGAGCTGACAATTATGTTGATATCTGTTTCTCTCAGCCCTATCTTCTGATTCCCTGAAGATACAAATACTCACTTTTCCCATGGAAAATTTTCACAGTGATGTTTTCTCTTCTGTTTGACTTACCAAAATGCAGACTTTATTAAAGGAAATTATTCATTTACAGTCTCCTGGGTAATAGTATTTAATCACATGGACCTTACTAAATCTTTCCTGGAGTACTTTCCTATAGAATGCTACATATGTTCTCCTATAGCAGTCCTATTAGTAGAACAAACATTTATGATTTCCTAAGTATTGCGGAGAGTGAGTATGTTCTATTTCTAAATTCGAATACTGGAATAATCATCTTCAAATGATAAGGAAATTTAGTCAGACTTTGAAGAACATTAGAAAAGCCATCACTCTGAACTGGAATATTTTAATAGCTCACTGCTTGTTTTCATAGACACAGGATTATTATTATTTAACCCCCTGGATTCTAAATATATTTCTTTTGCATGATCTATTTTCAGTCTCACTGTTACTCAGTTCTCACTGAGTTTCCTATTTGTCCTAGAAGACGTGGATTTCTTGGGCAGGACTTGAAATGGGCAAGAGGAGCACAGGATTTCATTAGTTCTAATCCCATACCTGCTTCATTTTTCAGAATTATCATCTTGATTATTTTTTAAAAAGTTATGTTATTTCTTATTGAGGTAATTCTGGTTTACAACACAGTATGCAATTTTGGGGAGTCGGTTCACACCTCCTCAGATATATGTTACCACATCCTAAGAACCACCAAAGCGTCCACATTCCTCTCCCACAGGCAATCCTTTTGCTCTCCACATCTCTTCTGGTAACCTTAATTCGGTAGTCAGATTTCTAGGGTTTGTTTTGGTTTAACTTTGTCTGTTTCTTTACATTCCACATAGGAGTGAATCATTCTGCTTTTGTCCTTTCCCCTTACTTATTTCAATGAGCAGATCTTTTCTAGTTCCATCCCTGTTGTCACAAATAGCTAGAGTTCATCTTTTTAAACAGATGAGTAATATTTGATGGTATGGATATTTATCCCATGTCTTCTTACCACTAATCTGTTTTGGGGCACTTAGATTGTCTCTAAGCCTTGGCTATTATAAATAGTGCTGCATTGAGCCTAGGAGTGTACATATCCTTTCAAATTAATGTTTTTGCATTCTTTGGATAGGTACAGAGAAGTGGAATTGTCGGATTGTGTGGTAGATCAATGGTAGAAAAATTTTTAATATTTTTGGAAACCGACATACTGTTTCCATAGAGGATGGACCAGTCTACGTTGCCACTTAAAGGTTTCTTCACACCCTTGTCAACACTTGTTTCTGATTCTTTTGTTATGGGATATTATCATGGGAGTGAGGATGTGAGGGTATGAGGTGATATTTCACTGTGGTTTTGATTTGCATTTCCCTGATAATAAGTGATGATGAGCATTTTTTTCATGTACCTGTTAGCCATGTGTATGTCTTCTTCAGAGAAGTGTCTATTGAACACTTGTGTTCATTTTTTTTGACAAGTAAAAAAGCGGAATTTATTAATCCAGACAGTAGAATAATTAGAAATATAAATAGGCTCTGAATAGTTTTAATAGACTTAATATTATTATTATTAATGAATAATTCTTATATATTATTAAGTAAAGCTAATGGTATTTTTTTGAGATGGAGTTGTTTTCCAGTTTTGAGTTGTATGATTCTTTGTGAATCTTGGATATAGCCCCTTCTTAGATGTATGATGTGCAAAAAAATCTCCTCTCATTCAGTGGGGGTGCTTTTTTGTTTTAATGAGTTTCTTTTGCTATGCAGAAGCTTTTTAATTTGATGTAGTATCATTTGTTTATTTTTGTTTTTGTTTTCCTTGCTCTTGGGGTCGGGGTTGAATACCCAAAGACATTACTGAATCCAATGTCTGATTGTTTTGTCTGTTTTCTTTGATGTATTTTATGGTCTCAGGTCTTATATCCAAGTCTTTAATTCATTTGGAGTTAATTTTTGTGCATGATGTGAGATAATGGTGTAGTTTCGTTGTTTTATATGCAGCTTTCCAGCTTTGCCAACAACATTGACTCGACTTTCCTTTTTCCATCATATATTCTTAGTGCCTTTATGGTAAATTAAATATCTATGTAAATGTGGGTTCATTTCTGGACTTTCCATTCGTTTCATTTGTCTGTGTGTCTATTTTTATTCTAATACCATACTGTTTTGATTACTATAGTTTTGTAGTACACTTTGCAGCCTGCTAGAGAAGAGTTTGAACCGACATTATGTTTTTGTCAGAATTGCTTTGGTTATTCTGGTCCTTGTGTGTTTCCATATAACTTTCAGTAAAGTTTGCTTGAAGAATGTCATTAGAACTTTGACAGGAATTGCTTTGAATCTTTAAATTGTTCTGGTTAACATGGCCATTTTCACAATGTTAGTTTTTCCAATTCATGAGCAGGGAATCTCTTTCCATTTCTTTGTGTCTTCTTTAACAATATCTTAGAGTTTTCATTGTATAGGTCCTTACTTCCATTGTTAAGTTTATTACTAGATATTTAATTCTTTTTGATGCAATTGTAAATGAGATTGTTTTCATGGTTTTATTTCCTTTGGTTCATTGTTTGTGTATAGGAATGAAGGCGAGATTTTTGCATTTTGATTGTGTAGTCTGCCATTTCACTGTGCTGATTTGTTTCTAATAGTTTTTTAGAGTTTTCAATGTATTTATTTATTTATTGTTTTAAAAGATTTATTTATTTATTTATACAAGCATTGGGTACAGTCAGAAGCATGGGAGAGTGAGAGAATTCACCAGAGCCAGAGCGGGGAGCAGAACAGGCAGAAGGACCGAAGTACACTGCTGAGGGGAGCAGAGGGTGGCAGGAGAGGTTTGTGCGCCATGTGGGACCCTCGCAGGTGCCTGGGGATCGAACCGGCGCTGCAGAGGCTGCAGGCAGCTTCGCAGCCCAGCGCTCAACCGCTGCGCCACCAGGGGAGGCCCGAGTTTTCAATGTATTTAATCATGTATTCTGCAAATAGTGATAGTTCTACTTTTCCAAATTGAATTACTTTATATCTTTTATTTTTTTGCCCATTTGTTTATGTGAGGATATGCAGCACTATGTTAAAATAGTGGTGAAAGTGAACATCCTTATCTTGCATATGATAAAAGAGTAAAGTTTTCAATTTTTCATCAATGAATATGATATTAGCTGTGGGTTTGGTACATTTTTATTGGATTTTATTATATGTAAGTATGTTCTTCTATCCCTATTTATTTATAGATGAATTAGGTTATATTGGTTTACAATATTGCATATGATTTGGAAGTATAGTTTCACACCTTTTCAGATATATGTTACCATACTATATCTACCATCAAGACACCATAGTCCAATCCTTCTCTACCCCTTTGCTCTCTACCTTCCCTCTCCCCCTCTGGTAGCCTCAATTTTATCATAAGTGTATGTTGAATCCTGTCAAATGCTTCATTTGCATCAATTGATATGATCAGATGACTTTTCTTTCCTTATTTTTGATGTGGCGAATTACATTGATTGGTTTGTATATATTGAATCATCCTTGTATCCCTAGAATAAATCCCATTTGGTCATGATGTATGATCCTTTAAAAGTATTTTTGAATTAAGTTTGCTGAGATTTTGTTGATGATTTCTGCATCTATGTTCATCATTGTATTGGTCTAATGTGTGTGTGTGTGTGTGTGTGTGTGTGTGTGTGCTGTCTTTATCATTTTTGTTATCAGAGTAATACAAATCTCACAAAATGTGTTTGGGAACATTTTCTCTTCCTTGATTTTTGGAAGAGCTTGAGAAGGTATTAGTTCATATTTGCAGGCTTGGTAGAACTCATTCCTGAAAGCATCTAGTCCTAGGTTATTGTGTTTTGGGAGACTTGTGATTACTGTTTCAATTTCCTTGTAATTGGTCTGTTAAGACCAATTGGTCTGTTAAGACCAATCAGTCTGTTTTCCATTTCTCCCTGATTCAATCTTGGAAGGTTGTATGCTTCTAAATATTTTTCCATTTCTTCTTGATTATCAAATTTATTGTCATAGAGATATTCACAGTAGTCTCTTGTGATCCTCTCTCTCTATTTTTTTTTAATGTATACAAGCACTGGGTACAGTCAGAAGTGCAGGAGGGTGAGAGAACTCAACAGAGCCAGAGAGGGGAGCAGAACAGGCAGAAGGACCTAAGTACACTGCTGAGGGGAGCAGCAGGCACAGCAGGAGAGGTCTGCGTGCCATGTGGGACCCTCACCCCTCACCTGGCAGCTGGGGATCCAACCGGCGCTGCAGAGGCTGCCGGCAGCCTCACAGCCCAGTGCTCAACTGCTGCGCCACCAGGGTAGGCCCGATCCTCTGTATTTTTAAGTTGTCTGTTGTAACATTTCTGTTGTTTCTGTTTCTGTTTATTACAGTTATTTCTTTTTCTTTCTCTCTCTCTCTCTTTCTTTGAGTCTGGCTAGAGGTTTCTCTATTTTGTATACCTTTTCAAAGAACCAGCATTTGGTTTCCTAGATCTTTTGAATTCTTGATTTCTATTTTGTCCATGTCTTCTCTAATTGTTATAGTTTCCTTTCTTCCACTGGATTTTTATTTCATGTGTTCTTTTTCTATGTCATTAAATTGTAAGATTAGATTAATTATTTGAGATCTTGCTTCTTGATGTAGGCCCATGTGTTCTATATTTTCCCCTGCTTTTGTTGCATCCCATAATTTCTAGTAACTTGTGTCTTCACCTTCATTTTCTTTCAGGTACTTTTTAGTTTCTCCTCTGATATCATTGTTAACACAATAGTCATTCAGTAGCATGTTTTTTAGTTTCCATATTTTTTTTTTTTTTTTTTGTGGGACCTTCGCTGGTGGCTGGGGATTGAACTGGTGCTGCAGAAGCTGCGGGCAGCCTCACAACCCAGCGCTCAACCGCTGCACCACCAGAGGAGGCCCAGTTTCCATATTTATGAGATATTTTTCTGTTTTATTTTTGTGATTAATTTCTAGTTTGGTACCATTATGTTCAGAGAAGATATTCGATACAATTTAATCTTTATGAAATTACTAACATTTGTTTTGTTTTTTTTTTTAATAGTTTTTTTTTTGTTTGTTTTTATAGAGGCATGTTTTTATTTATTTATTTATTTATTTATTTATTTATTTATTTATTTTATTTGTTTGTTTTGTTTATACATGCACTGGGTACAGTCAGAAGCACGGGAGGGTGAGAGAATTCACCAGAGCCAGAGTGGGGAGCAGAGCAGGCAGAAGGACTGAAGTACGCTGCTGAGGGGAGCAGCGGGTGGCAGGAGAGGTCTGCGCACCATGTGGGATCCTCCTCCGGTGGCCGGGGAGCAGCCGGGGATCGAACCGGCGCCGCAGAGGCCGCGGGCAGCTTCGCAACCCAGCGCTCAACCGCTGCGCCACCGGGGAGGCCCCTAACATTTGTTTTGTAACCCAACAAGTGATCTTTCCTTGAGAATATTTTATGAGCACTTGAGAAGAATGTGTATTCAGCTTTTTTGGGGGTACAATGCCCTATAAATGTCTACTAAACTCATTTGATCTAATTCCTCATTTAATACTGTGGTTTCTATATTGATTTTATGTCTAGTTGTTCTCTTCATTGATGTAATAGCATGTTGAAATTTCTGACTACTATTGTGTTACTGCCAATGTCTATTTTTAGGTTTGTTAATATTTGATGTGCCTTCATCTGTTGGGGGTAAAGAAGTCATATGATAAAATAGTGTAGAAAAATCAATAGAGGGATTGGTGGAATATGGATGTCTTAATTGGTGATGTAGAAAGCATTCTTGAGAACTTGCGCTTCTAGCCTAACAGTGGCACTTAAGAGTAAGTGCCATCTGGGACTCCTGATATATACATATATAGGAAATAATTCTTGGATTATTTTGGGTGACTGTGGGAGTTAGAGAACACCTGAGCAGTTGGTAACACACCTTTGCACAGTGAAAATGACTGAACAAATGATCCAAGGACTCTGCAGCAAGGAACATTTTTAAAAGGATATGTTTTCAGCTTTGTGGTATGTTTTGAATTAGGGCTCCAAATATTACATTTCTTACAGATGTTGGAATAGCATCTGCATTTCCTTGATTGGTTTCTGGTGGCTGCAGCTGTGCCCCACTGTTAAGTTGACATCTGGGAGTCCTGAAATTTGGATGATGCAAGGGGTGAAGCAATGATGTTGTTGGGTCCTTTGTAAGCATAGTTCGTTGGATAATATGGGAATGTTTCAGGGGCAGGTCTCAATTTTCCCAGTATAGTCGAACAGGCAGAGATGTTATGCAGCAAGATCTGCAAGTGATAGTAATATCTCTTTCTCCCTTTTTGTGTGTGTGCATAGTTGAACTTTAATATTGTATAGACTCAATAAAGAAACAGGACGCATAAAGATGCTGAAAGTAAGGTTTCTCAGCAGTAGCTTTATTGGCATTTTGGACCAGATGGTTCTTTGTAGTGGGGAGTTGGGTTTGTCCTGTGCATTCTAGAATGTTTAGTGGCATCCTTGGCCTCTACCCACTAGATGCCAGCATCTCTCCACTCCTTTCCATTTGTGACACTGAAAAATGTCTCCAGATATTGCCAAAATTTTCCTAGAAATAAAGTCATACATTGTTGAGAACAACTGCTAAGAGAATGCAATAATAAAAGTACCTATTCAGTAAGTAAAAACAATTCTTTGCAAGTGACCAGTGATATACATTTCTAAGAAAGAGATAGAGGTAAGAGCTTTGTTGTGATACAAATAAAGTAGAGGAAAATTGATTGATCCATGGCCTTAGCCAAACCAGATGATGCTCTCACTGGCTAATCAATCAGCTAAAGAAAATTGGAAGCAATGTATTTTCTAGCTATGTAGTAGTTTTATATTCCATTTTCAGTTGGACCACCTATAGCTATTTTGCTTTCAGCTTGGGACTTCCTTATTGGCATCATGATGAAGGCTACTGAATTGCTTTGTTATTATTTTACTGTATAGATTTGGAGTCTGATTATTCATTTAAGATGGGAAAAAAGAATCTCTATTTCTCTATCCTTATAGCATCTTTGAGATTCTCTAGCATCTAGAAATGTCTAGAAATCTCTAGACAGTGTTCTTCAACAAAGGAACATTAGTTGATTGTGTCCATTTGTAAATCATTACTGGGCCATGATCAGCAACTTTTAAAATAAAACTAAATAAAACTGAAAATAACAGATTGTATCATATAAACTATGGGTAGATACCGAATTGAAATATGATTTTTTTACAACGAGTCATGGCTAAATTTTGAAAATCACTCCTCTATATGGATAAAGAAAGAAAAGTTCTTATTATTAATTACTGGAAAATAGTTTGAAATTATAAGGTAAAATAACCTTTGGCTTGACAATATGTTATTCAACCATTTTATATGTGTTTCAAAATAAAGTGATCAAATATTTAATAATTATGAACAATACCTGATACTAGATGCTATAGGTTGTTTAAAGATGAAGAGAATATAAATCATGCCTTCCAAATTTAAGAAACTGAATTTCCAATTATGGTTCATGATGGTGATGAAGCTTTGCAAACATCAACTGACAAATGTACAGGACAGATATGGGCTATTGTTTAAGTTCAAAATCTCTAATGGCTGGAATTGACTGTGAAAGCTGAACAGGGAAGAAAGGATTAAGGTGTGAAGCAGAGGATACATGTGGGCTTTTACTGGAAGGGGAGGGAAAAGGATAGTCTAAGCTGCTCGTAGAGATATGGTGAATGACAATAAGTAGAATAGTTTTCCAGGGGAGTTTTGTCTAGGCAGTTTAGGATACTTTCTAATAATGTGTAGGGATCAAATCTGGAGAAAAATCCTCATGAATTTTCATGTTAGTCTAGATAAAATAATAGAAAGCTTGGGGCAGAGGATTTCAAGATAAGCAGGGCATTGAATTCATTTACTCACTGAATAATAGTGATCAATCACCTGTTATAGAAAGAAAAGGGATGAGTGAGGCATGAAGATGGATAGTACCTGGTTCTCTACTCAAATATCTTCAAGTTCAGGGAAAAGACTATATACATAACTAGTCTTTGAGACAATATAAATATAATGATAAAAGTAATCAGAGGAAAGGAGAGACTGGTTTTGCCTGATCCTTAAGGGATTTTTATTTGTAGAGAGAGACAAGAACTTCATGAGCAAAGTAGAGGTGAGAAAGAGGAAGTGGCAGTGAATCTAGGAAGCTCAGACACATGCATATGAACTTGTGGCTGGTTGGGACCTTCAAGAGGAGGGCCTTGAATACTGTTTGGTATGTGTCCTGTTTGGCAGTCAGGGTCACCTGCCAAGACTCTGCTAACCTGGAGACATGCAATCAAAATTCTGCTTTAATGTTAGCAGCTCAGAGGTTACTTGCAGAATGGATTAGAGTAGGCAATATTGTGCGGCAGTGCACTATGGACTTTTATTGTGCCCTATTCCTCATCATCCTATGAAGCCTAGAGTGAGCCAAGCAAGCTTTTGTGTACATGGGGTTGAGGGTACTAGGTATCAGCAAGTTAATAAGAGTAACAAATCATGTTGGTTACTACTAAATGTATTAGCCATTGAAGAAAAGAAAAATAAAAACAATAAAACTTTTTTTTTGGACCAACTCCTTTTTCTTTGATGTATTTTTTTTTGCTTAAATGTTGAAAAAATACAACAAAAAAACAATATTCAAACAGCTCCTAAAACATGACATCAAGTCTCCTCTTTATTTCTAGGGCTCACAGGCCTGGAAGGCAGCTTGTACAATACCAGATTTCTAGAGTCTTTGTATTTCCTTCCCTCTGTGGATCAATAAATTAAGTAACACGTCAATACCGAGATAGCAGATGAACATCTGTCAGGGAGAACTGGCCTTAGGGGCTTTGCGCTCTGGTATGGAAAGTGTTTGATCTTGGTGTGCCGTCATAAAAGATGGGAGAGAGTTTATTATCTTTTATGATCCCGACTTACTAACATTACCTGACAGGGTGATTGTGTCTCAGCCTCTAGTTGGAACTTGGGATGTTCTTGTTGGCCTGTGCCTGTATGAGGCACAGAACTTGCTGGTGAAACATCAAAACAAGCTATAATATGCCTCTGGCAATGGGATTCAGAACAGCTGCAGGGCTTTCTCCAAAAGGGGGCTGGCAGGAAGAAGAAAAATGAAAGTAGAGCGATCAATCTCTATAGCATTCTATATATTAATAATGTTTGCCAGCTCCAGACACTGTCTAATCAATACCGGATGCAAGGGTTTGCAATGGTTTTTAATACTTGGTATGCCTTGTCAAAACAGCCTGAGTCTGCGGCCTGGGGCAAGAGGTGTCCATAAACGCTTGTACTATGTGTCTTCCGGTGTCTGGACAATAAAGGGTACTAGGACTTGGTACCTGACTAAGGAAAGATTAGCTCTCTCACACTCACCAAGCTAATTCTTGACCTTTCATAACAAAGACTATTTCCTAAAGGGACTGGACAGTCCACTGTTTTCCTCCTCTTGTCTAGCTCATACTTTTTTCTGATGTCTTCAGTGGCTCGGAAGAGGGAATCTCTCCTGACTAGCAGAGGAGAGGCATGGTGCAGCCGCCAGGGGGAGCCCATCAGATGACACCTACAGAAAGTTGTGAGCTGCTGAGGCCCAGAGGAAAAACATTGATTTCATGGAGTTCTGGGATTAAAGATGATTGTAAACACTTGGGAGACTCGCTGAGTGCATACATTTGTAAAACAATGAAAGTGCAAACAAGAGTCATCTAATGCCATTGAAGAATGTTATTTAGTTAAATTTGAATGACAAAGGCATAGAAAAGGATTTTCCTCTTTGGAAGACTCAGTTGCTGGATGGCCATGCAGACCTTTCCAGCTAGCTATTCTTGTGAGCAGTAAAAGTAAAATGTGGCATACATAGGGGTGCATTTCCTCTTTCAGCAAAAAAACTGCAGTGTAACAAGTGAATTTATTTTGATGTAGTCAGTTGTCATCATAACCTTTCCCTGGATCTATGAGTGTGTCCTTATGTACTCTAATTTAAATAAATCATCAAATTAAGTCATTGCTTCAAACAAAAACAAAATCCTGAAACTCTAACACAAACTTCAGTCCTTTTATTTACAACGCCATCCCCACACAACATATTTTGGCACCATCATTGAAAGTCTGAATCTGTTGAGAAGTTGCCAAGAAAGAAGTGTGTGCACACATATGCATCTAACAAGCTGAAACCCAAGGCTGAGGTGGCAATTTGCTCATAAACCAGATAATTAAAGATGTGCCAAACTACCTGTGGGGGACCTGGGATTTATCAGTGGATTTTATTTACTGTTTAATAGTACAACATGTTACATAAACCTTTAAGTAAAACAATTTGATTATAAAAAATAGCCTTTTCAAAGTCACGGCACCTCCCCTACAGAGTTCTAAAATCAGCGGAAAGCGGGCAGCATCAATAAACACGGTGACTTATGTCAATAAATGTTCTGCCCACCCGGGTGACTTGTTAAATATGAAGATGTTTGCCATTTCTTTCTTCTATCACTAAGATTTTTAGAAATGTATATGTCTTTAAGCATCCATTTGAAATTCTTTTTTCAATGGATCTACTTCATGAGTAGTCCTTTTACACTATATTTCTTGCTGAAATTTTTTTAAGGTTTCTTGTTTTGTTTTTTTTTTTTTGTGAATGGGACTGGAACAGTGTTCCTGAAACTTGGCTGCACACTAAAATCATCTGGAGAAGTTTAAAAAGTACTAATACCTGGGTCCAGTCCCAAAGATTCTGATATCATTAGCTTCAGATTTGGCCCCAATATTAATCTATTTTTAATTAATTATTTTTACTGAGGTAACATTGGTTTATAATACTGTATATGAGAAAAGAGATTCAACCACTTCAGATCTATGACACCACACCTCACCCACCACCAAAGTGACTGTCATCCTGCATGTAGGGTAAATGAGATGGGCAGACTTTTATACCGCTGGCCTCTGTGGCGATCACGTGTGGCCTTGACTACAGGAGGTGCTTGGGCGCATGGGCTCAGGGTACACATGCCTGGTTGTGGACACCTGGAATATAATATGGGCATGCATTAGTGTGCAAACCTGAGCCTAGGAGGTCAGGGATATAAGGGCAGCATCTCACAGAGGAAGTTGTGAGAGAATGGTGGATAACGGCTATCTCTGCCTATGGCAGAAGGGCTAGGAGAAAAAGTCAGAGTGAGCCCAGAGAAAGTAAAGAGTCACTGGGAACCAGGAGGCTTGCAGCCTCCTGGCCCCCCAGCACCTCTGCCTGCCCTGCACCTGGTTGATTCACTACAAATGGTGTAGAAAGATCATTAAAAGCCTGAAAAAGCCCCTGAAGGCTCCAGGACTCTCCCTTACTTGTCTGCCCAGATCCGCGGAAAACCTGCTCCCTGCCTTGCTTCCACATCACTGCACTAGAGGCTGCTGGGTCTCCTATTCCTTCTGTGCCCTATCTCCATCTTGTCCCTCTAGCAGACTCATTTTGGTAGTAATATTTCTAGGGATTGATTTGGTTTAGTTTTGCCTATTCTATTCCTTTCTTTTGTTCCTCTATATTCCACATGAAAGAAATCGTCAAGCATTTGTCTTTCTCTTTCTTACTAAAAATCTCCCTAAGTTAATGTACTTGGTGATGACTTGGGAATCTGGCAGAATCTGACATAAAAGGTAGGCGTAGTGGTGTTGTTCTGCCTTTTTAACAGGCCCTTGGGTGATTTTGCTGCTGCTGTTGTCCAAGAACACACTTTGAGTTGTGCGCATCTAGAGGAAGTGTTTTTGGTATGCACTTTTGCTGAAACAAGTAATCTTCGAACTATGAAGGTCGAAGTGGAAGAAAGATTGAAGATGGGTCCAAGCTCTTTCCACTGTTCACATAAATCTTACATGGAAGGAATTCCTGGATCCCTTGGCTAGACTCTTTACTGCCTATGTAGGGAAATCCGACTGTAGTTAAGCTCTTCCAAGGACAACAGTTTGAGCAATGGTTTATTTAGGTTAAGGTGTTTCTACAGCAGTCTGGAGGCAGAAAAGGGAACAGACAACGCATGTTCTAACCTGAGTTGAGCACCTACTGTATCCCAGGTGTGGTGCCAAGTTCTTTGCACACATTGCATTATTGAATCTGGGAGGTAAGATTATCTTTCCCTTTGCACAAATATGCAACCAAGACTAATGGGGAGCAGTTACTCCAGCAAGAACAGAATTAACAACTGGAGGGAATTGTCTGATGGCTCCTTGTGGCCCATTTAAATTTTCAGTATCCTGACTGCTCCCCAATCCCCCCACATTGTCCCCAGTCCTATTTGGGAGCCTCATTTGTCCTGTTTGGATGACTTAGTCTTCTCATCCTTTATCAAAACTATACTGTCTTCTCTTGCTGGGTCATGGTTACTATCGTAAACCAATTTCTGTTCACCATATTAATGGGTTTTGTGGGTTAATATCAATGTCCATGACATAACTAAGTGTTTTCCCTTTTCTCTTTAATTTAAAATGATAAAATTCTTCTGATTGGGTTTTACTGCCTGGCTGCTCCTAAGTGATGCCAAAGTAATCAGTCAGTTGATTAAGAAAACAAACCTGTCAAGTGGTGCGCTTGAGGGCCTGTGGAACCGGCAACAGCCTGACTGACAATATTGTTTTCTTTCCACTGGTCTGGTTGGTGTTGGATGGAACCAACCACAGAATCTTAAGCACTTATTTTTAAAAAACCTACCACTGACTCGTATCCAATCTGGGTGGCTTTTGCCGTTCGCATAGTAACACCATTCATCACTGCTGACTCTGGGTGGGACACAGAGTGGGATGGGTGGGGAGGGGGTATCTTTTAGAGCCTGAAGTCTCACACAGGCCCTCCCACCCGCAGCCTGACCCTCCACTTCCCATTGCTTCATTCCTGCAACTCCTGAACCCCTCTAGGGAGCAAGATGAAGATTTTTCTCTTCTTTTTCCCTGCTGAGACTTTTCAAAGTGCTGGGCATCTATTGTGCAGGGTATTTGTATCAGGGAGAGCACTGCAGTTCTGATCTACACAAGAAACAGGTAGCAAGGACTTCGATTGCCACCGCCATCTGAAGCTGCCTCTCCCGACAGCTGCAACAGCTAAAGCAATCTTGTTCTTTTGTTTTCCACACTTAAAGAAAAGCCTTCAGCCAAACTGTCGCCCCTGACCTTGTTTTATATTTCCAACGTGCATTTTATTAACTCCTTTTTCATATGGTGCATATGGAGCCTGCCACCAGATGAGGAGGCAAATTTTGCAATTCTGATGGAAAGAGCAGGGGGTGAGCAATAAGAAGTGTTATGAATAATTTTTGTAGAAGATATATCTCTTGTGTTGACTTGAGCTCCAATTGGGCAAATGAGCTCCATGCAAACATGATAAAAAATTCATATAAGTGGTGCAAATCATTTATTTTAAAAAACAGATACATATCAACCTGCAATTAGTGATGCATTCAAAGCCTTCTTAGAAAGGGAAGAAATCATTTTGACTACAAGATAAATGAAGAGAATTAAAGGAATACTCTCTGGGAGGTGTGGAACGTCTATGCTTTAAATGGACAATTCACTATAGCTGAATTGGGGAGAAGCTGGCGTACTGTATACCCTTAAGAAACTAATCCAAATAAAAATCCATCTTGCATACACTTTCAGTGATTTCTAACAGCCCTGTTCTTTATAGAACAACAGCCTGGAAAATAACTTCTGTCTATGGAGGAATGATATACTGCCCCATGCCCCCCCCACCCCCAAACCAACTTTAGCCCACCCTCCCCCACCCCCCCAGAGTGCGCCTGTGTGCAGGGGTGTCTATCTAATTGGCCACAAGAGGGAATTAAACTAAATAAAATCACTATCCACAGGGGGCCTCTAAATATGCCTTTTTAATTTGAAAATTTTTGTGGGTTATAGTGTAATTCAAGCTTTTCAAGGTTTATTAGTGCATAGTTGTTCGCGGGGCTCACAGAGCTCAGGACTCCCAGTCCGATATGCCTGCCGCTGCACACAGGGAGAGCAAAATTGCCTTTCATCTGCCCAGCGCGCAAAGTGACATAACCTTCAAAAACAGCCTCGCTCAAATCAAACGCGTATTAATAAAAGTGACTGAAGGGAGTTGAAGTTGGTAATTTGTGCTGCTGACTTGACACTGTGTTCGTCATTCCCCGTCTGAGGAATTTTGACAATTCACTCCTTAGCCAGAGGACTCGTGGTGCTGATGATCAAGACGATAGAGGCGTTGCTCACAGATACCAGTAAATACCCGTGACTTGACGCTTTCGCTGCAGTCGCAGTCAAAACACACCGCGCTCCGTAATTAATTGCTGCAAGAGGAAACGGACCAATGGCGCCTTCTGCTGTGAAACTGTTAATGGAGAACTTATGGAGAGAAAGTCAAGTCCTCCCATCCAAATTGGAATGTGAAAGAAATCTGTTGGAAGGTGATGACAGAAATGAAGTAAAACAGTTGTTTCCTGATCCGTGTGCCAGGTGTGTCTCATACTGTGATAAATAAGATCTGCGACGTACACTCCAGAAATTGGGGAATATTACAAGCGTTTATTATGGTGAGGCACAAAAAATGCACTTGAAATGCTTTGTTTCTCCTGGCACCAAACAGTGAGCAGTTATTGCACAATGCCTGGAGCTGCTAATTCCTTTGTTTAGGTTCAAGCCAACATGGCCTATTAAAAGCTTAAATTCAATTTTATTGTTAAGGTATTTATTAACTGATTATGAAAAGACATTAAAAGACTCATAATTAAGCTACTAAGTTGTTCCTTCCCTTGATTAATTCTCTCCTTTTTCTTACATGATAGAAACTATCTTTGCCTTTTGACATAACTGTTCACTAGCTTGGCGTTATTTGTTTCCTCTCTCAGCTCTGTTCCAGCCAGAGCCTTAAATTAAAGGTATCTGTGAAAGCCAGTGGGTTATGGTTACCAGCGTCTCCCCACAGTTACACTTATGTGCAGTGTTTATGTTCACTCTAAAACCATTGCCATGTTTCACCCAGGGAGGGTGTGTGCCTCCTGACAAGTTCTGGAAGTGTCTACTGACTTCTTGCTCATTAAGAGAGTTGTTGCTAAAATGCTCATGTGCACGCATGTGCACCACACCCAGAAGTGGCCAGGTATGTGATATTCCATCAGGAACTCACATGTCTCTTCTTCATGGTTCAATCTTACCCATGGTCATTCCACTGAAATCACTTTCCTTTTTGTTTTTCCAAAGTTTTTAAGTACTTTCATGTATTTCATTAAATAATTGCTTTATCTAGAAACTTCACGAACACATAACACAACATTATCTTCTTTAGCACAAAAGAAAAAAATGTAGAAAATCATTGGAAATCCTGATTGTAACTTATAATCTTGTTGACCATATAAACTGTAAATTTATGAAGCATAATGTCTGTGTCTTTTTGAAATGGGACTTATTAAGCTATTTTAAAAGTTTTTCCATAGCAATATTTAACCCTCAGATAAAACTTCGTGGTTGCAGAACTACTAGTAATCAAAGCAGCATTTAAAACTTAAAAAAAAAAAGGAATTGTAATAACTTTGAAAACACAAATTATCTAATTATTATTGAATCATATTTTTTATTAAAATCTCAGTTTCAGTAACACATGCCTCTGCTACTGTACAAGCATTTAAAAATGGTTTAAAAGATTAGTAAGCCTAATTCTTAAAGAGGTCCCTTAAGCACATTAAGGAAATTAAAACAAGACTTAAGTAGAATTGCCTGCATAATGAATGTGACTTAAAAAATTATAAAGTATCAACTACAATTATACTTCTCTCAAGGATAAATTATAGTTTTCATACTCATGTTTACATAGTGTCAGAAATTTATAGAATTAGTACTAAATTGTTGAAGGAGAGCTAAACTTTTTTTGTAAAATATAGGAGTGGGGACCAATTTCTAGAAATTTGAAGCTTGGTCTTATTGGCCTTTTTTTTTTTTTTTTAAAAAAAATCTTGAGTTACTGCTTATTTCAAAAATTTAAGTAAATGTTTACTATTCACCTTATCTGGGATGGTGGTATCAGGATCAAGTTTTTAAAATAAGGATTGCTGTGTGCTATTTAAAGTTGTCTTTATTTATTTTATCAAAATGTTATTTGAGAGGCAAATTACTAGTTTCAGAGTTAAAATAGCTTTTCTTATTTATCATAATCAATAATATTTTAAATGATATTCTTAATTCAATGCTTGTTTAGAAAAAAATGAGAATTATTCTCAGTGGAATTAATTTGCCAATCATTTTTCCTTCATTAATTAAAATATGCAAAAATTGGATTTTGTGCTTATCTTGAAAATGTATGATTAGCTTGTTTATTTCTCAATCTTTTAGTAAGATGTTTCATTCATTCATTCATTCATTCACTCACATACTCGCTTGACAAGGTTTGAGTAACCTACCTATTATGGGCACTACAGCCCTTGTCCTTGAAAATCTTGGTTGAACAGAGGACAGGAGGAATAAAGGGGACTTGGGAAAAAAACACAACCCAACTACCTATTTTATTTCTTCATTCTGTGAGTGGGGAAAATAATGTACAAATAATTCAGATTTAGCTATGAATCTGACCGTTTACTGGGTTGTAGTGTCTTTTATTCCATTGATGAATCTCTGGGCTTCTTTTCTCTGTCTTTTGGTTCTCTCTCCAACTTCTCACCACATGCATCATATCTAGGACATAGATCCACGGCCCAGAGTCCTTTGTGCCTGGCTTCCTACCAGTGTCAAATTACCGTTTCTCTATCTCTCCATGGTCTTCTTTGGGCAGAAGAAAACATAATTCCCAGAGAGGGGGTTGCACAGAGGGGAGTACTTACTTCTGTGAGCTTCCCTATGGGATCTGTGTGGTGTTTCGTGTTTCAAGGTTTTTCAGCAAAGTAGAGAACCAAAGAACAGATCCTATGTCCTGTCAGAAAATCCTCTAGTCCCGGGATGAGAAGCATAATGTGGCCATGAAGGAGCTGTCTCTTTATAAGAACATTTCCCCCTCACTGCCCCAGGCCAACAGTATTTGCCAGGCAAATATTATCTGGTGCCGGGCTGCAGCCAGCTCACCTCCCACTGCCTGAGTCAAGGCCTGTTGGCAGCTACAGGAGTGAGGTGTCGGTGACTGACGCATAATTATAGCAGACAGAAAAATGTAGACGTGTTAGCTAAGTCAATATTATGGAGACCTCTGTCTTCCCAAATATTATAAGTAAAAGATATTTCTAGGGTATAGCCAATTACATTCTCTGTTTTTACGACCAGTCACAAATGTATTTTTTATTAGCTGGTGTGTTCAATGTTTTGAATACATAGCCCTTATTTCAATCTCATTTTAGTTTGTGGTAAGTGCAAAAAGATTTTTGCTGACTTGAAATAGTGGAGCTGCTCTCCTTTAACTGAATTGCAGGGCCTGTGGCACTGAGAGTTTATTCCACAACTTTCTGTGACTCTTGCCTGTAAATTAGTCTGTGAAGTGGTGTTTATTGCTGAACAGGGAGGTTAAGACAGCCTAATTATATGTTTGTGCCGGAGAAAACACCATGCCCCTCCGTGAGCAATTATCCTGTCCCCCTCTCATGGTTTAATCCAGCTCCAGCTAAGAAGAACGAGGAGATGGCCTGTCTTCACCACAAAGTTAGCTACCATGCATTTTTCAGTGTTAATTAGAAATTTTGTTCACTGAAAGAGTGACTTCTTACATAACCAGAGCACCTGGCAAGGTGACTTGAGGTGTCTTTGTGGATTAGACATCCAGTTCTACCCACAGAACAACACTTGGGTGGGGCACTATCCATACTTTCAACTTGATTTGTGATGCCATTTTCCTGTTGTTGTACTTATTTAAAGTTTTATCTGGCAGGAGGGAGACAGTTAAGATACTGGGTCTCTGTGTAGCATTGTTTTTTTTTTTTAAATGAAAATCCTGCTTATCCTAAGAGACTCTTTCTTACGTTAAGAAGGATGTAGGGAATGAAAACCAGAACGAGATCAACAGGTCAATGTCTTTAAAGTTGGTCATAAAATGTATCACAACAAAGAATCCATAGGGTAGGAATGGCATGCTGAAATACCTCTGTCTTTGTTCTTGGACACTTCTCTGTCACAAGGGCAGCATACTTCTGTTTCTCTTCAAAAGCATTTGGCTCATATTTTTCATACACAGGCACATGCTGAAGTCTTACAATGCATAGGTTCAATTTCCTCTTAGGAAAATAAAAGATGCCCTTCATGTCTTCTCGCACTCAACTAGAAATGCTCATTGTCATTGAAACGAGCTGAGGGAAGAGCCAGGTCTCTAGGAAACAGCATCTCAAGCATGGTCCAGTCTGCTCTGAAAGGATATGTTGCCTCTAGGGAAACAGACTTCTCATTATTAGCAAATTTCCAAGCTATCACTCAGTTTTCCCCTCTTTATCCCATTTCTATGAGTTTTGTTTTTAGGATGAAATAACATCTCTCTTCTTTTCTTTCCCCTTTTTTCCCATTCAGCTCTCAACTTCCTTTGTTTCTTAAAGAAGACATAAGCGACCTTCCTTCCCCCATCCTTATTGGTTCACCCTGATGAATTCTCTATTTGTTTAGCTTAGTTCCTTTCTTTTTTGAAAAGGGATATTCACACCCTGGACTTGAGGTACAAGCAAGAGATAATGGAAACAATATAGAGAGGATGTTGTATGCTTTTCCACTCCATTTACTAAAAATAACTTAAGTCTTCTCACATGTTGCAGGACAATCCAGCACCCTAGAGTGAGCCTTTGGTGGGTATAATCATTCCTCCTTTTCTCCTTTCTACTCTCATCCCTGTATGTTAAGGGAACATGTTTAGGGTGGATAGGAGATGGCAGAGCTGTTTCTGGTATCCTCATTATTTTCATACTTCTTTTTCAAACTGCCCAAGACCACGTACTTTTCCCAGTGAAATCATGTCAGGGTCTCCTATCTGGCCTCCTCCTATTCAATGGATTGAATAGGAGGATTTTCCTTATGGATTTTTTTTTCCCCCAGCAGAAAATCACCGCTCTTTGGCTGCCCTATCATATTGCAAGTTCATTTAACAAAAAATGTGTTCAGCACCTACTATGTGTCAGGCCTTCTTTATATAAATGGTATAAGCCTTACTTTATTTGTTGACACACACACGCACATATATCTGCAGACATATTTTGATTTGAATCCAAATTTCTTTGAAACAGTTTTAATCCCATGAAGTATCATTCTGTTTTAATCCTTCACTTGCCAGAGTGAGAAAGAGATTGGCCTCCCAAGAGGGTATGTTAACATTATTAAGGAACTGACCTGATTTGGGAATTCTGACCTTTAGAGCTGTAAGATACTAAAGTTACGGTTTTTTTTAGCCACCCAATTTTTTGCTATTTGTTATAGTATTCATAGGAATTTAATAAAATGGCCAACTTGTTTTAACAAATAAAAGGGAATGGTGCGTGCCATTGCGGTCTCTGTATGCGTGCAGTACGCTGCATACCCACCTCCATGTGCAAATAGCCACAGAGTGTTGGGTCACTGTAGATTGATACAGCATTTCTTAATGTGGTTTATAGTCACGAAGGAGTGAAGCCATTAGCCAGGTGGCTGTTGCTTGCTGGTGTTTCTGGATTGACACCTCCTGCTCCTCGGGACATGCAAAAGACTGGGTCTCAAGAGCAGCTGAGTTGGCAAGTCCATTTTGCTTCTCTCAAACCTTAATTATTCCTCACATTCAAAGCCAAATAAAAATCAGGCTTACACGAGACCCATGGAGAAATTGCTGATTTGAGCTCAGCTACAAATCACAAGTTGTGTCTAAAGGGTTCCACATTAAAGTTGGGAAATAGTTTTTCTGTCATTGATATGAGCCAAGTGTGAGGTAAACTGAGGTACAGAAGGACTCAGCTGCAGTAGGGAAGCTGAGTCCATTTGGCACGTGGTAGGTGTGTTGTTGATCGATTCTTACAGGAAAAAGACTAAAAAAATAGCAAAACCTATCATAACTAGATTTCATATTTGCAGGTGCGGTCTGTAAGAGAATGAATTCTCTATAGAATGCAGACAGGACTTTCCTTGCAACAAAAATGTAACTCCTTTGTGCAGAGTAAATTTAAACCCAATGACGGCAGTGGCCAGTTACCTGAGTCCTTAATGACAGACTTTCAACATCAAGCTCAATTTCAGGCAAGTTTTGTCAATGACACCTCCTATATCTTAGCATCAAATGGTGGGCAAGATTTTCCAATAATAATGTCTACTGCTGGGCTGTGGAGAGTGGGTCTCAGTCCCACCAGAAATTGGCAGAGTACCTCTGTCTTTGTGCCTTCACAAAGACACATAAATGACTTCTAGATCCTTCCTCATACCCATTATTTCCCCTCTCTCTACTCACCAGGTGCATTATCAACTTTCTGATCATGCTTAGTGTCTTGATCAGGAACAACCCAGGGCTAAGCAATTAGGCTCTGATGTTAGGCTGTGTGGGTTCTGTCACTTACTGGCCACGAGGAGTCACTTAGCTCCCTTACACTTCATCTTCCTCACCTATACAATATGGACAGTAATAGTACATATGGTGGGGTTTTGTGATGATCCAGTGATATATCCTAGGGAGTGCTTGTTATAGGGTAACTGTTGTTAGCATTCTCCTCTTGTGCTAAGTTGGATTTATGGAAGTATAAAATTATCCACAAATGTTATTTTTCTAACTTCTTTTTAGTCTGAGTACAAACAAACCCTCCTGAAGAGACTGAGAATGTAAATGTTGGCTGTTGTCCTCTCCTCAAATTTAAGAGCTAGAAATGTGACAACTCAGATTGAACCCCAAAGTAACACATACCCTGAGACTTCCTAAGAGATAGGGGGTGAGGACTGCTATCAGTGCAATTCAATGCTTCCTTTATTTATGAAAAACAAGTTCAGTATGAAGAAGTAAAACTTTCTATATTCATGAAAAGAATCCTTATCACTTTCCGTTTCATTTAGAAATCATAAAATAGCCAGGGAATTGAGATATGATAATTTTTCCTCTTCCTCTCATGTTAGTGCATTGAAGAGCTTGGTGGTATAGTGGTATTAATGCACTTTTAATATATTTTAATTTATAGTGGTATTAATGCACTTTTAATATATTTTGTCTCATTATTTTTCAAATATAGCATCTCAACTATTTAGGGGTTGAGACACCCACCCATAATTATATTCCTGCAGCTGTTTTAAAGGAGTTTGGTCCCTAGCATAGGAGACCAAGGATTTCAGCAAATACTTTGAGATTTCCTCATGTACGATGTGGGCGAATGATTATTAATATTGATCTGTTGATAATTGCTTGAACTGCTCTTAAAGAATATTGATTAGTGGCAACCAGGAGAGGAACGTCCTGTCTGTACCCTGACTGCAAAGCCAAAGAAGATGGCTAGTCATACCGCGGCAAACTTAGAACCAGAATGTTGCATAGATGCCAAGGGGAATAGAATATTCAAACAACAAATTAGAAAAAATGGCTAAAACCATGTGCTAATATTTATAACAAACAGTTATATATTTGTGTTCCAAAGTCAATAACACAACCAAATTATATGACACTCTGAGAGCAGTTAAAAAAATGAAAATTATAGGCCATGATATGATATAAAATACTATAAAAATGACACCACTATTAACCTAAAATTGCTAGATATTTTCAAGCACTTTAGGTGCTTGAAAAAAATTACCTCAGTTCCAGTGGAAAAGACATATATGTGATTTAAAAAAAAAGTAACACAATCTGAGATTCTACAGGTGGCAGTGTGGAGATGAGAAGTGTGGCCCCTACATTCAGCACTAACTGCCTGACAACTGCAGAATCCTGTCTAGTTAAAGCACACAATTTTAGAAAGGGCACTGTTGGAAAGAAAATCTGAGGAGAGTTACATGGTTGAAGAGTGGCTTTGGTTGAGGAAGAAGGAAGCCTTTAGCTTGGAGCCCAGGTAGTACGGTAGCTTCACATATTTGAATGAGCATCAAAAGGAAGGAGGAAGATAAGCATGACATGACAGGGTAGAAGAAGATGGGAAGGAGATTCTTGACTTTCTAGTCAGAAAAACATGGCTCCAGCACATACCACAGCATGTAGCAGTAAGCATTCTGGAACTGCAAAGATTCAAACAGAAGCTGAACGCCCTTTTGAAAAGATATATGTAAGATTACAAAATTAAATAGGAGGTTATCAGCTCTATCCATCATCTGTTGTCTATGTCCATCATCATCTATATTACTTCTATAATGCTTTGGATTTCAGAACACTTAGCAACATAATCTTACTTTAAGTAAGTCTTTTGGCACCTCTATAAATGCTTAGTGTTAAGTTTTTTGTGGATGATGATGTTGAAATTACCAGGTCTTTCCTTTGTCTCTCTTCCTTCACTACTAAGGTAGGTCATGACAGTCAGGTCTCCCTTGTGTTCAGAAGAGGGCACAGTCATGAAGTCGGGCAAAGGGGAATTCTTTTCTGATAATAATCAAAGGTCCATTATGGTGGTAATTATACTTCTAGGTCGTTTGCTATTCTTTGTCTTTGTTAAATCTCACAACTGCTTAAAATGGAATTTCCTTGTGCTTTTGTGCTATAAATATTAAGAAAAAATGTGTATTTTTCTCTCACAGAAACACCCACTTCTGACATCCTATGTGATGAACGTTTTATGATCATTGTAAATTCTCTGGAGAATGGGGGGAGGGAGTTGGGAAAAAAAGTCATTGGGTAAACAGTCATTGAGATATTATTAGCCTCACTAGTAACAGCAGCGAAACTTGAAACTTGTCATTTGTTGCTTGGTTTCAAATCCTTTCTCTGTCCTTTCTACTCTGCTCTGCACTGAGAAAGACTGAATTTTAAAAACAACCATTATCAGGTTCTTTTGCTATTGAGTTGAGGGAGGCTTGTCCTGTGGGAGGTACAGGTGGGTGATGAGAAATAGGAGGCAGGGCTGAGGCAAGACACAGGCAGACCGTCCCCCTGTGGCATCAGCTCCCGCGGGCCACGGCCTTCTGCATGGTACTTCTTCTTACTGGACATTCCTGACTCCTCTCCTGGGCCCCTCGGCTCTAGGGCTGGCAGTGGCTCTCTACTCCGGCACTGGTCAGAGCCACATGCCGCTAGACTTCTCAGCTCTTCTGAAGCCCGCAACTATGTCCCATTATTAAATCCTCCCTCCACACTCCTCCCTACAGACTACTACATGGCTCTCTTTTCCTCACTAAATCCTGATTGATGCATCATGTGATCAAAATTTGTCCCAAACTATATTAGTGTTTAGTGCCAAGAAACAAACTTTGGCTTAGAAGTTATAAGATCATTGTCAGGGGGGAGTGGTCTATGGAGAATGAGATTGGATCCTGAGAAGGAAGGGGCTCTGGATCTTCCTGATATAAGGCTGATGACGGATTTTATCCATTGTGGAACCAAGTTCAGGCAGATATGAAAATAATGTCTTAAATCCAATAGGGTTTCATTTTCTTATACAACAAGGATGGAGGTCAGCAATTGAGGATTCTTGTTCAGCTGCTTCCCAGTATGAAGGTTTTAGCTTGGCATCTATATGGTCCTCTGGGGGAAAGGGGTTCTTTTCCTTGTAGTCACAGCTGCATCCTCCTACAGGTTCAAAGTATGAAACAGGAAGGCAGATCAGGGAAGGCGATGATGCTAGCCGCATCTGTTACTTTTAGCAGGAAAGTGAAAATTACCGCAACTTCTTCCTTATGTTCTTTTGACCAAAACCAGGTCACAAGGTCAACCATAGCTACCAGGGAAGTTAAAAAAGGTGGAGAACAGAAGTGTTACAATGAACGTGGGGACAGAGTTACTGTGGGAAGTGGTGTAGATGCTTCTTCCCGTTTTTATTCTGTTCCACGATTTAGTTCTCTCATTGTGGGTCTAAATGTATTTATTTCTGAATGTACACAGCAGTCAAAATTTATGCTTAGTCGTTATCTCTTTTTCTAGACAAATGCCAGCATTTTGAAATTCTAAAAAATTTCATTAGATTCCTACTAGTAGTGCACTTGTTTAGCAAGTGTGAATTATCATTTGCCCTTGACAGGAAGCAGTTTGTTCTGGAAAAGTCTGTTTTACCCTGGAGATGAGAACTCATAGAAGCTGGGTGGAGGGGTTGGAAGTACTCCCCCCCCCAGAATCAGCAGCTATACACATGGAGGTGAGAACAATGCTTAGGCAGGTACTCAGAGGAAGCCAAGTTCTGTTTGGCATGGAAGTCGATTATTTTGGATGGAAGCAGAGAATGTTAAATTGGGTCCTTTAATCAGGGAATGATCTGCATGCCTAATGCAAATGTTTATGAAAAATAACCAAGTATTAAGCCAAAACAGCCAACAATTAAAATAAGAGTTAAAAATTGATTTCCATGCCCCGCCTCACAGTCCTTTTAACCCCTCATGCCTGAGGCCATTTCCTGGTGATGTGGATCATCTGTATTGGGGAAGAGACAGGGCACTTTATAAAATGTACTCATTATCCAAAGTTTTCATTAAGGGAAACCTGATTGCTTAGCAATCACAATGGAAAAAAATGATACTTTCTATGTTTTGCATCCTATGTAAGTAACTAGAAATATTTGGGCTTAAAACATCGAATGCAGAGGTCTTCTGCTATTAAACCTTTGCAAACAGTACACTAGTATCACTATGTCTTTGTCATAGGACTCTGACAAGATAGCAGGGTTTGAGGACATAAAAGTACAGGACTCTTGAGGTGTCTCAGGAGAACTGATACCTTTGGTGAAAAAAGATCCCTCCAGCAAATGAGGCTTAGTGGGTGATGTTAGACTAAGACTGTCTTTAGGCTCTGCCTGGTATTCGTCACCTCCTGTGATTCCACAGGACCAAGGTAGAATTTTAGAGTTGAAATGCATCTCAGGAGTTATTTAATCCAAATTTTTGTCCAGTAGCCTTTTAACTGGTATCCTTACTTCTACTTTTATCTCCTATAATCCATTTTCTCACATCACATACACTTCTCACATTGTTTCCCATTGCACCTTGAATCAAATCCAGATGTCTGTGTTCTATAATGACCTTTCGAGTTGATCTCCTCTTACCTTTCCAGCTCTACTCTGTATTCTTTACTTCCTTGCTCAGCCACATCGCATTCTTTTTCTTCCTGAAACATGCCTGCTTCATCCTACCCAATGGCCTTTGTTCTTATTCTTCTCTCTGCCTGGGATGCTTCATCCACCATGGTGAGTTACTTCTTGTCACCCAGAAATTAGTGACACATTCTCAGGAGTTTCTTCTTGCCTGCTACATCTAAGGGAGCCCTATTCCATAACATCTTATCATTATGTAGAAATATTCATTGCATTCATTATCTGAAATTACATACTTTTTCAATTTACTTACTAGTTTATTGTTTGTCTCACCTTTTTAGAATGGGAGCCTGATGAGCACATCAATTTCATTTATTTGGCTCACTGAAGGATATTCTTAGTACCTAGAATAGGAAGTAGCACTTAATAGGGTTTTGGTTCCGCCTCCAGGAAAATGGAGAATTGGAGTCCCCAGAAGAAACTTTGGAATGATGGAGGCTTATTTGAGAATTGTCAAAGAAAGAACAAGAGTGAAATTATAGAAGAGCATCTTGAATAGGTGTTGCTATCAATGCTAATATTCTTTGGCCATTGCAAATTCACCTGAATGACTTTTTGAGTAATATTTAATGCTGGGGTCAAACAATAAATAACCACTGTCTATCAGAATGCACTTACTATACTTCAAGGCAGATTTTGTTCAGACTCTATTTGAATAGGAATATAAATCATTTGTTTTTTTCCAGTGGGGTGGCCCTTGGCATTTTGGAATGGGCATTAGCTGTGTCTGACTTTTCCAAGAGTGGATAAGATGTTTAATATCTTTCACTTTTGTGCACTAATAGTTATAGTGTGCCCCTATCACTGTGATGATTAAAATAGCCCAGAGGTTCACCGATACCCCTTAAAGTGCTATTAAACCTCATTGAGAACCTTAATGAGAAGGTATTCACAGTGTCTTAGCCAATGATCTGAATGCATTAAGGTAAAGGAAAACACTTCCGTTGTTGTTTGTATTTTGGTAAGGTGCCTCTCCATCCTGACCTTTTCCTACAGAACTGGGAAGTCTCCTGGGAAGGCATGGTGTTGTGGCAGGCAGGCCATGGAAGGTGAATGACCTCTGCTGGAGCAAAGTCTGATTCCTGCTCACTTGACAGAATTGTTACGTGGGTACTGGGCAGAAGTGAGTTAAGCTCTAGAACAGACCTCCTCAAGAACAAATTGCCTTTATTTTCCAAACATGCATGGGGCCATGGGTTTGCTGTTGTTTCTTTTTCAGTGTTGTGCTTATCTGTTTCTTCAGATACACACACCTGATCATGCATCCCTGATGCCTGCCCTCATACACTGTAAGGATATCAGGTTTAAAGCTAAGATTATTATTTATTTCTTGCACTGATTCTTTTCTGCCCTGTGACAAGTCCAGTTTTCACTTTACAGTAAAATATAAGACAAATTATCAGCATGGTGTTTCTACATAAAAGTGGGTCCTAAGCTATCTTTATTATAGACGATGCTCTTGTTGGTAACTACATGGCATAGATTTCCCACTGGAGGAATGAAGACACCAGATTTGGGTTATGTTCCCCAGCACTGGTGATGAAAGTGATGTTGATGATAGCAGTAACAATCAATTAATGGTTAAATTTATTGAGTACTTACTATGTACCAAACACAATTCTCTATCTGTCTGTCTATCTGTCTATCTATCTGTCTATCTATCTATCTATCTATCTATCTATCTATCTATCTATCTATCTATCTATCTATCTATCTATCTTTTATCTATGCTTTAACTCATTTAATTTCCATAGTAACTATTATAGGTGACTATTATAACCCTCTTCTATATTAAAAAGAAAAAAGAAAACTGAGGCACGGACAAGTTGATTCATTTACCCAAGCTGTTAAGTATAGCTATGAGTCTACCCTTATGGTTACAGGACCCACAACATGAAAAAGACAGGTGGGTCAGGCCCAGGTGCTCAGTAGTGATGGTGATGGCAGCAAGGTGGAGCACAAGCTCTTTCCTCTCAGGAGGGAGACGCTCTCACTTCCAGTCATTCTGGCCAAACAGGAAAGCAGCCTGGTTCATAGTTGCCAAACCTGACTTCTTTTCAGGGAATGCAAGCAATCCAACAAGTCTCTCAATTTTTAAAGGTTGGCTAGATTTAAAAAATATTCTGTAACCCAAGTGAAATATTGATTTCTGTTATAGAAGAACTTCATGTTTCTGGCCATAAGCTTTTCCTATCAAAACAAAAACTGTAGGCTCATGTCAAAAGTAAAAATCTAGGTGTTGGGTAACTAATCAGGTGGGGTGTGCTGAGTTTTCTCCATTCTCTTTTGGCTCCAAGAATGTTCTTGTTCTGTTTTCTCAAGACACAAACATCTGTTTATGGCCATCCGGCTAATTGGGCCCCATTGAGTGTTCTAATGAAGGCAGAGTGAGCATACCAGTGCATTTAATGCCTGTGGAAATGCATGTTTCTAATTGTGCATCCAGTGAAGGTGGAAAGGTTAAAGTAATGAGCTGCTCTCAAGAGTTCTGGCCAAGAGAGAGAGGGCTTTGTTGTTTCACATTCCATCTTTGTTATTGTCACTGAGATGTGCACTTCTATCCACCATGGCATTGATTGCCAAGAGGGCCTGCTATTACATTTCATTATCATGCCACTTCTGAAGGAGGGGAGTCTGTTCTTACTAAGCAATGACAGTGTGCAGGCAACCATAATCACCCTCCCTCTGCTGCACTCCCCAACATCTTGTATACAGCTGTGAACCTGTGATCGGGTGTATTAGTGCCAATTAATCTGGGGTAGGTTTGCCAAAGGAGGGGGTACTGTACTGTACTGTACAAAAGGATAGTCCCCGAGTTTTCCAAGTACCATTGGTAGAGAAGATAGCGTAATTGAAAGGAACAGACAGGTGAAGAGACTGTGTTTTATGTTTCAGTGGGGGGCTGATAGCTCTAAACTGTTCCTCTCCCCTGCATTCTCAAGTGAGCACAGAGGCAGCATCCAGAATAATTAGGGGCTGGATTTATCTCTAATTGAGGGGATTAGAGCTTAAACCTATGGCTGTTTGAAGACATTGTGTCATTTGGTTGAGTCACACTCACTTAATTTGATGACCATTGGTGTGAAAAAGAATGGCCATTTTAGAAATGAAGGGTTTCTGTGGCAGTGAGACTGAAATGTTTAGGCCTTGGGGGCACAGGATAGTTGGGTGGAGTAGAGGGACGCTTTTACTTTAAATGTTGGTCAAGATCTTACTTTGTCAGATTGTCACAAAATAAACAGAACAATGACTTTGTTTCAGAATTCAAAGACCTGATTGTTAAAAAAAGAATTTTTTCCCAGTATGCCTGCTTTCTGCCACCCTCCTGGGTGTTGTATTACACAGCATCTCCTTAAAGTCAACTCATTTTCAGATTCAGTCTGTCATGTAGATGGGTTGGAGTTAAAATATAATACAAATTCTGGTGTGTGACTATATTTTCAGAGAGAGGGGATATGAGATGAAACTCCAAAACCTTTTTTTGGCTGCCGTGACCTGCCCTCATTGAGTCCCTGCTCAGCCAACTCCCCAATCCCCTCTGGAGCCCCCCACCCCCATCTCCTTACTCACTTTCAGCCTCTTTTTAGCCTCATGGGTTTCTTTTTAGCCTAATGGGTCTTTAGTTTCTTGACCCTTTTAATCTCATGTCTTCCTCTGAGATTTGTCACATTCACTTCCAAAGTGCTTCCAACCCCCAGATCTTTGTTTATAGGTTTGCTCCTACTTGTTCAGTCTCAACTTGATGCCTCTTCTTCAGAGAAGTCACCTCTAGCTATTTTCCTGGCCATTATATCCATTGAAGCATCATTCATTTCTTTGGAATTTTCATAACAATATTTACTCTTTTTTTTCCTGTTTTCCCCACAAGGTTATGAGTTTTCATAAGAATTATAATTTTTAATGAAAATGTACATTTTTGTTAATGCTTTTAATGAAGAAAAATTTTTATCTGCCTATCTAATTAAACATCTTTATTGATTTATTTTCATTAATATATATATTAGTTTTCCATTTGCCATCATAACAATTTATAAACTTGCATCTTAAACAACATAATCATGTTTTTTTTGCACATACTGTCTTCTTTATAATAATTTGGAGCTTTGATTTTTACATTATACCATTCTTATTTAATGGATGCAAAATCCACTCTTAGCTTCCTGAGACTATTAGCAATAATGTTTATGAATTTTTTTTCTTGCATTTTTTTTTACCTCCATGTGGCTTTAAAATACTTATTTGGAACTCTTGTTTTTAATATGAGATGTGTTCCTCAAAGTTTGAAGAGTCATATCTTTGCTCATGTGTAAGGATAGAGCTCTAGAGAGCAAACTGCAAACTCTGTGCATGTTGCTGAGGTCAATTGTGGTGGGCTGGAGATCAGGGTGACCTGTTTGGCTCATTTCACTGGGGCAGTCCAAATATCTGGGCTTTTTCTCTTGGGATATTTCTATTTCCTAGAGAAGGACATTATGATATCTTATTGAGTTCAGGTTACTGGAAAGCAAGTGTGGAAAGAGAGTTGGAGAGCAGAGGCTCTTAGTAATACTTTTACTTAACTATCTAGTTTCACTGTATACCTATAATTAACTGGTCCTGGTATCCTTCAGCTCAGAGAGCCTCTATGTTACATCCTCTAGAGGATAAACATTTATTTTTTCCCATAGTTAAGAAGCAGCAACTGCCTGGCTCTTGGTACTGGAGTTTTTGGAAGGTTCTTATGATTGTCAATCAATAATCTTTATTAACTTTACCTTCACCACTACTTCAAAATGTTCTGGGTGCTGCCAAATCTAGCACCTTCTTGGCTTTCCCTACTACTGATTTAGCAGTTAGCTTACTGCATATGCTAAGCCTGCTGTACCCATTCATTTTCTTCCTAACATCCAGAATTTTGTTTCTTTTCTCTTCTCCTCTATTCCCTTGGTCTTGTGAGGGTTTTATCTTGTCTTGTTTTAAATCTCTTTGCTGTCATTCTAGTAGAGTTTTTGGAGGGAACAGAGATAATCCAACAAGCTGCCATATTTAACCAGAAGTAAACACACAAAATCCCTGATCTTTGCATTTCTTTGAAACTCTCTTGAAGTATTTTAAGTGAAACCAGATTGATTCCAGTATCTATTAAAAATCTTTAAACTATAATATCCCTCTATTTAATTTTATAATTAAATTTAAATGTTCTACAGTTTGTTAATTTCCTCTGTAAACATGGGAATTAGTGTGGGAAACACAATACTTTGACCAAATTAGAGACTGAAAGTTGGTTAGAATACAGCAAAAGAAGTTGTGTATCTCATGCCTGGTAGCATTTTTGTGGTTGAAAGAGTGAAAGCTTGGATCTCTATCTTGCCTCTGTTTCTTAGTAACAGAATAGAACCTAATCCCTTTGAGCCCTAGGTAAAATAGGCACAATATTCCATTACTGCAGTTATCTGAAGGCAGGATTGAGTAAGGATGGATGTAGATTAGCCACAATGTCTGGCATGGGCTAGCACACAGCAGAAGCTGGTTTTCTTCCCTAGTGCTAGAGGAAAGTAGGAAGAATGATGACACTTTTCAGGGGAGGTGGACAGGGATGGGACTAAGAGATACTCTCCATGCCTGAAGACCTTCAGTTAATCTTTTGGTGCCCATCTACTCATGTGGAGCTTTACATGTTTCTGCTATAATAAAGAACTCTGGAAAAAGAGGGCTAGCTCATGGTCAACAGGATAAAGAGAAAAGGGGGAAAAAAGAAGGTGAAGTGGAGGATAAAATGAAGACCATGTCAATGGACATAATGTTGACAGGAGTGACAGTGTTGAAACATCTGGTCACCTAAGCCATACCATCCAGAGTAAATATATGTGGTTTCTAAGTTAACATTAAATTAAGGAGAAAGCACATTCTACTGTATTACCTCAAAAGTGATTATCCAGTTAGGGAATTAAATATTTTTTTTCTTTCTCCTTGGATCTCCTTCTATTGTCTGACTCTGGCAATTCAATAGGACTGTCTAGAAGAACAATAAGGCAAATAAAATAAACTTGAATCAGTCCTTTCAGATACTGGTTAGTAACTCTGGTGAAAGTTTGATAAAGGAGTAAGCAGATGAGCTTTCTTGATGATCAGTAGAATAAACTTATGTTTGCTGCGCCTAATCTTGTTACTGGGGATAATTTTGAGTTGACTTCATGTCAATTTAGAGGAATAATATGTCATTTAGATAAATTATCAACATTTGGAAGTTTCTATTTCTCTAAAAAGTCTAGGTCTGAGTTAAATAGTTGAATGACTTTCAAAATTTTGAACTTGTCAGATTTTAGTGGTTATTAGTAGAGGAACAGAAGAGCAGCAAAGGAATTAGCAGAGGTAATTAGTTACCCGGGAACACAATCTATCAGAAAAATTATAAAGTATAAATGTGCAACCCTGTCCAGGTAGGAAGTCGTTTAGGTCCTGTTCTACAAGGACAGTTATTGCCTATCCTTTGTTGTCATTTAGAATTCTTATTGCAACCCTCAGTTGAATCCTTTCCATGTAAGCACATCTATAGAAATCTCTGTAGGTTTTTTTTTTTAACTTGGAAACTTATGAAGATAACAAAAGGTTTGAAAATAATTGAACCCTTATTGCTGAGTGAGCTCTGCAGCTTATATAACAGTGAAGCATACTGACATGTGGTATTTTATCTGGTGTTATTTGCAATTCTTTGTCCTGAGCCATAGCATAACCCTTAGCCAGGTGTGGTTAACAGAATGGTACATGCCTGGATTTTCTTTAAATCATGCTCTTCTTTCATCATCTTGTTCTACATCATTTCTGGGTTTTAATATCCCATGATGCTCTGCATCTCATTTGAACAATCCCATTCTCCTAGTGAGATGAATATTCTACTTAGGGCAGTTCTCACATATCACTGCTGCAGTTGCACAGAATTTATAACATCTCATTGTTATTTTGATTTGCATTGCCCTGATAATAAAAGGGAATGAACATCTTTTTATGTGCCTACTGGTCATCTATATATCTTCTTTCGAGAAGTGTCTACTTAGGTCTTCTTTCCGTTTTTAAAATCAGGTTGTTTTTATTGTTGAGTTTTGTGAGTTCTTTATATACTCTGGATACCACTCTTTTGTCAGGTATATGGTGTGCAAATATTTTCTCCCATTCAGTAGAGTATCTTTTCTTTTTGATTCAGGTTTTATTCACTATACAGAAGCTTCTTAGTTTGATGTAGTCTCATTTATTTATTTTTCTTTTATTTCTATTGCTATTGGAATTGACTCTCCAAGCACAATTTTGAGGCTGTTGTCAAGAAGTGAATGGTTTCTGTTTTCTTTTATGTATTTTATGGTTTCAGGTCTTAGATCCAAATATTTAACCTATTTTGAATTAATTTTTGTGTTTGGTGCTAGATAGTGACCTAGTTACATTCTTTCACATGTGAGAGTCTAGTTTTCCCAGCACCATTTATTGAAGAGGTTTTCCTTGCCCTGTTGGATGCCCTTGGCATCTTTCTTATTAAGTTATTTGTTCATATATATATATATATATATTTGTTCATATATATATTTTGTTATTTGTCATTTGTTATTTGTTCATATATATATTTTATTTCTGATCTCTGTGTCTCTTCTTGTCCAATAACATACTGCTTTTTTAAGTCATTAATTCAGAAATGGATAAGTCCCAGAACTTTTGGATCAAATAAGGATATGAATTTTATATAGTTGATTAAAAAATAGTGGGAATAGTTTGCAAATGTCATCTATTATCCACAGTGAAGCCTGGGCTAGTTTTTCTTTGCTAGACTTAGTGTTGAATATAAGAAGTCTATCTCTGACAGCCAAAGACTAGTTCATCATTTAGTTTGCTTTGTATCAGTGTAAGAACCTCTGTATCAACAAGCATCTTTAGTTCAGAAGGTTGTTAAGCTTGTCAAATTCTTCCCATTCTCTTATGAAAGACAGTTTTTGAAGGCAAGCATGGTACTATGTGTGAAGGGGCAGGATTTGTCCAAAATATTGGAATAATTTGGAAGGGGAGATTTCTTGTTTTTTTCACCTGAGATTTTACTTCTTTCCAACTTTCAGGATTTCAACATTTAGGACTTTGATATTTTGGGATTGTGAATTTTGAGATTTTAGACTTCAGGGATTTTGATCTTTCAGGATTTCATCATTTGGGATTATGGTATTTGGGTATTGTGTCCTTTGGAATTATAATTGGCACCAGAAATCACGTTAAATAATCTAGTTATGTGTCTTTTTTTTGTAAAGTTTTATAACAATATATTTAACTTCTTGAATTGATAGAAAAGTCAGGATTTCTATTTCTTCTTGAATTAATGTTTTACCTTACATATATTTAAAGAATGTTTCCATATCACCTATATAAAAACTAGTTTGCCTGTTCATTGAAATGTTTTTCTAATTTTTGCTTTATGACCTAACATTTGTTTAATTTTTATAAATTGGCATACACTTCATTCATTATATTCTTTTATCATCTTTTTAATCTACGCTGTAAAGATGGAGTTATAATCATGTACATGTAATACATATAATACACATAATACACATAAATATGTAGTTCTTAACACTAGTCTGTAATACCTTTTAATCCATATCTGTGAGCTGAGAACTGCCCTGCTCAAAGCACCAACACTGGCATGTGTTCCCCAGGCAAATGCTGGCTCTCCATTTACTTACTCCTGAGGATTTGTGCTTTCTCATTGTTTCTGACATCTTAGGAATTTCCTTACTCTCTGGCTAGCTTATGCATGCATTAAAACCATGATTTCATATTTTAACTAGCACTTTTATTTATGCAATATTTGAAGAGGTCTCCATATCACTAGAAAGGTACTTTTGTAATATAATTTGGAAACCAAAATAAGTTAGATCAATCCAGCATCAAACTATGAACTCAGGTGAAAATGACTCTGAATTTAATTTTCCAGTTGAACTGTTCCAGAATGCAGGAGAAAATAGTGTAATTAAAAGACTGACTGGAAAGAGAACTAGAGAGCATGGAAGAGTACTCACTATAAGCTATTTCCTACCTGCCAAGCCATTTTCTGTTGCCACTATTTGAGTTACGGTATCTATAATAAAATTGATATTGCTACTTTTCAAATTTTTGAATTTTTAATAAAGAAACATCTACAAAAATGCTGTGCACAGGATTTCATGCGTATTAAGCACTCAGTGAATGTGAGGTAAGACTGATTCAGCCTCCTGATAGGACTTTGATAGGTACTACCCAGAGTTTGCCTGGAGGTATAGTCCAAGCCCCTATATATGTATTAGTTTCAAAATGAGAATTTACACTAAGTCTAATGGAAATGAAAGCCAATTCTCAGGGGGAATTTCACACTGAAGAAAACTTTCTGATGAGTTTTTAGCCTTGAAATTTTGGCCTTTTAATTGGAGACCTTTAAACACAACCCCCAAAGAATTTCCACAGTTCCAAGGAACATGAGCTCACAATAACTTCAAATATTTCAAACCTGATAGATTTTAGATATCATCCTGATACTTTGTAAATGATGGTTGTACATGTGGGTACTTCCTTAGATGAAGGAATCAAGGATAAATCCATGAACTTACTTCCTGCATTAAAAAGAATTATGCACGATTTTTTTTTTTCTTTTTTAGACAGAGTGGGTTTTAATTGTTAAAGGGCGAGAGGATGACTTTGGGTTCTTTGGGTACACTGACTGGGTAATACCAGGATACTTTGGTATCAGACAAAATGTAGAGGTTTCAACTTGGCTCACTCAGGGTGAGAGCAGATTATCTCTGACATTTACTGGATGGAGATATTCTTGCCACAGGAATGGAGGGCTTTCCAGTTTATTTTAAACTGAGAACTCTTAATTTACTGTGATAGTTGGCTTGGCTGAGTTGCCATTAAAAACTCCCTCATCTTGAAACTTAAAATGAGTCTGAGCCCGGGTAAGGAAGGAAAACTTGATGAAGTAACCCCGGGCAGTGCTGCCCTATGAGTCATAGCAGAGGAAAGACATCAAGGGCTTCTGTCACTGCACGTCTCAAAGACCTTGAATGATGTGGAGAATGGACTCCAACTGGTCACCTAGTCACAAGCATGTCTCACTCCCTGGCTCTTGAACTGCTTCTCATATTACTTCACTGAGGTTACAGAAAATACTACCTTCAGCATATACCACTTTCAGACCCTTTATTTTACACACACATATGTATGTTGAAAGAGAAATGGAAATCAAGGAATAAAGATAAAATGAAGTATTTTCACCAATAGAAAATTTTGAAGGAAAGAAAGGAGTGTAGTTCAAACAAAGAGCTAGGGTATAGACAAAGTTCACTAAAAAAACATGTTATGGATCTACTTGCTTTTCCTTTTTGCCTCTGGAGGGTAATTATGAACTAATATGCTTAAGATGTGTACCATCTAATATTAGGTTCTTATCAAAAACTTGTTACCTAAAATACTTACATTATTAGATTGAGATATAAGTATGTTTACTTTCTGATGATAAAAATGAGTCCCAGAGACTATTTTCAATTATATCTATTGTGTCATCATGAATTCAATAACAATAATTGTTCTATGATTTATTTGACTAGGATACTGGCCACAGAAGAATGAATTCTTAGATTCTGATGCGACTGTTCCCTATCAAGAACATCTTCAAAGCAATAATTGAGAACAGCATCAAAGGGCAGACCCTTTATTAAGCATGTGATATTCTCAAGTGAGATAAAATTTTTTTCTCTTATAACAACATTTAGCAAAGTTTAGTTTCCTATGGAATTAAATTTGATTCTAATCTTCAAATTAAGCAGTAAATATTTTGTTAATTGATCGAAATTAGATATAATCCATATAAAAACTGGAGAAATAGCTCTTTCTCTTTCTAGACACATTTATTCCATTAAGCAAGGGCTCCTATCCTAAGGCCATGCCTTCCCTGAAATATACAAAATTCTGTGTATGAGAAGTAGTGTGTGTTTCTGTGCATGTGAGTGCGTGTAAGTGAATTTGAGAGGGGGAGAGGGATGAGAGAGGGAGAGAGGTGTTGTTTATGTAATTTTTTTTTTCTGGAGCAAAAATCTACAATTTTCTTGCGTCTCACAAAGGTCAATGATGACAAATCCTACCAAAAAGGCAGGTGTATGTTCCTCAGGTGAGTTATTTGGCTATATGTTTTTTTTTCTGCACATGGAGGCAGATTGTGTTATGTTTGAGACATAACCTTTTCTAATTTATCATCATTAATCTTCATGTTTGAAAATTAAAATAGAGAATTTTGCTCATGTTTAAGAAAGAAGTGTTCAAAAAATAGCTTCTGGGAGTTCCCTAGGATTTTACAATAATCTGCAACTCTGTTTTCCTGAGACATTAGTAATCAAGATATATGGTTCTTTTTGACTTGACATCTTAAGGTTTACAATTTAGTCATTCGATTTTAGTTTGTGGTTCGCCAAGTGTTCACACCCATAGCTCTCCAATGGTGTCTACAATTATGAAATTCAATTATGAGGTGATTGAAACTTTAGGATGGCATTCAAGTAAACTTCTTTCCCTCTCTTCTTTTACTTTTCTTCCTTTAGGTTTTTTCTTAGCACTCCAAAAGTAAGTGTGTTTGCAAAGAACACTATAGAATATTATAAACAATAGTAACAATAATAATTACAGTAAAACACGACTACCTATGAGCTTTCTTTTATTTATTGCTTATGATTTATTTCTTTAAGAAATAGGAAAAAAGTCTCCTACCTCATTAAGTAGAGGAAAAACGCTATCCTCATTAAACTAACATCTGATCTACTGTAGTTCTGACTTTCATTTCAAAGCATTAATAACTTGTCATTTGTAGAAATACATTGAATAGTGTATGGTCCCTGATTGACTGGAGGGCTATAATTCAATCACAAGCCTCTACTGACACTGTGAACCCCAAGGGTGTAGCTTGAGGGTTTAGAAATGGCAGGTAAGTCCCAAGCCTGAATTACAGCTCCGTTATTCAACTGGAGCCACGCTTTGTTATTTATAGTACATAGAAAAAGTGTGGACTTTTCGAAAGAGGAAAATAATAAATCAAACTAACAAGATGACCGGTTCTAAAATTAAAATGTAAAACTCTATGATGTAGAGGTAGAAAGATTAATGAGTGTGTGACGTAGGTTTATTAAAGGTGTGATGGGCAGGAGAGGGAATGGATTATGGGGAAATTAAATGAAGTATTTCACTGGAAGGCTATCAAGTGCCATGGAGGTTTTTAAATGACCAGCTAATAGAGCCAGGCTTATTATCATAATGACCTAACCCAAACACACAGTCCTTTTTCCAATACCTTTTCTCCTGAAATTCTTCAGTCTTGCCCTTGTGATGCACAATCAAAAGGCATTCAGACTATTAATAGTTGCAGTACTGCTACTGATGTTTTCTTGCAGTTAGGGCTCTCCTAACGTGGATGGTCCAGCCATTTGGGAAGGCCTAGCACAAAGAAATAATAGAGTGATGGTTTCCAGCAATGATCATGATGTAACAAATTTACCACTCAAAGATATTAATCGGGTTTGATGAATGAGAAGAAAACATAACTTCCAGTGGTTTTGCTTGAGCTAGTATATTGATTAAGATCGTTAGGAGTTAGTATCAGAAGATTTCAGATTATTGGCTCCTCTTTCTGTGTAACAGATCAGTTGCTAAAATCAATTTCTCAGTACTCACCTTTGCTGTGGGGTTTTTGCAATGCATTTACCTGATGCCTTTCCCTTCTCCTTCATCATTCCTTCAATACTTTAAGCCTCATTTCCTGTCTAGCAGTTAATAAAAGAAAAATGTCACCGCCATAACCCTCACCCTCCCTCTCCTTCAAATTTATAGGTCTTTGTCTTGCAGTTAGTTATTTTACCTTTGTTTAAAGTTTGTCAACCTGTCAAATCCAGCAGTCCAAATGTTCAGAAATCTTTAAACTGATATTGTGTAACAATTGGGGTATCAATTGTTTAAATTTAGATTCCCAAAGCTGTGTCAGTGGAACTACTATGAAATATGGAAGAAGGGATGTGTTTGGTGAAAATAAACTAAAACAATCCTACCCCCAACCTTCTCCCCCAAGAAAACAACCAACTAGATCTGGTTTATATGGTTCTCAGAGTTTATGAACTTCACTGCAGGTTCAGCAAGCCCCGCAGGACTATATTCGGCCCCCAGTTTGCTGCAGCCCCACCACCCCGATGGTTTCTGAGCTTTAGTTGTTTGCCTGGAATCTAAGAGGAACCTGCTGCTTTGCTAAATTTCACTCCAGGAATGTATTACAGTAAAATTTCAGGGACTATTTAATATAGTTGCTTATGGAGAAACAAGTATTTTTAAACACATATACTGACAGGTTGGTCTCACTGCTGAGCAATTGAACCTTAAAAAAGAAAATAAAAATTTTCTTCATGTAGGACTTGTTTTCTCATCTGTTGCTTCTCATCTGTTTCTTACATGGTCTTTTCTTTGTGCTTTTCTGGATCCTAATCTTTTTTTTTTTTTTTTTAAAGATTTATTTATTTATTTATTTATACAAGCACTGGATACGGTCAGAAGCGTGGGAGGGTGAGAGAATTCACCAGAGCCAGAGCGGGGAGCAGAGCAGGCAGACTGACAACATACACTGCTGGGTGGAGCAGCGGGTGTGACAGGTGAGGTCTGCGCGCCATGTGGGACCCTTGCTGGTGGTCAGGGATCAAACAGGTGCTGCAGAGGCTGTGGGCAGCTTCGCAGCCCAGCGCTCAACCGCTGCGCTACTGGGGAGGCCCTGGTATCCTAATCTTATAAGGATACCAGTCAGTGTGGAATAGGGCCTATGCTTAGGAAATCGTTTTAACTTCATCAACTTTAAAGGCCACCAAATAGTCATATTTGAGATATCACGGTTTAGACTGTCAACATATGTATTTTGAGGGGACACAATTCAGTTTATGATAATATGATAGTGTCTTTGTCTTGGACAAGAAAAACTGAGACCCAGAGAGAGACATTCTCCAAGGTCGCACAGCTAATTGTTGTCATACCTATATTAAGCTTGGGACTCAGTCTTTGTAGACTTACTATCTGCCTGGCCAGTGTTTAAACAGAAGCAAATAGAAGTTAATAGAGAAGACTGAGAAATCCTAGCACTAAGGAAACAATAGACATTCAATAAATACATCTTGCATGATTGCTTCTTTTTAATTAGAAATAATGACTTGTTACAGGGTTAGTGGCTTTTTCAACATTTTGGAGATGATAGCTGGATTAAAATATAGATATTGGAGAGTCAGAAAGAATTGACCAAGAACTACATATTAGGAATCCTGCCTAGTAGAGTCTGTCTAAAAGATTCTTTTAGTTTCTATTTTCTACCCCTCCAAGCACATACATTGGGGTAGAGAGGTTACAAAAGAGGGTTGGGGTAGAGAGTTTACAAAAGAGGGAGATGCAGGAGAAGAGGGGACAGAGTGAGCAGTCCATTCCATAGAGGAGCAGGTGAAGGTGCTCCTGTAGGTGAACTCCCCCTTCAACCGCTAGGCTCCCATAGTTTACCAAGAAATGCGGGTACAATGATTTTAGACCTGCACATCAGGTGGAGTGGAACTCAGTGAAGGGGCTAAGACCTTGGTACTTGACATCAACACTGAATAAATGAAACACATCAGAATAAAGCAATAGACTTCAAGCACCAACTCATGGTATCCGTCAAAGACTAAACACTGAAACAATTCCTCACAGAAAACCCAGGTTTATACAGAGGGCTTTGCCAACAGACACAGAAACTACTCAGAAGACAAGAAAGACACCCTGTTCACTGCTGCACTGGTGAAAAGAAGTTGTGAGTTGTTTCACTAATAAGTTTGTGCCGCACTTTTGTCTCCCTCTTAGAGTTCCTTTTCTATGACCTACTCTTTCATTAGTTCTTACAGTAATTTAAGCATAGCCTGTGTATAAGTGGGTCATCTAATTTTTCCTAAATATGTGATTCTCTGCACATCATGTTAATATTTAGGCACATCACAAATCTTTTCTGGAAAATTCTATAAGCCCCTCTTGAGGGAATGGCTGAGCCCAATCTCCTTCCTTTTTGACCTAGCAGTTCCCTATGACTTTTAATCAATTGTTCTCCCCCTCTGTATATCTTTTTAAGGTTTTGCCCACTAGAAATAATAGCCCTATCTTTTCCTAGTGTTCAGAAATGGTTAAACCATGGAGATTTTCTGGAAAGGAGACTGAAATAAATAGGTATAAATTTTGGAAATCCTGGCAGTAGTTTTGATGGTGAGCATGACATTTTCCATGAAAACTGAAGACTTCTCCACATATAATCCACTTCCTACCTCATTCCCACCCCCCACCCCCACCCCAGTATAATCTTGCCCTCCTTTTATTGCTGCTGAAAAACTTATAGTGTCTAATTTTCAGATTTTATAGATAAATAGCAATTCCAGTTTTAAAAAGAGGTGTTACTGGATCATGAAGAACAGGAATATTCAATGAAGAAACACATCAGCATCTTATCAGCATCTTGTTAGCAGCTTATTCAGCCCAAGCTGAAGTCTTTCTCCTGCCCAACAGTGTGGAGTAACTCTGCTCTCTCCTCTCCTCCCACCACCTTTCCCAGGCAGCGTAAGTCACAGAAACTGTAAGCCCAGGAGTCTTGACTCAATTGCCTAGGCTTCCCAATGATGCTCAATGATGCAGGTCACAGGTAACCAAATGCTATGCCAAAAGTCAAAAACAACTTGTAAAAATAATGTATATATATATTTTAAGATTTATTTATTTATGCATACAAGAACTGGGGTACAGGCCAGAGGTGTGGGGGGGGTGGGAGGATTCACCAGAGACAGAGTGGGAAACAGAGCAGGAAGATCAACCGAAGTACACTGCTGAGGGGAGCAGCAGGTGAGACAGGAGAGGTCTGCATTGCCATGTGGGTTGCTCCCTGGCCGGCCGAGGATTGAACTCATGCTGCAGAGGCTGCAAACTGCTTCATAGTGCGGTGCTTAACTCCCTGTTCCACCAGAGAGGCCCAAAAAAATATCTTTTTTTAATGGCAGAAAATGGTGTTCTGACTGGAGTCACTCATATCCGCATGGCCTATTTTCAAGCTACACTAACACTATTCATGCAACACTTTGTATGAGACACAGTTAATCCCCTTTATTCTCTTTTGAGTCTGGGTGAATCCAAAGTTGGCAGGGAGAGTACACAGGGAGTTGGGTGGGGAATGTTGAAAACTCACACATCACATTTGTTGAGCATGAAGAAGTAGTTCTCTTAAAACTCTCTTAAAATTGTCTGAAGCACGTTTGCTCATCCTCCCTACATTTAAATTCCTCAGGACCCAAGTAACTACCCTCCTGCCTGGTGGATTTGTTGACTCTCAGAAGTAGAGAGAGCTGATCTGGAGGACAAGAGATGTAAATAATCTCTATTTTACCACCTACAGTTGTTTCTCTCCCATGAACTGTAGTGTTTTTATTCATTTTCCCACTGAATTCTCCACTGTCTTGAACTGTAGTTTCATTATTTTTCTGGCAAGGTTCTTGTCTCTCCCACAGATTCCAAGGTCTTTAATGTCAGGAGCAAGACATATAATTCTGTTTTACTCCTAAAGCATCAAACCTAGCACTCAACAAATTTGTTTTAACTGACTGATGGAGAAGAAGCAAATTATCTGATAGAAAAGTAAAGGGACAGAAAAAACTTAGGAAGATTTCTAGCATTGGAAAATGCATTCTCAGGTTTTTATATTACATGTATGTGGAAAATTATATGAATGTTTGCAAATTTTCAGAACATTCTCAGGGACCCAGAGGACGGCTTCAAAAGTTGTTTTTGCAGAAGTTGGATCATGGCATTCCAGTGTAGATAATGATATGGAAATGCTTACATGAACGTGTCTCCTAGAATTTCTAGAATTCACGTGCGTAAGCTTTACACATCTGAAAGTAAGAGCTAATGTTATACAAAATTGACTGACAGGCAGTATCAGAACTGCTTGCCAGCCTCCATGTAATATTCATGATGATTCTATATGGAATGTTCTGGCACCCCCAATTTAGGAAAGAGAAAATTGAGCTTTACAGAGCTAAAGCAACTTGTGGATGTTACATGACTCCTAGATGATGAACTTATCTATTTTAACTCAGAGGCCTGAAACCTTAAAAACCTACAAGTACTCTTGCCCAAGCTAGGTTTGATGGTATTGTTATTACACTTGGTTTTTTGGCTAAGGCAAGACGTAGAAATGCATTCAAAAGAATAAGGAAAAAGAGGAAATCTTGCAGCATCCCTGGAAAAAATATTTCGAAGATTTAATAAAAAGTAAGCATTTTGAAAAATCTTTGATAAAGATGTATTCATTTATTTTATGATAGAAGGGTAAAATAAGTTGGATAAACTGAAGTAAGGAATGATTTTATTTAATAGTAAAGCCCTTTGTTTCTTTAAAAATAGATTTCTTAAAAACAAAATATGATGGCAAAAAGGAATTTCTGAAAGGGTGGTTGGTTTTATCTTTTTTTCAGACATAAATTATAATAGAAGATTATTTGTTGTGAATGTTTTAAATTCAGCAATATCTGTGTACATATTCTAAAAAATAGAACTAAGACAAGGGCAGTTACTATCAACAATATGAATAATAAATTCCTACTTACACTGTAAAGGCCATCTTCCTAGAGAAATTAACTTTGGAATGATTTCCTTATTTTTAGTCACTGTAGTCACTTGGTGTACAATTAGATATGCGCTTTTGTTTTCCAAATTTCTTTTTCCAGACTCAGTCTAGTTCTGGAAAGTGATGAGAACATATTTATTTCTGTATTTCCTTTTTACCTGTGGTTTAGGGAAAGATATATTTCTGATTATTACTATTTTGGTGAATATACACATATATTTCATATATTATATATTCATAAAATTACATCTTCAGTAGAAATAGTTAGAAAAGACTGTTGGAGCTTTTTTCATTGCTTTTAATGCTTGTTAGTGCGAATCAATAGAATGGGGTGGTAGAAAGAACAAACCAACCTGGGACCTAATCTCTGGCTGTGTCCTTTGGTACATTATCAAACTCAGAGACTTGCTTGCTTTTCTAACTTATGTTAAGCAATCCCCTAAATTAAACTGAAATAATATATGTTAAGAACTGGCTTTTGGTGGGCACTTAATACTTTGAATTCTCTTTCTCTTTCCATTAAGCTTATTTCCAATTCTGTTAAACTATAAGGGCATTTAGGAATAGAGTCCAAGACTGATTGCTATTACTTAATAAACTCATTGGTTACTCCTACTAATCTGAACCCACAGCTACCCTGTGAAATCTTGCCAGGGGTCCTTTGGAGGATGGCATTAGTATAGCATTGACAGCTTGGGGAACTGGAAGTAAGCCAATGGTCATAAATTGCAAAGCCTTTTACAATCCAAACATGATGGAAAGTATATGCCATTTTGGGGGTGATTTGAAAAGCACATGGTTTGGAGTTATTTTGATGGATTAAGTATTTTCCTTGAATCATCTAGTTTAGGAGATTAAAACTTGATTATAAAATACCACAGCGTTTTTAGATGTAGAAATATTTGAGTATAAATCAAACACTCCAGGTTCATGAGAAAATAGTCAACAGAAAAAGTGATGTGGTGTTCTTTAGGACTGATATTGAAACTATGAAACATTACAATAGTTTACTGTTCATAGAATAATATATTCTTAAAGAATTGTTTTGGAATGCAGGTGCTACCCAGAGCTGATTGGTGCTTGGCAACACACCTAAATTATGCCCACAATAAAGGAAAGGTATGAGACTTAAACTTTTTCCCCACAGTACCTTATATCTCTTTGACTTCACATCCATGTAAAGGTTGTTTCAAACAAACCAAAACGCCCAACAAGAAAAACGGATGCAGCAAGTGGGACTGTGAGTGGAAAGGAACTATTTCAGCCACCACACCCCGGGAACGGGAGCTGAGGCGAACCCTGCAGGATCCGCCGCGGAGGTGAGCTCCAGACGCCATTAAAGAGAGCCCCGCCCACCAGGAGGAGACCAGCACCAGCACACAGCCCCAGCCGCCCGGTAAGCTTGCGAGAAAGCGGCGCTCGGATTGCAGCTGCCCAGGGCCCTGCGCCTGCGACCTAGGCTTGCGGGGAGACGGCGGAGGCCCTCCCTGAGTGAGCAGGAACAAGGCGCCCAGGCAGGGGAGCGGGATTCAAAAGGCGCCATTCCCGCGCCACTGATCTGGGCTACAGCCCGCGTCCTGGAACTGAGGGCTTTGGAATTGAGACCCGGGCGGAGGCCCTCCCTGAGTGAGCAGGAACAAGGCGCCCAGGCAGGGGAGCGGGATTCAAAAGGCGCCATTCCCGCGCCACTGATCTGGGCTACAGCCCGCGTCCTGGAACTGAGGGCTTTGGAACTGAGACCCGGGGCACGAAATTAGGGGCGTGGGTTCCCCACGACGGTGGGGCACAAGGCAGACACAGCACCCCAAAGCCGTTGAGGTGTACCCTACCATCCCCGCTCTGCTCCCTGTCCCACGGGGTGGAAAATCAGCTCCCCAAGGGCTCTAGGAGAGATCTCTGGTGCCACCTAGCGACGTGACCCCAGCACAGGCTACTGAAGGAGCTAGTGGCCAGCTGGGGAGTTAGCCCACACCGGGCCCCTTCTGAACAAGTAGTCTGAGCCCACAGAGAGAGCGAGCACCCACAGCCGGGGCAGACCAGGCGCGCAGAATAGTGTGCCTGAGACCAGAAGCGCAGGGAGTGTGTCCCACATCACCATTTTAGAACAGGGACATTTCTTCAGTAAAGACTACCTGCAGAAGGCTTCCTCAGGAGCCAGAGGTGAGCGGGGGAAGTTCGCCCACGCCAGACCCCCTCTGGCCTGCAGTCCAAGCCCAGAGGGGAGCAGGAACCCACCGCCGGGGCAGACCAGGCGCACAGGGGAGTGTGTCCCCACATCGGCATTTTAGAACAGGGACCTTTCTCCAGTAAAGGCTGCTTGAAACTGACAGATGACTCCTGGAAGAACCAGAGGGGAACAGAGAAGCCCACTCAAGATGCCGGCAAGTCCCAACAACACAGTGTCCCAACGCATACGGCAAATTAGAAAACAGACAGTAGGGAGGAGAAGAACCACACGCAACCTAGCAACTCTCCAGAGAAAAAGCACACCACAAAAAGAAAGCCAGCCCCCAGATTGCAACGACAATAACTTGGAAGAATTTCTGAGCCTTCCAGAAAGAGAATTTAAAATTGCCGTGATTAAAAAACTGACAGAAGTCATAAAGGAAAACAATGATAAGGGAAAAATAATCAATGATCAGAAGAATGCAATTGAGTCCCTAGAGAGGGAAAACAATGGTCAGAAGAAAGAAATTGAGTCCCTAAAGAGGGAAGTAAAAGAAATGCAGGAGATCAAAGAATTAATGGAAGAACTAAAGAATTCTGGGAAAAGCAATGAAAGCAGAATAGATGAAATGGAAGAACGAATAAGTAATCTTGAAGACACAGAAATAAAAAGAACCAAAACAGAGAAGGAAAGAGAAGTACGAAGGAAAAAGAACGAAGAAAGACTTCGGGAACTATCTGACTCCATGAGGAAAGGAAATATAAGAGTTATAGGAATACCAGAAGGAGAGGAGAGAGATGTAGGAACAGAGAAAATATTAAAAGAGATAATTGAAGAGAACTTCCCAAATGTGAAGAAGGAGCTGAAAATTGATATACAAGAAGCAAGAAGAACACCAAACTTCCACGACGAAAGGAAAAATACAGCAAGACACATAATAGTAAAGCTCCCAAGAATCCAGGACAAGGAAAAAATAATGAAGCTGGCAAGAGGGAAGAAACAGATAACATTCAAAGGAAAACCAATCAGGCTGACATCAGACTTCTCCGAAGAAACACTACGGGCAAGGAGAGAGTGGAGGGACATAGTCAACAGACTCCAAGAAAACAGATGCCAACCAAGAATACTCTATCCCGCAAAGCTCTCCTTCCTCTTTGAAGAAAGAATATGGACCTTCCCAGACAAACAGAAACTCCGGAATTTCATTGCAACTAAACCCCCACTCCAAAAATACTACAAGGAGTCCTAAAGCCAGAACCTCAGAGCGACGAATAACAATGAAAGAAGGCCAAAAAAAAAAAAAAGTTATTAAAAGAATAAATAAATAAAATCAAAGGAAAGACAAACACAATGGCAAATACAGATGTTAACATATCAATATTAACTCTAAATGTAAATGGACTAAACTCTTCAATAAAAAGACACAGAGTTGCAGCCTGGATTAAGAAACAAAACCCAACCTTTTGCTGTCTCCAGGAAACACATTTAGCTACAAAAGATAAAAATAGGCTCAAAGTTAAAGGATGGAAAACAATCCTACAAGCAAATGGACCAAAAAAGAAAGCAGGAACAGCTATACTTATATCAGATAAAACAGATTTCAAACTCAAAAAGATAAAAAGAGACCCCAATGGTCACTACATTATGATCAAGGGGACAATACTTCAAGAAGAAATAACACTCATTAACATATACTCACCAAACGAAGGAGCACCAAAATATATCAGACAACTGTTGTCCTCTCTGAAAACAGACATCAGAGAAAACACATACGTAGTGGGAGACTTCAACACACCACTATCAACAATGGATAGATCAACAAGACAAAAAATAAGTAAAGAAACCAAAGCTCTAAATAAAGACCTAGAGCAATTGGGCTTAACAGACATCTATAGAACACTAAACCCCAAAAAAACGGAGTACACATTTTTCTCAAGCGCACACGGATCATTCTCCAGGATCGATCACATACTGGGGCACAAGACAAACATCAACAGATACACCAAGATTGAAATCATATCAACCATCTTTTCTGACCATGAAGGCATCAAACTAGAAATAAACCATAAAAAGAAGGCAAGGAACTTTCCTACCTCATGGAGATTAAAAACCACACTACTGGAAGACCATTGGACTAATGAGGAGATCAAAGAAGAAATTAAAAAATTTTTTGAATTGAACGACAAGGAGGACACCAATATCCTAAATGTATGGGATGCAGCAAAAGCAGTAATAAGAGGAAAATATATAGCAATAGAAGCTCACATCAAGAAACAAGAAAGAACGCAAAGAAACAACCTAATCTCGAAGCTCAAAGATCTAGAAAAAGAACAACAAGAAAACCCCAAAACCAGTAGAAGAAAAGAAATAATAAAAATCAAAGCAGAAATAAATGAAATTGAAACTAAAAAAACAATCCAAAAGATCAATGAAACCAAGAGCTGGTTCTTTGAAAAAATCAATAAAATAGACAAACCCTAGCCAGGCTCACAAAGGAAAAAAGGGAGAAAGCACAAATAAACAGGATCATCAATGAAAGAGGAGAAATCACAACGGACACAGCAGAAATCAAAAGAATAATCAGTAACTACTATGAACAGTTATATGGAAACAAGTTTAACAATCTAGAGGAGATGGACAAATTCCTACAACTCTACAATCACCCAAAGCTAGATAAAGAAGAAATAGAACACCTAAACAGACCAATTACAATTAGCGAAATTGAAATGGTAATCAAAAACCTCCCCAAAAACAAAAGCCCAGGACCTGATGGATTTACAAATGAATTCTACCAAACATTCAGAGACGAATTAGTGCCTATCCTTCACAAACTCTTCCAAAAAATTGAGAAGGAAGGGACAATACCAAACACGTTCTATGAAGCCAACATTACACTAATACCAAAACCGAACAAGGACAACACAAAAAAGGAAAACTACAGGCCAATCTCCCTAATGAACACTGATGCAAAAATCCTCAACAAAATTTTAGCTATCAGAATCCAACAATGTATCCATAAGATAATTCACCATGACCAAGTTGGATTCATTCCAGGGGCACAAGGATGGTTTAACATCCGAAAATCAATCAACGTTATCCAACACATCAACAAAAAGAAATAAAAAACCATATGATAATATCAATAGATGCTGAGAAAGCTTTCGACAAAGTGCAACACCCATTCATGATAAAAGCCCTTGAAGTTCTTGGGATACAAGGAACATACCTCAACATCATAAAGGCCATCTATGACAAGCCAACAGCCAGTATCATTCTCAATGGTGAAAAGCTGAAAGCAATTCCATTAAGATCTGGAACAAGACAAGGATGTCCACTCTCACCATTGCTTTTCAATATAATACTGGAAGTCCTAGCCAGGGCAATAAGACAAGAGAAAGACATCCAAGGAATCCAAATAGGAAAAGAAGAAGTCAAACTATCACTATTTGCAGACGATATGATATTATACATAGAGAACCCCAAAACTCCACAGAAAAGCTAATTCAACTCATCAATCAGTTCAGTAAAGTGGCAGGATACAAAATCAACACGCAAAAGTCAGTAGCCTTCCTATACACAAACAATAAATCTGAAGAAGAAGAAATCAAAAAGACCATCCCTTTTGTTATTGAAACAAAAAAAAAATCAAATATTTGGGAATAAATCTAACAAAAGAGGTAAAGGACCTATACAAAGAAAACTATAAAACACTGTTAAAAGAAATAGAAGAAGACACAAAGAAATGGAGAGACATCCCCTGCTCATGGATTGGAAGAATAAACATTATTAAAATGGCCATCCTTCCAAAAGCAATATACAGATTCAATGCTATTCCAATCAAAATTTCAATGTCATTCTTCAAAGAAATAGAACAATTATTGATGAAATTCATATGGAATCACAAAAAACCCCGAATAGCCAAAGCTCTCCTGAAAAAAAAAGAAGGGAATGGAGGCATCAGACTCCCAGACTTCAAACTATACTACAAAGCCATAATCATCAAAACTGCATGGTATTGGAACAAGAACAGACATACAGACCAATGGAATCGAATAGAAAATCCAGAAATAAACCCACAGATTTATGGTCAACTAATCTTTGACAAAGGAGCAAAGACTATGCATTGGAGCAAAGAAAGTTTGTTCAATAAATGGTGCTGGGAAAACTGGGTCGCTACATGCAAAAGAATGAAGCTTGACCACCACCTCACACCATACACAAAAATCAACTCAAAATGGATTAAAGAACTAGACATAAGACCTGAAACCATAAAATATATAGAAGGAAATATAGGCGAAACACTACGTGATTTGCACATCAAAGACATCTTTACAGACACATCACCCAAAGCAGTGATAGTGAAGGCAAAGATAAACAGCTGGGACTATATCAAATTAAAGAGCTTTTGCACAGCAAAAGAGACAATAACAAAAACAAAGAGAAACCCCACCAACTGGGAGAACATTTTTGCACCCAACACTAATGATAAAGGACTGATCACAAAAATCTGCAAAGAGCTGATGAGACTCAACAACAACAAAGAAAATAATCCAGTCAAAAAATGGGCAGAAGAGCTTAAAAGAAACTTCTCTGAAGAGGAAATGCAAATGGCCAACAGGCATATGAAAAAATGTTCAACATCACTTGTCATCAGGGAAATGCAAATCAAAACTACCATGAGATACCATCTTACACCAGTGAGAATGGCACATATTAAAAAAACTAGCAACAACAAATGTTGGCGAGGGTGTGGAGAAAAAGGAACTCTTCTGCACTGTTGGTGGGAGTGCAAACTGGTCCAACCACTGTGGAAAGCTGTGTGGAGATTTCTGGACCTACTAAACATAGAGCTTCCATATGACCCAGCAATTCCACTCCTAGGTATTTACCCAAAGGACACAGAAACATCAATTCCAAAGAACACCTGCACCCCTATGTTTATAGCAGCACTGTTTACAATAGCTAAGCTTTGGAAACAACCCAAATGCCCAAAAATAGATGACTGGATCAAGAAGATGTGGTACATATATACCATGGAATATTACTCAGCATTCAAAAAAGATAAACACATGCAATTTGCAGCAACATGGATGGCGCTGGAAGGGATCATGCTCAGCGAAATAAGCCAAAAAGAAAAAGAAAAATACCGGATGGTCTCACTCATAGCAGGAATCTAGAAAACTTAAATAAGGGACCAGGAAAATGAATAACTATAAGAAAGTGAAAATCAAAATCAACAAAAAACTATGAACCAGAGACACTTTTAGGGGGGCGGGGGCGGGAGGGGAGGGATTGGGGTCAGAATGGGGGGCTGCAATTGTATGGGGAATATAACAATAAAATTTATAAAAAAAAAAAAATAAAAAAATAAAGGTTGTTTCATACCTCATGTCTCTTTTATTTCAAATCCAGATAGAAGAGTTCCTATGGTCAAAGACATTTCAAGAAAGAAGTTCTGCATCAGAAAGAATTACATGATTTCTAGAGCAGTGGGGCTTAATTTTTAGGACACAATCCCCTTTAAACAAAAATTTCAGAAACACCTAAGATCTATGTGATAATATGAAGCTTCCCAAAATGGCTTGGAGGTGGCCATTATAAATTCTTGGTAGTTATAACCAGCTTCAGTGAGACTTGCAATGTAATGGGAGAATTCTTAACCCTATCCCCCAGGCATTCCTTCTATCCTCAACAGCTTTTCTTTAATTTACTCTTATTTTCCATAATTATTGCTCTCCTGAAATCTCGGCAAGGATTCTTTTCACTTTAATTAAAAATAAAAAGATACTATGGCCTCTTGACATCTTCTTGACATCCTGACATCTTCCTAGTCTGCCCCAAAACCTCTCTCCTTTCCTTTTTCCCTTCTTGAATTCAATCACCTATGCTTCAAACCCAAGTTTCTTCTGCTTTTTCCAAGACTTTGCTGGAAGATCTTCCCCTTTCCATTATCTTTAACCCCTCCTTTTCTAGTGACTATCTCTACCCCTTAAGGAAACACTCAAGTCTGCTTGAGTTCTGCTAGGAGAACTGAAAGCAGAAAAGCCCTTTATGTATGTATTATGGAAGGTACCAGAAGGGACAGAGTGAGACCTCTGTTTGGATAGCCAAAATGACAAAAGCAGACAGAAAAGCTGAAGCTGCAGCTGGGTTGGAAATGAGATAAGTATCTTGGTCACTTTCAAGAAGCAGAGCTGGCTTAAAGATTGCAGACTAGCTGCCCCTTGGGATGCAGGAAACAGATAATCTAGCAAAAGTGTTGCTAAAGTGAGACTAAGAATGAAGTCCTAGAAATGGGGAGAATAAGCACATCAGGGCCTGAGAAAAACCATGGCCCTGTATGCCAGAGCAGGAATAAAATAAATTATCTCTGCTTGTGGATGAGATGAATAGATGTTATAGACTAAAGTTACCAGAACTTCTGTGTTTCTAGGCAGTCTACCATGGACAATTTAAATATGCTATGTAATATGATGTTTTTGTCCACAGACTTTTTAATGTATCTTTGTGGTGAGGATGTCAATTCAGTATGTCAGATATTCCTAGGCATACAGGGAGGAAAGCCGTTACTAAAAGAAGGAAGGTTTAGGTGGTGGAAAAAGACTATATCATTTAGTCTATGAATAAGATATAAATCAATCAATAACCAGAGGAGGTGAATGTAACACATGCATGGAGTGAGGTTATTTATCAAGGAATTGGCTAAAACAAAGACCCCACCCACTGAATCTATGACTTCTACAAGAAATTACACATCAAAAGCCTTGAAGAAAGAGATGCCCCCTTAGGCTCCTACAATGTTTGCATTAATTCTCACAATCTGTCACATAGGTGGGAGGTTTTGTTGTGCTTCATTTACACAAGAAAATTGTTGGTTGGAGCAGTAAAGGGGTTTAATCAAGGAGGGAAAGGGTAGAATTGAATTCCACTTACTTGTATAGAAATCTTCTTGCTAGAGGCTAACCTTTCCCTGCTGCAGAAAAATCTTGCCCTGCCGTAAGTTGACAAAGCCTCAGGAGAACAGAGACTAGTGCTCTCCCTTCCCACGCAGGCCAGGGAGCAAGTAGCAGCACCACTTGGCATGCTGACTCTCAAAGGCCAACTTCTTTCCCTTTGCCTTTTAAGGGGTACTTGGTGTTCCCTCTCTTTATAAGCTTCAATTAGGTTTTGGTTATGGAGGGCTTATTAGAACAGTTTTATTGATGCTTTAACACATTTTCTTAGCTGGAAGCTAGATTAGAAGCCAGTTTGAGAAGCTTGTAAATGAGAACTGCAGGGAGTGAGTGGTCTTTCCTTAACAAATTCCAACCAATTGGCTTCCTGATGTTATGTGAGCCTTTGTCATTTCCCGGTAGACTTTTATTCTTCGAAGAATCTGAGCTCTGTTATCTTGCACAAGGATACAGTGGGAAGGATACACTCCAGGAAATAATTGACTGCACAGTCTTCTCAGTCTTCAAGCCCTGAGTCACGTTCTCCATGCACAAGGCATGTCCTGATTCACTGGAAGCTGACAGGAACCTTAAGGGCTTAGAGTACAAGAGCACCCATTCCAAGGAGAGCAGGGTCAGTAGGACTGGAGTACTTTACTCTCAAGGCTTTAGATTCACAAAATAATTGCCAAGTTGCACAGAATGTTCCCATAGATGCCACACCCAGTTACCATTGTCATTCAGCTCTTACATGAGGACACACCATTTGTGAAAATGGACAGACCAGTACTGATGCATTATTATAACTATTAAGCAAAGTTGACATCTTACTCAGATTCCCCTAGTTTCCCCCAATGTCCTTTTTCTGGTCCAGAACCCCATCTAGAAAACCACATTACGTTTTGCTGTCATTTCCTGGGGTTTCTCTCTGCTGTGCCAGGTTTTCAGACTTTCCATGTGTTTGATAGCCATAATTGTGAGGAGCATAGGTGAGATATTTTGTTGAATGTTCCTCAGTGGTGATTTGTATGATATGTTTCTTACGATTAATTGCACCATGGTGGTGGGTTTGGGGAGGAGACAGGGATAAAGTGCCACCCTTCATCCATAGATCATATCTAGGGTATGTATTATCGTATTATCAGCATCACTGTCGATGTTGAGGTCATCTTCCTGAAGGTGACAGTTGGTTAGGTTCTCCCCCTGTAAAGTTAATCCCCACCCCTCTTGTGCTGTACTCGTTGGAAGGCAGTCACTATGTGCAGCCCACACCAGGGTGGGGAATTATGCTCCGTCCCTGGAGGCCAGAGTTCGCTACATAAATTGGAATTATTCTTCATGGGATATCAGATTTGTCCCCTCTTCCCCAATTGTTAATTTACTCAATCACCTATATAACTATGGAGTCATGGATATTTATTTTGCACTTGGAGTTATAATTTAATACCTCCTTTTTTATGGATGAAATTATTCTAGATTTATCATTGAAAGCTCTTTTAGTTGGTTCTTGTGTCCCTTTGACATACTCCTATTATTATGGATTTAAAAAAAAACTGTTTTGAGTCTTGCTTTCTGGCACTACAAGATTCTCCAGATTCTATGTATATTTCTGATGTGTAAGGTATAGTATATATTGACTCCAATCCTGGAATCAATAATTTTCCCAGTGAGTCTTGGTTCCTTGTATTAGAATGGTGTAAGAAACTATAATCTGCATTTCCTCTTCAGAGAAGTTTCTTTTTAGCTCTTCTGCCCATTTTTTGACTGGGTTATTTTCTTTGTTGTTGTTGAGTCTCATCAGCTCTTTGCAGATTTTTGTGATCAGTCCTTTATCATTAGTGTTGGGTGCAAAAATGTTCTCCCAGTCAGTGGGGTTTCTCTTTGTTTTTGTTATTGTCTCTTTTGCTGTGCAGAAGCTCTTTAATTTGATGTAGTCCCAGCTGTTTATCTTTGCCTTCACTATCACTGCTTTGGGTAATGTGTCTGTAAAGATGTCTTTGATGTGCAAATCACGTAGTGTTTCGCCTGTATTTCCTTCTATATATTTTATGGTTTCAGGTCTTATGTCTAGTTCTTTAATCCATTTTGAGTTGATTTTTGTGTATGGTGTGAGGTAGTGGTCAAGCTTCATTCTTTTGCATGTAGCAACCCAGTTTTCCCAGCACCATTTATTGAACAAACTTTCTTTGCTCCAATGCATAGTCTTTGCTCCTTTGTCAAAGATTAGTTGACCATAAATCTGTGGGTTTATTTCTGGATTTTCTATTCGATTCTATTCTATTCGATTCTATTCGATTCCATTGGTCTGTTCCATTATGTCTGTTCTTGTTCCAATACCATGCAGTTTTGATGATTATGGCTTTGTAACAGGCATATGAAAAAATGTTCAACATCACTTGTAATCAGGGAAATGCAAATCAAAACTGCCATGAGATACCATCTTACACCAGTGAGAATGGCACATATTAAAAAAACTAGCAACAACAAATGTTGGCGAGGGTGTGGAGAAAAAGGAACTCTTCTGCACTGTTGGTGGGAGTGCAAACTGGTCCAACCACTATGGAGAGCTGTGTGGAGATTTCTGGGCCTACTAAACATAGAGCTTCCATATGATCCAGCAATTCCACTCCTAGGTATTTACCCAAAGGACACAGAAACATCAATTCCAAAGAGCACCTGCACACCTATGTTTATAGCAGCACTATTTACAATAGCTAAGCTTTGGAAACAGCCCAAATGCCCAAAAATAGATGACTGGATCAAGAAGATGTGGTACATATACACCATGGAATATTACTCAGCATTCAAAAAAGATAAACACATGCAATTTGCAGCAACATGGATGGCACTGGAAGGGATCATGCTCAGTGAAATAAGCCAAAAAGAAAAAGAAAAATACCGGATGGTCTCACTCATAGCAGGAATCTAGAAAACTTAAATAAGGGACCAGGAAAATGAATAACTATAAGAAAGTGAAAATCAAAATCAACAAACAACTATGAACCAGAGACAATTTTTGGGGGGTGGGGGGCAGGAGCGGAGGGATTGGGATCAGAATGGGGGGGTTGCAATTGTATGGGGAATATAAAAATAAAATTTATTATAAAAAAATAAAATTAATGAAACTTCAAAAAAAATAAATAAATAATAAATAAAAAAAAAAGAAACTATAATCTGGATGGTAGGTGTGATGTGCAGTTTTCCTCTGGAAAATTATTTTTCTCAGCAGGATGAACAGTAAAATACATGTGTGTTCACTAATCCACATATTTAGATATATCTATAGATACTGATAGTGAGCCATTTGCATCTATTTGAAAGTAAATATGAGTTTATACTGATGTCTCTAACTCTAGAGACTGGGAACTTAATTGTTACCAATTATAGGGGATAGTGTGGTTTGTTCTGGAAGGGATAAAACCTTTATCCTAGTTTTAAGCCAGAGATGGAAGGGGCAGCAGAAAACCAGTGGAAGGAGTAGAAAGAATTTGGAGGCTTTATGGCAACAGGAGAGGCAGCATGGAAAGTAGAGACAGCCACAGTTGGTATGAGTAGAAGCATCAGTCACAACAGTGTCACTTTCCGGGTGTCTTTTGATATAAGGGGCAACAGTTATACAGGCTCTCTCTAGGCAGCCACATAGAGAGTTGTGTCAAGAGAGAGTAGGTCTAAGGCCCTTAAAAGAAAAATCAACAATGCCTACAACTCAGCAGTCACAGTGATTCACAGCGGCCTGGTCATCCCAAAATGTACAATATATTCAGTGTTCATCACGGCTGGAAGTAGGGGGACATTATTAGATTTTAGAAAGATCTATTAAAATGTTAAAAACTGTTCTGGTGCTTTATTAGGTTTAAATTTTCTACCTAGAATCTATAAATTTGTCAGGGCCTCCCACTGAGAATTCAAGAAACTGAAATTTTGTACAAAAAATTAAGCTGCTATAATAGGATGTGAATTTCATGAATTTCTGCATGACGTCCTCTGAGGTCCCTTTAAACTTCTGTGTTACCCTGCCAGGTTTTGCCTTGGTCTGTGGTCCTTGGAAGCCAGAACACCTAGTTATTTAATCCTTCCATTCCCTAACCTAGGGAAGTCTGTCTCTTTTGAGATATTTATTACTTATTGCTAAATGAAGCCCAAGAAATCTGCTCCCACCTGGGCAAAAAGTTTGAACCTCTGGGGCCCCAAGATGTTTTTTCAGGCATCATAGAAGTTCACTTAAGCTACTCAATTCTCCACCCTCCTCCATTTCTGAACAGTCAGGTTTAAGGGCAGCAATACTGAGAGGTGCAGGGAGAACATGGGACAGGGATGGGGGGAGCTCTGTCCATTTTTCTCTCTTTTCCTCCTCCCCTATTCAACATGACTCTTCTCTACTTCCCCTTAGTTGTCCAACTAGGTAACTGTGGCGCCCTTTATATGTGCCTGGCACTGCCCTGGCCCAGAGCACACAGCAGCAGCTTTGAGGCATGAGGCACGGTCCTTTATACAGCAGACCCTTCATTCTGTTTCGGAAAACAGACAGGAAACTGCACAGTCACTCAAGTATTCAATAGCAGTCGTGTTGGGTGTCAACAAAACTGGGATTTCACTTACCTGGTGGAGGAGAGCCCCACTCTGTGTAAGAGCCCGTGTTGTCCTACCTAATTCTTCCACCAACTTACAACAATTTCTACTTGGCTGTTTTGTTTTTTAGGCTATGATTGTTTCTTTTTAAAATGCCATTATTATTTTTATTGCGGTAATGTTGCTGCATATGTATATGCTGTGTATGATTTAGAGGTAGAGGATCACACCTCTTCAGATGTACCTTACCCCACCCACCGCTCTATCATCCATTCCTTCCACCACAGTCCATTGGGCCCCTGCCCCACTTTCCTCTCCACTCCTCTGGTAGCCTCAATTCTGTAGACAGATCTTTTTAAGGTTAGCTTTGGTTTAGTTTCGTCTGTTTCTTTGTTTTGTTTCTCTGTATTGGTGAGGATTGTGCTAAGTAGATAAATAGAAGGAGAAAGACAAATATGGATGATTTCACTGATATGTGGGACTTACTTGGCTATTCTTATCCTCACTCTAAAGATGAAGATCCTGAGTTTCAAAAAGACTAAGCGATTTGCCCAAGGATACAGGGAGATTAAGTGAATGAGTCAGTTCTTGCACCAGAGGCCAATCTGAATACAGAGCTGGTACCTGTTACCACCTGGTTCCTGCTTGCCTCCCTTACCCCCTAGGCAAGGCTCATGAAGAAACAAGCAGGGGGGTAGGGATCAAATAATTAGTAATGGTTTCCCCCCAACCTGCAATCAAGTCACCTGTTCCACTCATTTCACCAGCTGCCATTGAACAATATTTAGTTATAATGAAAAAAAAAAAGGCCAACCAAAGATTTTCCTTTTTAAGTCCTACAGGTAAACGATGGCCCTTGTCTGAGCCCTTCAGAGGTGGATTTGAACAGACAAATCTTACCTGTCCTTGCCTTGCCACCCACAGTGATGCGCATATACCGTTCATTAACTCTCTGTGATACACTAGTATGTTGGCTAATTCAAGTTTCCGAAGACATTTGGCTTCTGCTCTCCATCCTCAATGCCACACATTTTTATTTTCTGAGTCATTATCTCTTGTTTAGACCAATGAAAGAGAATCTTGATTGATTTGTTTATCTATTTACTTTTTTTCAATCAATGTATGATCTGTTGGCTCTTCTGTTTAAAACCCTTCGGTAACTCTCCAGTGCTGTTAAATCCCAGGAAGAAGGCTATTAAATGTGCATCCTGCTTCATACCTACCACTTTGCATGGAGTAATTTTGAGTCACTGCTAGGGTTTGCTCCAGTGTGTCCTCAGGACCCAGTGTACACCATCAGCCTTTGTGTAATTTTGGAATGGAAGTTTCTATAGCCCAGATTTAATAATACTACAAGGGGTGGTCAGACCTTCTTCATTTGGCCTGTACCTTGGTATAAAGTCCTGCAGAGGGGAACTCACCCTGTCCTGAGAGAATATATAGGCTTCCTGAGTACGGTCCCCTGAGTTGGGGGAGCTATCTGGAAAACACACTTACTCTGAGCTTCTCATTTCTTGATAAAGTTGGATAATGGAGAAATTAGTGTGCTACCAGGGGAAGGCCAGTAACAACTTGTTGGGTTTTTAAGACACATTTTTAAAGAAGAACTTTTCAATATTGCAGGCATCTTTTGAGCCAACACAATTTAAGAGTTATGTTCAACAGTATTTTGGTATTGAATTTTGATTTGGTAGGAAAGAGGAAAACTGTGGGCACACAGTTTGGAAAAGGGAACTAATGATTTGAACTTAATGGAATTGGACTGATTTTCCTTTTTACTGAATACTTTCCTGTATTTTGTTCCATTTCAGTTTGCTTTGCAATAATAGGTCCAACTTCTCCCATAGACTTTCATACAATGAAGAAAGGAAAGGATTACGAATCCTAAAAATGTAGTATGATGTATATAAACCATAGATATATTTTCTCTGTCATCTTCTGTTTAGATGTGTAGATTTCTAAAATTCCATAAAGCTGAACATAAGGGGAAAAAGAAGAGATTCAACCTTTGAGATGCATGTGATAGATATTTGGTGAGTGCCTCTTTGCTGTCCTTCAGGTAATGTGTTATAAAGTAGGGATAAAATGAATTCTGAACTTCCCTTTCCAGCAGGCCACACTCTGATTGGGAAGTGCTTTGTGATCTATTGCTTCTGTTGTTGAGTAACAAACCACACTCAACTTAGTGACATAAAACAAGCAACAATCATTTTATTTTCAATGTCTCAGAAATTCAGACTGGACAAGATGGAGTTAGTTTATCTCTTTTCTACAAGGTCTAGGAACTCAGCTGGCAAGACTAGTGTCTGAGAGAGACTTTAATCACTGGGGTTGGAATTACTTGGAGGCTTCCTTAATCCCATATCTGGTGCCCAGGTTGGGATAACTCAGTCTAGGCTCTGCTGAGGCTGTTGATTGGAGCTTCACATAGGCTTCTCCCGTGTGGCTTCAGTTTCTATAGAATGGAGCAGAACCTCTGTGGGGTAAGACATAAAGAAAAGGAAAACCACTTGTGCAGAGACAGGAGCTAACAGGGACAGTACTCTGTATAATCTGAGGGCTACCAGGACAGGACAGTAATCTGCCAAGATCCTCTTCCATATATTGCCATTCTGGAATTCTGCCATTGTAATGGGTACATTTGTGTTAAGACTTGCCTGCCTGTTCCCCAAAGCAAACTCTGCTTCTTTTACTATTTTTTTTTTTTAGGACTATTTCCTGTGTCCATGGCTTTTTCTTGATTATTTCCTTGGCACAAAAATCCAAAGTCATGCACAACCAACACAAACTTTTTGCAGCTGTTGCCTTGAAAGCACTCATAGTAAACTAAAGTGTATTGGAGTTAGATAGATACTAAAGAAGTGTCATTTCTATATAGGCAGAAACTTCTTACCACTATAGAAGTGTTTATAGTAGAATAGAGCACCCATTCATTCACCCAATAAATATTTATCAAGTGCCTACCACATACAAAGCACAATTCTGGGTGCTGCCTTTAACAGTAAGTAAAATATAGTTCCTTGCTCCCCTGGGTATTCTTTATAATCTAGTAGTAGATATGAACTTTTCAGACCCAGAAAAATCTTTAAAATTGGATATAGGGTTTTATCTGGTGGATCTAGCACAGGTATCCTCCTGTCCTGAGTAGAATTGGTTTTGTGCTTCCTGTGGCATCTCAGATCACAGACTTGACTCAACATTAATTTTTTTAAAAAAAATATTTATTTATTTATACAAGCACTGGGTACAGTCAGAAGCGTGGGAGGGTGAGAGAATTCACCAGAACCAGAGAGGAGAGCAGAGCAGGCAGAAGGACCAGAGCAGCGGGTGGCAGGAGAGGTCTGGGCGCCATGTGGGACCCTCCTCCGGTGGCCGGGGAGCGGCCGGGGATCGAACCAGCGCTGTAGAGGCTGCAGGCAGCTTCGCAACCCAGTGCTCAACTGCTGCGCCACTGGGGAGGCCCAACTCAACATTAATTTGGACAATTAATTAGCACTAACGAGGAAGTCATTCCAAGAGACTGCACAGAAGTGATGATAGATGGCCTTCCAGAGTGGGAGGCTCAAAAGTTGAAACTCACAGTTTTGGTTTTCTGTGCCTATTCAAATTCTGACATTTGGAGAGTGTATCCATTCCCACTGCACATTTGCTTCCATCCCATTTGGTTTATTTTTCACACCATTCACTGTCATGCCCTTTGCCACTGAAATGGATTTTCAACAACTACTCAATGGGAGGCATTTGGTTGTGAGAAAATGTGTTTCCAAGAGCTGCTTTTCTAATGACATCGGCAGGTGTAAAGAAGAAATCGAGGAGCTGGGTGCTGCAGAGAATTAGATCAGTGCTTATTACTATCTTATATTTTCCCAGCATCCAATAGTTCATATCTTTTACATGTTTTGTGAATTTTTTGTTTCCCCCAATATAATGAAATCTATGCAAGAATGGGCATTTTTTGGTCTACATTTATTCATCATGCATCCCCACCATCTTGCATCACAGTTTCTCAGTAAATATTTGCTGAGTAAATTATTATTGCATAATTTCTGTATCTTGTATAAAAATTTTCTAAAATTAAAATCTTTGAATAAAGTTGAAACACTTTACAACACCTGAAACACTTTACAACCCTGAGCCTTCCTCAGGTTTGAGATCTGGTTGCAGGGACAGCAGTGGACGTTGGTAATAACGACCCATACATAGGACAGGAGAACATATTGAGTCAAAGTCTACTGGTGTCAAAAACTTAGGCAAAAAATGCTTGCATCCAGAAAATTACAGGTCTACGTGCAGTGTTACCATCCACTAAAAGAAAGAAAACTTGGAAAAAGAAACTTACATAGTGCCAGAAGAAGATCTATTATTTTTTAGTTAATTATAAAAGGTACAATGCAGCAATTGCCAAGTGAAAGAGATGCATAGGGCAAGGATGCAGGAAGGGTGTAGAACTTTTATGTTCTTTCCAGGCTTGCCACCTTCCCAGCACCCTTCCTAGACGTATTTACCAGTGTGGAAATTCTCTGAACTCCATGATTTATACATTTTTCTGGAGGTTTTCTAATGCATGATAGGTGAAATCACTGGCTGTTGGTGATTAACTCAATCTCCAATCCTCCCTTCCCTAGAGTATGGGGTTGAAAGTTCCAATCCTCTAATCAAGCCTTGGTCTTTAGGGAGGTCAGCCCTCATCCTGAACTTGTTTACCCCCTCCCCCACTCCCCCACACCAGTCATCTCATGATCATACAAAAGATATTCTTATCACTTTGGAGATACCAAGGGTTTTAGGAGCTGTGTGCCAGGACCAGGGTCAAAGGCCAAATATCTATTTTCCATTGTTCCATAGGAGGTCATGGCGATAAAGAGAACAGGAAAAGGAGATTGAAATGGAGTAGTCAGCACAATTGGAGGAGCAGAGTTTTGAGTGGGACTCTTTCATTATAAAGTGTTCCTGCTCCAAGTTATCCAATCATTACTGTGTGTAGTGATTTTATTTTACCTTTTAGAAGGCCGGGTCTATTATCTCAATGAGAACCCAGAGAAAGAGTAAATGGATACCATCAATCCACAGATGTAAGGCAAGTCCCTTTGGGAATGGGAGAACCTATAAAGGACCACACACTAGATTGGAAATTGAGATCCCTTTGGCTTTTGATCCTGGCAACTCTGGAGCCTAGAGGTGTGAGCTTGGATAGGTCACTCTATCTCTGAGTCTTAATTTTCCCATCTGTCAAGAGGCTGGTAAGTCAAACAGTCTCTCAGGTCCCCTCTGCTCTGTATTCTTTGAAGCTCCCTTAGTTTTAGGAATTTTCACCTCATTGAAGGTTCATTGTAGGGCTGAGGGAACATGACAAACCACAAACTGACAGCCTAGAGGCTGGAGCCAAGCATACAACCTATCACTTGGAAGAATGTTCATTTTGGACCAAAGATCAGAGTGAAGTAAACTGTGGGAGAGACGATCTAGTAGACTGCAGAGAGGCAGGTAACAGGGGGTCTGGTTTTCCATCTTTGTATGGGAATATAATTTGCATGTTCTAATGTAGTTTCCAGATCACTGATCACAAAGTGGATACATGCATGGGCATGACAGGTGGTAGTGTAATATCTGAGCTCTCCTTATTTTCCCTGGAGCTAGATCAATACCTGGTCACTTCCACCTGCAGCTCCCAAGTCAAGCAACAATGTCTAGCTCAGTCCCTGCTAAATTCCCAGTGTTTATGCAATGCCAGCTACATTATAACCACTCAGAACGCACTTGTCGAATGAATGAATGTTGAATGGATGCCTTAGTCTCATAGACTTGCAGGAAAGGTTTATCAACTCAACATAACAGGTGAAAGACCATCTCATATTTCTACACCTGTTGGGCTGGTGATCTGTGCCTTCAATACGTTCGCTTCGTATCCCTTAGGAAAGTCATACTGAGTGATAAGAGCACAGAGCTAGGAATCTGGATCCCTGGATTCTAGTCACTCAGTCATTCCAGACTGTGTAATTTAGAAGAAGATGCGATGCATAATCTCTAGAGACCATAGTTTCCCCCGAGGGAAAACTTGAGCACTAACTCATATTTTGTAGAATTCTTTAGGTTCCCTATTTTTCCCCCTCTATCCTTGTGGAGGAGATGGACTGGAATGCAAATGCAAGTTTCCTTCTGATTATCAATACTCTATTTGGTCTAGTTTCTATAATCTTAGTGAAAGTAAAACAAATCACTTTGAATTTAAATTTTTTAAAGATGCATATTCAAACAAAAACTCTATGTGTAATGTGTCTTTATCACAACACAAGAAAGTGTTGTTGACTTTCTTCTGTGTTATATATGAAATCTGAGACTTTTTAAATGACTGATGTTCTATAAAGCATTCTTCAATCTTCCTAAAAAGTGGGGAGCTTCCCATAGTGTTCCTGTGGCCATTTAGGCTCTTCCAATGGCACAAATGATCTACCTCACAGCTCTTTGTAGCCCAGTCTTACTTCCATTACAGATTCTTAGGTTGTAAGGATCTGGATCACCGGTCATTGCCTAATAATTGTGAGTAAAATATTATGAGCAAATTACTTGCAGCATGAATTTACATTGTAAATCATTCAACATGATGGGGAAGGTCACATAAGTAAATATCTAAAGTTTGTAACAAAAAAGCATATTATTATTTATTATTTTTATTTTATTGAAGTACCATTGTTTTACATCATTGTTAGAGTTTTGACAGTATAGGATTTCCCCCTTTAAGTGTAGTCACCATAGCACTCCCACCACCAAATAAATCACTATAGCCCTTAACCAACACTTTATTATTTGTTACCTTGGTTTTCAAAAAATTGAGACCATTTAAATAGAACAATTAAATGTAACCAAGATTTTATGCACTTGCAATGAAGAAGTATTTTTAATGTAAAGAAACAAAGTGAATAGATATTTAACTGTATGAATAAGGTGATAAGTGGGTGAATCAAATTATTTATAAAAATGGAAACAGTTTAGTTATCCCATAGCTTAACTAAATTATAGTACTTCCATAAAATAGGATACTGTATAACTATTAATAATGTTGCAGAAGTATTTTTATACCTATAGCAAGAGGGTTGATATATTATCTAACAAGTGAACTGTAAGACTGTTTAAACACATTTACACACACATATTTCAAATATTCACAGAAAAATATAGTGATTTTCTTTCCTTTTAAAAAGTGTTTCTTTTATTTTTCTGCAATTAAGGGTCTGTGTTGCATGTAGAATATGTGCAACAAAGTATGATATATAGAATTCTGTACTATTAAGCATGTAAACAAAACTGATAAATGCTGTCCACATCATTCTTAGAGAGCAGACGTGATGCATAATCTCTAGAGATAACAACCTAGCCCTTGAGTCACCACAACCTAGCACTTGAGTGTGCTAGTTACCACAACCTTGCCCTGTGTGCTGTGCTGTACAGATACAGGAAGAAGCTACAAGGATGCAGGCTGCAGTTCAGAAGGCTGATTGTGGGCAGAGACTAGTTGTATAAATGGTTATTGGCAAATTACCTGGTTTTTCATGCTTATCATCATATCTATAAAGTCAAAAATACTGACTTGTACCAAGAAGCTTAACTTTGAGAAAGGCTATGGAAAGCATGAGGGAAATGATTTAAAACAACTCCTACCAGTGACCCAACCTATGATAGTGAGTGAGATGACACAAATGCTAAGTCTTTCTGATCTAATCAGCTTACTGACATTCTGTGGGTGACATAAATATATCTATTGTTCAAGTAGGATGTGAGAGAAACCATCTTCTAGGCTGGAAGTCAGTGAATTCACATGTCCTCTATTGCCCTCTCAAGCTGGACTGAGATCTAAATAAACTTTTATTTATTTCTAAATAAATAAAGGGAGGGAAGGTGGAGTGTGCTGGATGTAGTGGAAATGGCCACATTCTCCTTATAGGTAGAAGAATGGAGATAAGGATGGCTGAGGGGCAGAACTTGTGCTAGAGTGGACACCTTCTCCCACCTTTTGGTGGTACTCCCACTGTCTTTAGCTTCTCAGCTATAAGTTTTTCTCCCACTGTAAGAGAAGGTGGCAGGCAGTTGCAATTCCAGAGGAAGTCTCTTCCTTCCTTACCCTGATATGTAACTGTTCCTGAGTCCTATTGAGGAGATTTATCTGAATATCTTTCCTTTTATTTCTATTATCTTACCACTTTGCATCATAACTAACCTCTGTGTCCTCTCTTAGGTGATCCAGGATTCTTCTTCTGATCCAGTTCTCTGAGTCTAACTGTAGTTCCCTAAGTGTGAGATGCTTTGTTCTTGTTCTCATCTCAGAAACCTCCTCTGGTAGGGTCATCCATGTACCCACCTCTTTCTCTGTATGCCACCCTTGCACCAAGTCCTTTTAGTTCTGACTTGTCTTTCCCACTAGACTTCAAGCTCCTAGAGGCAAGAACAGACTCTTCCTTCTCTTACTCCTTAGAGCTGCGTAGACCATGGGCACCTTACTTCTCCCATCAATGCTACCTGCCATTTTGCCAAGGAGATATAAGCTTCTAGCTAAGACACTGTGAATGGATGAGCATGAGTCCCAACTTGGAAAATGAAAGAACAGTCATAAAAATGTGTACAGTTTCTCTTGTTATGGAAAGTCTTAGTTGTCAAAATTGAAAGGTGAGAGAAAACATGAAGAAATTTCACACTAGAGAATGAAATAAGGTACAAAGTCAATAGTGCAACAAGATAATTTCCAAATAGCCTGGGGATTTTTTTGCAGAAAAGGCGTTCCAGTGAATTCATGTGTGCATGGTTAAATGTGAGCAGCTATGACTTTGTACTTATACATGTGTCTCCTTCTACTTCTCTTCTTCAAAAAATGATAAACCAGACTTTTCCTCATGCATGCTGCCTTTCAAATCCTGCCTTTAAACCTCATATAATCTGCCCACTCCGAGTCAACTTTCTTTTAGTTCAAGTTCTTCACACCTGGGAGGCTTTCGTGACAAGTCTTGCTGCAGCCCTCAGAGAGAAAGGCTGTGAGAAGTTTAATGGAACATGTGGCTTTATTCACATTAACATCAGCACCTTTGGGTACCCTAGTCTGGTTTTCACCTTCAAAGCCAGCTGTTTCTGAGCTCTGCTGATTGAGCCCTGGGTAACAAGCTCCAGCAGCTGTATTAAAACTTGATAATATCCTGCCACTGCTTTTATCTTTATTTACAGGAATCACTAGGGGTATGGCACGAACTTTTCTTTACCCAACAACATAAAACATACCAGTCTCCCCAACCCCACCCAACAAAGACTGTTGCGCTGTTTTCTCATCTGTGAGGTGGGCTATATGTCCTCCAGGAGGGCACTGCTGTTCTCAGCCATGTGATAACTGGCCATTTGGTCTGTTGTTCCTGCCTCTTTGAAAATTGGTTGCTTGTGAGAGGCAGTGGATTGCAGGTGGCTATGAGAGGGTGGTTGATTCTTTTCATTTGCTTTTAGGCGGCCAATTTTTATTTTAGCAGCAGGATCTCATTTTAGGGTACAAGACATAAGCAGGAGTTGGTCTATTCCCAGCTCATGTCAGGTGCAGGGATCCAGAAAAGGATTGTGAAGGAGTGGTTCACTGACTAAGTAAAACACTTGAATGCTTATGTGTACATGACCCACAGACATATAAGACACTGTCTTGGAAAGATAAAGGGTAAGAAAGATAAATTCCACAAATGACTCAGAGAACTGTTGGGTATTACACAGCCTGTTATAGTCTGTGCCGGGGATAATCTAACTTCAGGAGAATCACCTGGTGAAAACATTAAAACACAGTTTGCTGACTCAGTAAATATGAACAGAACCATTGGTTTCTATGAATCATAGAAAGATGAAGAAGAAACAGAACAAGTTCTGGTAGAGGTTAGGAGGAGTAAGCAGAGGAGGTATGGGCACTGGTGGTTTGGTAGAGGGAAAAAATAAATAAAAGATTGAAAAAAGAAAGAGAAAACAAAGGGTGTGATTCTTCTGGTTTCTTTTCTTTTTTTGGGACCCTCGCCTGCAGCCGGGGAATGAACCGGCGCTGCAGAGGCTGCAGAGGCTGCGGGCAGCCTCGCAGCCCAGCGCTCAACCGCTGCGCCACCAGGGGAGGCCCTCTTCTGGTTTCTTTATCCAAATGTTGATCCAGCTTCCTTAGTTGAGTCCTCATGGGTCTTTCAGTAGCTTCAGAAAGGAGCTCCCACTGTTTTTTGACAGAGGATTGAGATATGTGGATAGGCCAAGCTCAGGAAGGGAGAAATTCTGCACCAGGTGTACCACCCTTGAATAAGATCACTGAGCCAGGTCACAAGTCTGGAGTCACTGAGCAGACTCGGACTGGGTGTCAACAATGGTACCACTTACTGGGGTGCATGAGGATTCTAGACAAAGGCCATGCTGTTTGGCATAAAGTAAGAGCCAGGTGTTCTTGGCTCACAGCCTCCCCACATGCAGCTTTTGGGTCTGCTACATGCTGAAACAGGTACAATTTAAAATGCTTTCTGAATGTCCTATTCTCCTTGTTGGAGCAGCTCAGTTCCACCCAACCTCAAGTGCAAACTTCATCTGTCTCTCTCCATCTTTCAATGTGACTCCTGTATTGACAATTATCGCAGTGAATTCACACTGATGGAAGGGACCAACACAGACACCATCAGACAAATCAAGTAATGTTTGCCTTTGACTTTTAATATTTTCTGAAAGATAAAGAAGAAAACTGAGAGGTAAATAAGATATGCTCTGTGCCCAGTAGAACACAATGTAAGACAGGTATGGAAAAAAAAAAAAAAAAAAAACCACAGCCCACCAAATGGTATTATGGAGGCATCAATAAAGGGCCATGGGGAAGAGAGGGCTTAATTATGTGTTCTGTGAACGCTGTTTTAGTGAGAAACATACCCTGTGGGGCTGGAGAGGAAGCAGGGGACTTGAAAATAAGAAAACTGGTGATGAGGTGAAGGGCATGGGTAAAGAATGGGATTTCAAGCAACTGAAAGGACACAAACAAAGGAAAATAGTTGGATAGGATGGATTTAAAAGATTCATGATTGGAAAGAAAGTGATTGAAGATGTCAGGGCCAATGAATGACTTAAATGCAGTGCTAGGGATTCAATCTTTATCTTCCTGCCATGTATATTGGGATAGGTTAGAGCAGGGATATGATGTGTTACTGCCAGTCTTTGGAAGTCAGTTTGGATCATATTGAGGAGGATGGTTGTTGCGAGAAAGTACTTCAGAGCACAGAGTATACATGGGTGATGATCACAAGTCCAGGTTGAAGAGAACAGGTGCTAAAATAGGCTCTATGATGTAAAGGGAGGCATGGAAACTGGAGGTAGTTTATTGATGGAGCTGATTAGATTTCTGAGCTAATTTAGGCTTATTAGAGAGAAAGAAAAGCCCAGGAAATGTTTGTTTCCTGTTTAAGAGGCTATATGGACTGTGATATGTTTAATCAAGAAGATAAGCAGATCTGAAGGAGAAGAGGAGTCAGTCAATGAGTTGGAAAAACCATGTTTCAGATCCTGCACTTGGGACCGGGCACACCAATGAGTGGTCTGTGTTTGATTCCTCTTCTCTGCTAAGTCATTTAGGGAGTTAGGCTAGCATTTGTGGAGTTAGTAGGTCAAGGTGTGATGGCAAGGGAGGATTTAATCCATGGAAATGAGTGAGACCAAGGGTGACTGATGTAAGTAATCTGTTGGAGTCTTGACCTCAGGTGGGTCATCCAAACAATGGCGACTCTGGGCCAATAGTAGGAGGTAGAGATCAAAGCCATAGATGGGAGAAGATGAAAGGCAGAGTAAGGGCATCTGGGTGGGTCCTAGTAGGACCCTGTGTCCAGTGATGAGCTCTGAGTGCTCCTCAAAGCAGGCTAGCTGGACTGAGGGAGCCCCAGGTAGAGTGGATATATTGAGCAGCTTCTTAGCGCAAACCCATAATTTCTTTCACTGAAAGATAAAATCCACATTTGTTTATTTCTTTTATCAAGTTTGCTTATCAGTATGTCCTTTTGGAAGTCACTCTGAAGTCTGGATAACTTATTGTTAAAGATAAACGAGTGTCTTCTTTTGGATCATGAAAGGTATGGGAAAGGACATTGTCAGGAGATGACATTTATGTTAAACATAGGCAATGACTTTCTTCCCTTGGCAGATTTCTTTCACATTTAATGATCTGGGTGATGGGAAAGAGAGAGCCACTGAATTTCCATTCTGCTCCACCGACTCCCTCACACTCACTCAGTGTGGGTGTGCGGGTTTGAGCGCCAGGCATGGATGCAGCAATGAACACACAGCTCCTTCCTCGAGGAGCTTGCAGAGCAGATGGGTATTGGCTGATTATTGTGATGAATACAGGGGGTACCCTGGGCTCTGGGGGTGACTTCCTGAAGGAAGTTGCATGTAGAAGCCAAGGACTGCAGGACAAGGAGATGGTAACCAGGCAAGGGGAAGTTAAGTAGGTAAATGCAGGTGTGTTTGTGGGGTGGTGGTTTCAGTGAATGAAGACCTGAAGGAGGAAAAGACCTCTTCAAATGTCCTCTTAGGAGAACTAAACAGTTCTGAAGACTGGAGTTGGGTGAGGGGGAGGGGGATATCAGGTAGGGCTACAGAGGAAGGCATGGACCATGGGGGCTTTTGTAAAATTTACTAAAGATTTAATTTTTTTTTATTTAGAGAGTCATTCACAGTGGCTAGTGGTCCAAAGGGAAGTAAGAACTGATGTGTTTTCCCACGTGGGCTGTGATTGTGGAGCATGTCCCCCAGGTATGTGACATCTCGTGGTAGGTCTTTCTTGGGGAGAAGTGTCAGCTGCAAAGGTAGGTATCGTTTTGGTTGTTGTTAAGTACAGAATCATTTTAGCAGCTCCTGCGTATTTCAGGGTAAATCTCATGAAGAATCAAAACCCAGTTTCTTGTCAACAACCACTTTAATAGATTTGGGAGAATTCCTCCCCAGTAGTATAAACAAGAGTCGCTTTAGGCCAGTTATATTGAAGTGTGCTGATGTCTGGTGACAGCAACATGAGAGTGTCCAGGTGCATCTGTCACCTGTGCCAGCTGGGGAGTTTCTATATGGTGAGAATTCTACTGTGGCCACTCCTCAGTAGCCACGTCCTTATAGTTCAGAAACACAATGGTATATTCTTCATACACTGGGGGGCGCGGGGGTGGGGGCATCCGGGAACAGTAATTTTCAATGAAGCCAAATAATAGAAACCTTGACAGATTATTTATATGGAGACAAAGTTTTTCTGTATTATCATCTCCTAAAATAGCATATTGATGTTTTTTCAGATCTTTGACACTGAGGATTTTTTTTTTAATTTATTTATTTATACAAGAACCGGGGTACAGGCCAGATGTGCAGGAGGATGAGAGGATTCACCAGGGACAGAGCAGGGAACAGAACAGGCAGACTGACTGAAATACACTGCTGAGGGGAGCAGCGGGCGAGATAGGAGAGGTCTGCTGCACCAGGTGGGTTGCTCCGGGCCAGCGGATCGAACTGGCACTGCAGAGGCTGAAGACAGCGTCACTGCACTGCACTCAACCACCTGCGCCACCGGGGAGGCCTGATTTTTTATTTTATTATTTTTTATTTTTGTACTAGAGAAGTTTTATATGAGTCAAGGTCAAACGAATTTGGAATATATTAAAAGGAAATTGGTATGTCTGTTCAGTGATATATTCTTTGGAGAAGCCTTATCTTTATTTTAGTGGGTTTTTTTTTCTCATTTATCATCAACACTTTATGCTATATTTTTAGATTCCATAATTGAGTGTCTATGTGTCCTGAGTGGGTAGAAGTTGGTATAGCTATCTCAACAAATTATAAAAGGATACTGCCTGTAGGTGAATAAGGAATAACATGAAGCCCCTTTCTAGGTAATAAAATTATGCAAAGGACTCTCTTCCTGGGCCAAGGAATAAGACCTGGCAGAGGATGAGTTGAATTTCAGTCACTATTTGCCCCATTGCTTGCTTCAGCAGGTGTCTTTGTGCAGTGCACAAACTGCACAAGATATAGTGACCCTGCAATATTTTTATTGTGTGAAGTCTTGTCATAGTTCATTTACCTCGAGAATTATTCATTAAACAAAGCACTATCTTAGCAACTCTGAGGGATGTAAAGATAGTGGGATTTTATTTTTTTTAAGATTTATTTATTTATGCATACAAGAAATGGGGTACAGGCCAGAGATGAGTGGGGAGGGTGAGAGGATTCACCAGAGACAGAGTGGGGAGCAGAACAGGCAGACTGACTGAAACACACTGCTAAGGGGCGCAGCGGGCAAGACAGGAGAGGTCTGCTTCACCATGTGGGTTTCTCCCTGGCTGGCCGGGGATTGAACTCATGCTGCTAGCGATCAAATTCATGCTGCAGTGGCTGTGGATTGCTTCACAGTGTGGTGCTTAACCCCTTGCCCCACCAGGGAGGCCCGATAGTGGGCTTTTAGTACCTGCCCTTAGAAGCCTACAGGCAAGTACAGAGAGCAAGACCAACACATGCACAATAAAAGACAAACATACATTTAATTTCTCCACCTCTCTCTATAATGATAATGATAGCATATTAATAAAACATATGTAATATACACAGCGTTTAGGATAAGGCATGATGTATATGTATGTATATATGCACACACACACATATATCCGAAAGAATGTATATAAAGAGGCTCACAAGAAGAATAAAATAATGTTCAATTGGAATTAGGAAATTTAAAAAATTTTAAAAATCATGATCACATATAAAAAGGGGGAAAATGTGGATAGTGATCATGGCAGTAAAAGTAAAGCTTCAAATTCTGAGTTTTTTAGCATCCAAAGTGAAATGTGAAATATGGCCAAGCTAATTCTCCATATCAAAAATATGTCACCACTGAATAGATCAGAATTGGCCAGGTCATGCTGGTCCAAATCTCAGTGACTTGCATCTATCAAATATTTGTTTATCTTATAAATGGGCTGCAGGTTGAACAGCTCTCCAGGACAAAGCATCGTGGTAACTCAGGAGTGCAGGCCATCTTCCTCTGTGGATGACGATTTCAACACAAGATCTCTGTGTGACAGTGAGAGGGAGAGAGGAAGGAGTCAGTAACATGTCACTTCTGCTTTCAACTCACTGGCCAGGACTAGTCATGTGAACATGCATAATGACAAAGTGACCAAGAAATGCAGTGTTGGTTCAGATTACCCCTCCACCACTCATACAAGCTATGCAAGCCTTCTCCGAAAGCTTCTTCTCAAATGACTCTTTTACATGGGATGTTGCACAAAACAGAGTAACAGAGGCATAAACATTGTGTTGTGTGGATTCAAAGAAAGAGATACTCTGTTCAGTTAGTTAGGGTGATCGGAGAAATTTTGTTAGAAGCTGGAGGTAAAGTGGGTATAAAGGATGACAAAAACTTTGGAAGGTATGGGAAGTCAAGCAGGAATAGGTTGTGACCAGCAGAGTGGACAGAGAACATACTTCCCTCTCAGGAACATGAAAAAAGTCTAGTTTACCTGGCGCCTTGAGAGGAGTCATGGGCAATCACATTGGAGTCGTGGGCAGCGGCCATGTTGCTGAGAGTCATGGGTTTAGGTTTAGTTTCGAGCAGGATATCATTTTAAAGTATTCTTCTTACTGGAGCTGCTGAGAGGACTTTCCAGAAATCTTTAATCATGTTTTGAGGGATTATGAAAACACAGAAGTCATATAGTTCCTTTCCTCCTCCCTTCAGACACGTACCTTAGCAGTGAGGATGGATCCTTGAATATTTCCTCAGGAAAAATTAATGAAGTGAATTAAAACACACCTTCTTTCAAGTCATTCCAAATGAACTCATTTCATAGCCTTTATCATGGCTTCCTTGCCATTTGGGAAATTTATGTAAGTTATTAAAAAAATTCCCTAAAATTCTCAGCTGAAAAATTGGCTTCTGTTTTTTCTACAAAGCTAACTCACCTGATTTGTCAGAACAGCTTGAAAATGAAGTGCTAACTGGTGGGTTTTATTGAAAGGAAACCAAGTGGAACAACATATGTATTTTCTTAGGAAACTCAAAAAGCTCACAGTCATGTGGTGTTCCTTGGGGTGAATTCTTTGTTATGAATTACAACCTGCTTACTGATGAGTTGTTAATAAAAAGTAGGCCTGCCGGGCCATTATTTTTTTCCACACAGTACACACAGTTAAGTTTTCTTTCTTTCTTTCTTTCTTTTTTTTTTTTTAAGTTTTCATTAATGCACTGAGTGTGAATAAATCTGTTTCTAATTTGTAATTGTTTTCCCTTCATCTGGACAATAATTTATTGCCAAATGTAACACTTGTCTATTATTAACATGCCCCCAACAGGAAAATGTTTAAATTTTTCTTTTTCTTTTCCCTTACATTTTTGCCTTCCCCTGCCCCCACCTCCCCCTCCCCTTTTAATGGCATGAATGTAAGACGAAGAAGTTTCAGGATGGCAAGGGTTTTGTTTGTGGAGGTAACATCCAAATCTGAGCTCACGGGGAGCCAGAGGTAACCCTGGCGCTCGTGGGTCTGTCCACGTTGCATTATAGTGCCTGCCAGCTGGAGCTCTTTGGAGCTGAGAAAATAGGCTCAGGGAAAACTAGAAACAGATGGTAACCTGAGGTGGCAGGACAACTTTATTTAGCATGGCAGTTTTAATTTATTTATTTATTTTACACAAGCATCTGGTCACACTGGGGAGCCTCTATGCATACTCATTATTATGCTGTTAATAGTGTATCTGATTTGCCAAGGAATATTAGCAATTAAGTTCACTATGTATTCAAGTAGATTCATATTTTAGTGGGCCTTTGTGAGGCATGTTAGTGGTTAGGGTTTTATGTGGAAAGGGCGTAGAAGCTGCTGTTTGAAGTTCTAGTGGTGTGGAAAATGTGTATCTACCAATTAAGGATGGTAAAGTGGCCCCACTACTGGAGAACATGCCAAGTTGTTGATAAACAGTCAGCAGGACGCTGATACACTGCTGTGGGTGCATTCTTTTATATGCAAGTATTTAAATATTTAGGGGTTTCTCCTTGATGGACACATGGATGATGGTGAGTTCTATCCTTACTTTCACAGGAAGCAAGAATGTGGGAGGGATGAGTTTGCGATGCTTGACTCATTAGTCCAAGTCTCCTTTTTCCTCCCATATCTGCATCACTATCTAAAATTAGAAAATTCATTTTGTGACACAAGATAAAATCTGCAATGAAAAAAATTATTTTGCAAAGACAAAACAAACTCGGACTCTTGCCTTTTCATTCCCATTGGGTATATATCTCATCTTTTAGAAATGTGCATTTCACATTTCTAAACCTGGTGATTATTGTACCGATTTTTAGTAACCAAGGCTCCTTCTTTGGGACAGTGGATGCTGCCTGATTTGTGGCTTATTTTGCAGAATTAGAAAACTGTAGGAGGAATGAAATAGGCTTTAACGCCACTGGTCTCTGTAGCTATCACCTGCGGCCTTGAATGCAGAAGGCACTTGGGGGCATGGGCGTGGGCACCTGTGCCTGATGGTGAACACCTGGAGTGTGGTGCAGGCATGCTTGAGTGGGCATACCTGAGCCTGGAGGCTGATGCTATAAGGGCGGCATCACACAGAATGGGTGGTGCAGAGGATGGCTACGAGGATGAGCAATGACTGGAGAGGAAGAGACCATGAAAGAATGCCAGAGAGAGCCCAGAGAAAGAGGAGAGATTTGCAGAGGGCTGGGCAGCCTCCCTGCCTCACCAGCCTCCTGGTCCCCCAGACTCCCTGTTTGCCCTGCACCAGGTTGCTGCACTACAATTACTGCAGAGTGAGCGTTAAAACCTGAAAAAGCCACCAAGGGCTCAGGACTCTCCTTTACCCATCCGCCTGGCTCCATAAAGAACCTGCCCTGTGCGTTGCTGGTGCTACAGAAGCTTATCTAATTTGAGTCATCATCAAGAAATCAAACTAATCTAATCATTACCCATCAGATTTAGTTTCCCCAGCCACTGGTGGTTCTTTCCCCAAGTGTGCAAAGAACTCCTTATCTGATCCAAATGCACTGGGTATTCCAGCACTTGGACTGAATCCACATGGAAGCTGGTGCCTGGAGACAGCGCTGTTTGTCATGTAGTCACTGTCCCACCCAAGAGCCCCAGAAACTGTAAGTTATTTTTTTTTTTAATTAAAGACATTTTCTTGAAATAACAGTGCATTGTAACATTATAAAGGTTCCAAGTATGGCACCATCCATGTGCCCATCAATTGTCAAAAATGGCAGCAGTGTGTCCTTGTAAGAAAAATATGTGTGTATGTGTTGGTGAAGTAGACTCCTGTAGGTATGTGTTATGATGCTGTGAAAGGGAATACCTTCCAAGTATCCTGCACCAATCAGAAAACACAGACACTGTGCTTTTACAAATGGGAGCAGGCACCGCTTTGATGTGAACCTAGCCATGGTGTGGGTGACCCCTGCAATGCTGGATGTTGATGGGACGTAGTAATATGACATGTGGGCATGTGGCTTCTGTGGGAGTGTTTGCCTCTGCTGGTGCCCAGAAGATGGTGCTGTCATCCCTAAGCTAGTCCTGCCCATGGCAGCATCCCAGATGAGTGCCAGTGGGCCTCAGTAGTGTATGGGGGAGGGGAGGAGCTGGGAACTTTAAACCCAGACTCTGATTTCAAAGTGTCACAGAATGTCATGTTTTCCATCTGGGGCAGTAGACATCTACAAAACTTCACACCTTTTCACTCAATCAGCAGCTTTTTTCAGGATCCACCATATCCTGAGCCCATATATGCACTTTCTTTTCTCTAGATATTACATTTCCAAATAAACAGAAAACATATCATGACTGGATATTCATTACAGCAAGAATATTCTATGGATGGTGATCTGACAAGGCTCTTACCATTTTCAAAAGTTGAAAAGAAAGGAGCTAAGAAATTGGGAGGTAAAGTGACCAGCTGTGTGATGATAAACAGATTACTTAGCTTCTCTACATCTCGTAGAGAACTTACCTAAAAATATTTCTGCCCTAGTTCTTGTGAGGATTAAATGAGATGAGTGGAAAACTCATAAAGGTAATAAGAATTTAAGCAATGAGGCAAGAATTTCAGTTTCCTTCTCCCTTATTCTTCTGTGGAAAATATTTGTTTTTTCCACTGTGGAAAGGATTCAAGATTAGATCGTCATTTCTGCTAACATGTTGCCAAATGTTGATGGATTCTTTCACACTCTTTGGGCCAGATTTAGTCACAATTGGCCAAAGTAGGAAGTGTTTCTTAGCCACCAAAGCTTGATAATGACTGTTGGAACAAGAACCCATGTTCTCTAAAGTCAGCACGTCCTGATGTTGTGATTAAATGAATATGGCCTCTACAAAATCCCAACTCACATGAAGAAATTGAGCCACCAGTTATTGTAGGCACATGCAGATGACTGTTAATCCTCACACACCCTTTCAAGGCATTACATTATAAAGCTCAAGCAAAGAAGGAATGGAAGCAGCAAAGAAGCTTTTTGATTAGTTTCAAATCCAAACACAGGAGCCCTAGGATTGCCATTCTTTCAAGAGAAGGAGAAGATCATGCTCTTGTGTCCTGCTTCCGACTCACAGAACATCCGTCTACCTCAGGTCCTTCCCTGGAAACTTACTTAAATAGTCTCCACTTTCTCTCCATAGGCAACCTGGGTTGGAAAATCCTCTGCAGACACAATTTCTATATATAAAAAGATCAGTGCATATGTGTTAGTGTGTGCGCGTTAAACCACACTTAATTCTTCCCTTTGGCCCTGATTTTTAGGACTCAAGCCCAGAAACAATAGGAGCCTCGCACCTTACCATATGATCTCTTTCGTCTTGTGTTTTAAAGCTTGTTTTAAAAAAATCCCAATCTGTTGAGTTCAAAGCACTACTGCGTCTGACACCTCCTGAGGGATCTCCTCACCAGGCCTCTTGATGATTCATGAAGTCAAAACCTCCAGCAGAGTCTACTTGTTTGGCAACACATATGAGCTGGCATCCAGCTGCCTTGTTCCAGCAGGGTCTCTTCAGTCCCCACAGTGCTAGTCGCAATGGTGGTTTCCCTCTCAGTTGAGTATTGTATTGTCTGCGCGTGTGTGTGCACGCATGTGAGAATTGTAGTTTTTACTATCTCTCATCATCTCCAGAGGGAGTTCAGCCTTCCTGCTCTGTGTTTTTCACAAGTCTGGATATTTTCAACTCCCACCATACAACTTTACACATTCCTTGGTCTGGATATTGGTGGTGGATCTGGGAATGTAATGATGCATCTGAGTACATTTCTCAAATGAACAAAACTGATAAAACTCCCAGCATTTCCATCATGTCTGCACCAAAGAGAATTGCTGCTGCTCTAGATGGACCTAACTTTCCCTCTTTGGTTCTGAGGGTTGAAGGATGCCATGTGTGTGAGGTGGTATAGAATCTCTCCATAGGATTGGAAATATTTTCTCTTTATACTACATAATTGGCTCAGTCTTTGAAGCTGGTCCACCAGCTATTGTCTTATTTTGAGAAAGGTTCCCATGGCACCAGGTTAAAAGTCTAGTTTCCAATTTATCCAGGAGGCCCAATTTTACTGGTCATCCCCTCCTCTGCCTAGAGACTTGCAGTCTTGATTTTGTGTCTGGAACTGCTAATGAAAAGAACAGAGGAACCATACTAGATGCCTAAAAAGAGAGTCCCCTGGCTCATGAGTGAAGGGGTAGTTGGGCCAGAGGGAGAAGGGCCATATGGCAGACAGAAAAACAGTTGGATGAATGTCCAATGGTGTCTACATCTTGCTCCTAGGAGCCTCAAAATATGTTGCCTTACATGGCAAAAGGAATTTTGCAGATGTGATTAAGGATTTTGAAATGGGAGACTATACTGAATAATGTGAGTGGATCCTTAATGTAAACATAGGGTACAATGGAAGCAAAGATTGAAATGACGCAGTCAGGGATGAATAGATTCTAGTAGCTGGAAGATGTGAGGAGCAGACTCTCGTCTGGAACCTTCAGAAGGAATCCGCTCTACTGGCACCTTGATGTTAGTGGAGGGTTGTGAATCTCCAAGGTAGGAAGTTTTTGTGTTTGTTCTTATGGGGGAACTTCTACTCTCTGCAGGCTTTGCCAGGTGCTTTTTTAGATATTCCATACATATAATTAGCTTAATTATCTCTCCTGCTGGACTCTAGCAATGGCTGTGTTTTGTTTTTCTCTGGAACTGCTGCCCAATAATGTAATACTAGAGGATGCTCCACAAATATTTGGTATATGACAGGCAGACTGAGGGGGTGATCCCTCTTGCAGCAACAGCCTCTGCTCTGTAGACTGTTCAGGCTTAGTGAGGGCTGTCACTAGACTGGCCAGCATGTAAGCCCTGTGCTGGGTAGACTTTGTTCCAGGAATTCCTGGGCTGGAGGTGTCCAGGGACTTCAGTTTCCCTGTCAAGGTCTGCCCTGCCTATTGCCGTAGAGAGCAGAGGTGTAAGTGGGGGCATCACCACTGAGCTGTTGGCTTTTCCTCTATTATAAAATGTGACACAGCTGAAGTATCCTGCCAATCATGCCTGGTGATCAAGCTGTACAAATACATTTTCTTTGGTGTATTGTATTGTATTGTATTGTGTTGTATCTGGTGTATTCAAACACAACGGCAGCAGTGAAGGCTCAACACTATTGCCTAGGGCCTAGTGGAAGCTGGATGTCAGGAGTTAGTCTGAGAACTGGACATATTATTTCTAAAGGTGTTTTCACATCAGGATTTTGCTTTCCCCAAAACTCAGTCCCTTCCAAAGATTACAAAGGGATGTGATTTTCTATACATCATGCCTTTTCTCTTGGCTCTTTGACAAGTATGACTCCTCCCCCTTCCCCTGTGGGGCTTGCTTTAGGCCTTTCTTTTTAAAAGAAAAAGGTTAACACACAGCTAAACTTCATTTTCAGGAAATTGTTTTAGAGGATAAACTAGTCTCAATAAAACCTCTCTGCTGTGAGCTGAATTAATGTCCTTCCAACATCGATGTTGGAGTCCTATCCCTGGTCTCTCAGAACGTGACTAAATTTGGACATAGGGTCTTAGAAGAGGTCATCGAGGTTAAACAGTCATCCTTGGGGTGGGCCCTAGTCCAGTATGACTGGTGTCTTAGAAGAGGAGATTGGGCCATAGAGACACACAAAAGAAAGACCGCAAGGAGACAGGGGGAAAGCAGCCATCAGCAGGCCAGGGGAGAGACCTCCGCAGAAATCAGCCATGCTGACATCTTGCTTTGGGACGTCGAGCTTCAGAACTGTGAGGAAATAAATTTTTGTTTAAGCTGCCCAGTCTGTGGCACCTTGTTATGGCGGCTCCTGCAAGCCAGTAGAGCATGCTTCTGGAGAAAACTTTTAAAGGAAACAAGTTTACTTAAAACAAGTACGTTGACTTGGAAAACTTTTTGTTTTTGTGAAGTTTCTTGCCTCCCGAAGGTATGTTTTACAGATAAAATATAAGAATGCTAACATTTCTTGATTTTTCTTATAGAATCTTGAACGATTAGCAAGGTTTTCCATAATCCACTTTTCATCCCATAATCCACTTAGCTGATTATTTATTTTTTTAATTAATTTATTTATGTATGTATTTATTTATTTTTAGAGATTTATTTATTTATTTATTCATACAAGCACTTGGTACAGTCAGAAGCGCAGGAGGGTGAGAGAATTCACCAGAGCCAGAGCGGGGAGCAGAATAAACAGACTGACGAAACACACTGCTGAGGGGAGCATTGGGCGGCAGGAGAGGGCTGCGTGCCATGTGGGGCCCTCACCCGGTGGCCGGGGATCCAACTGGCGTTGCAGAGGCTGTGGGCAGCTTCACAACCCAGCGCTCAAATGCTGTGCCACCAGGGAGACCCTGATTATTTATTTCTTCATTGATAGTAGAAAACCAAGCTGAGAGAGAGCAGGAAAATGATCATATTTTACCAAAGAAAGAATTCAAATTAACTTGACAGATATTTCAGGGCCTTAAAAACTGGATTAACTTAAAAGACCACAAGGACCATATTTAGAATAATGGTGCTCTCTCTTTGTTTTGGATTCTGTCTGTGTGGACTGTCTGTGTGGGTTTGTTCTTGTCTCTGGCTGTGTGCAGTTATTGACAGTTCAACATGGTTTATGTCACAGTGGGATGCTCCCCAAGTCCATGAATTTCCATGTTGGTAACACCCCAAGGGCATCTGTGTTTTGGTTTTTCCTTTATAGGGAACGATTCACAGAGAGTGGGTTTTGCAGCTTCTGTGTCCCCCTAAAATTTACTTGTAAATAGGAATATTGGTTTAAAAGTTTGCTTTGCTAAACACCCAGGGAAGCACGCTGTCTGCATGGACTTCTGCCTGCCTCACATGTGGCCCAAACTCACAGGCTTCTCCCCCACCCAGGGGAACTCTCCACCCTGCTGGCAGAACCAGGGCTTCCAAGGGTGACTCTGAGGTTGAAGAGTAAAGTGTGGATTCTTGATCAGTCTGGCTAAATGCTCCGTTGCCAACTGGCAGCAGGAAGTAAGGGTGTCACACATTTTACTTGATTTTATCATGTCAACCGCCCACCCTTCTGTGATCCATGAGCTGAGGAAGGGAAGTTGCAATGGACTGGGGCAGGTGAGAGGTACAGGAAGGGAGTGAGGACAGTTATTATGGAAAAAGGATGAAGCTAGACTAGAAAAGAGGATTCTTTTGGGATAGAAGAGAGCTTGGGTTGGGAAAAAGGATGTTGAATTTGTGTTATTATTTTTTTAAGATTTATTTATTATTTATTTATACAAGAACCAGGGTATAGGCCAGACGCACAGGAGGGTGAGAGGATTCACCAGAGACAGAGTGGGAAACAGAACAGGCAGACTGACAAAACACACTGCTGAGGGGAGCAGCGGGCGAGACAGGAGAGGTCTGCCACTCCATGTGGGATGCTCGCCAGCCAGCCAGGATGGAACTGGCACTGCAGAGGATGCGGACAGCTTCACAACGCTCAATCGCCTGCGCCACCAGGGGAGGCCTTGAATTTGTATTATTTTAGGAAAATTTTTAATCAATTACTGGAGAAGAACCTGATTTTGAGATAAGCTTTCTAGTAAACAGATTTATTCCCAGGGGAAATCTAAATCTGTTGGGGGTGGGGGTGCTGGAAACACCATTTGGAAGGGAAGAAGGCAGCCTGGGGCACAGCATGAGCAAAATCTATGGAGAAAAACTCCATTCCTATATCTCCAGTAACAAATTGCTGAAATCAACAATGAAGATTTATCTCTCTCAGAGTTCAAGTGGGTGGGTCAGGATTTCAGAAGTGGCTGGGCTGGGCAGTGCTGGCTGCTGGTGAGGGTCTGGCTTCTCCCAGGACTCTTTGAATGTCCTCAAGAAGTGGGTGAGTGTCCCCAGTTGCTTAATCCAAGAGCGAACAACAGGCAGAATTCATCCTTTTTACAACCTAGTTTCCACATCTTCTGTTCTTTAGAAGAGTCATTAAGACTGGTCTATATTTAAAAGGAACTAGATGAAAGCTTTTGGAAGGGAGAAGTATCAAAGAATTTGTGGACACATATTTAAACCACTACCAAATTTTGGGCCAATCCTGCAGAGTAGCTCCAAAGACAGTATAATTTACCATTGCCCCAAGTCCCCAAATGGGTTCCATCAAAACAAGGGAACTGGGAGTATTTGCCTATCATTGATTAAGAGCTGCCTAAGGTGTGAGGAGCATCAATTTCCAGGCTCGCTGTCTTGTCTAGGCAAAGTGGGAGCCTAAGGGCAGACCTTTGACCAACAACACAGGTCAGACCACAGCTCACACTTGAAGATTTGGTACACAAATATGGTGCAGGGATCTGAGGGGAGGAGGGGCAATGCACTGGTAAGGTCTGTTCTAACTGGAAAGCACCGTGTTTGGTTCGGCATGATAAATAGGATCTTATTTATGGAGTGGCTATTCTCTGGGATGTTGGTTCAAGGAGTTATCCGGTCCTGTGACTCCTTGACCTCCAGTTGAGCCATGTTTAGGGGAGAAGTGGTACTTGCAGTTCTCCAAACTCCTTTATGGGATCATCAGGTTTCAGGAATTCTGTTCTACCTTCCCCTTCTTTGCGATTACATCTCTAAGCAGAATTCACTGTTGTCTCAGAGCGCCTGGGAGCAGATGTTGGAAAAAACTTAATGAAATCAAGTAACAAAATAGAGCTAGGCAGATGCTTGCCTGAAAGAGCAGGGGAAGGAGATGGCTGGACACCAAGGGTTATTAATAACACTCTGGACTTTGATGGCGTCTTTCATCTGAGCCTTGAAGAGCTACATGGCCATTTAAGTAATCCAGGGAGTTATTTTGTTGGATGGAATCTTTCAGTCCAACAGGTCTTTTGAAAGTTTGATGCTTTGAATATTATACCCTTTCTGGATTGTTCTCAAGGGAAAAATGGTTTTGATTTATAAATCATATGAAGATTTTTAGAAGTCAGGTATTTCTTAAAACAATAGATAGTACATTGCCTTTGGCAATATTATGTGGAATTCACATGGTCTTTTTCTTTATTTTCCATCTCAATGCTCTCTTCATGAAATTATTTAAGTCAGAACATTTCTGTTCAACAGGGAAAACATCTAGAGATCCTTTCTGAAATTCTAGTAACTATTGGTCCTAGCCTTCTAACCATCTGTTAATCCTTTTATATGAGATGCCAAATGGCCAGTTGCAAAGGCCTGTTCTCTTTTTTCCTGCCATGTATGACTAGAGATGGAACAGGGCTACAGCAGTGAGGTAGTTCCCAAGCAACAAGAGGGGAACAGTCCATCTCTAAACTTGTATTTGGCTGGTGACTAAGAACTGTGTCTGTAAGCCAAGTTGCTTTGAGACACTTCACCCGAGAAATAAAGCACCAGAGAGAGACTTCTTGACACGGAACCAGAAGCAAGTCTCCCACCCAAGCCGATGCCTACCTTAATTACAGTCAGCCAGGCATGCTGCAACTGCACTTGACCTCCTGTTAGCATTTGAAGGCCCGTGTAGAAGCATGAGATGCAATGAGGAAGAGACTTGGGCTGTATCTTATTAACTTGTCACATCTCTTCTCCCAAAGTGGACGAGGATGTGTTTTGGCTACTGAGTGGTCACTGATTGTTTCATCACCAAGCCCTGAACTGAAAAGGGCTGCAGCATAACAAAGCCCAGATTCAGAAAAGAAAGTGTTCTGCTGCCAGGCCTGAATCCACAAAAAGGATAAGTCCCTCCGGGGTCAGGCATCCACCTGCTGTCCTCTGCAGTACCTGCCCTGTTTCTCCAGCTCTCAGCATGAGGAGTGTCGCTTGGCCTCTAAAGCCTACAGAGTGGACCAACAAGGGATGTGTTTGCAGCTGTCAAGAGGTTGGTTGCTGCTGTGCTGCAGATACTCTGGACTGGATGGGCTTTTCTGGCTGATGTTTTCTTTTTCTTTTTTTAAATTGGGAAGGAGGAAGTTTTCCCTTTCCTGCCAGTTACCAAGTATTTGGAATTACCAACTACTTCCACTAGGTGGCAGCCCGGTGAGCACAGCCCCAGCACTCTCCAGCCAGGCCTGGGTGTTAACAGAACAGGGAAGCTCCCAATGGCCTCCTGCCCTTTTGCTTGTGTCCATTCTGTCGCTCTCATTTCTCTAAGATGATTCAGATGCTTGTGCTTTTGCAGACTGTTTCCAAAGTGGGTCCAGCTTCCATATGACCCACTTGTTTAGAAGTAAAAATATTTTCTGCCCAGCTTTATTTTGGAATAAGGAAGGAATGTGTAATCCCATTTGTAATGATATCTCCTTTCCCTTTATACTGTGTGGAAGTCTGTGGAAATGAATGTTTGAATGTTTCTACCTTGGGGAAGCGTCTCTGCTTGCCCCTTAGTGATTCTTTTAGAGGGGATGTCCCCTACTCTTGAGCAGATGCACCAGGCTCCACAGCATTTGCGGGGCAAAATGCAGAGTGACCAAGAGAATAGATGACAACTTCTGGCCCTTGAGGGATTAATTGTCTCCTCAGAGAGCTATGAGGGACCAAAATAAATACAAAAGTAGGCTTTGTTTATGTTCTGCAAAGTTTGCTCTAAGTTTCTGTTCCGCTGTCTCACTGCCAGCTTGCTTCTGGAGGGCGCTCAGCACGACCGAACATCAGTTGGTCAGCTTTGCTGCACAAGTCTAAAAAATCCCAATGTTGCTGATTTGCTAATTTATTCCTCACAGCTGTGCTTTTAAGCTCCCTTCACATTTCTCTGTCTTCCCCACTCTCAACCCTGTGCTCCCTCCCCTCACCATGCTACCAAGCACACAGGGCTATTTGTCTCATCTGTGTTCACTTCCCCCATTTCAACACCGACCCAGAAACACTCTTCCCATCTGGTTTTGGTGACTCTTAAGAATGGATTCTTCTTTCCCAGGTATCTTCATGGTGCCCCTCTCTTGTTTCTCTGACAGGTAGACCCTTTTCAGTCTTAGAAACTCCCCCTCTGCCATGTCCCCAAGACTCTCACAAAGCTTGTAAGTTCTATCATGCTTTCTATTTGGTCCACTTTCCCAGTTTTCTCATAGCTTCCAAGCTCCAATTCCATTTTGGAGGTTTTCTAGACATTTCATATCATTGCTACAATACCAAAAACTTAGGTATATCTAAAATCAAAGGTACATGGATCAGAAAACAGACATTTCCTTTCTTGTGCCAGTTGTAATGCTTCTTGCAATGATTTGAAAACATCAGTGATAGCTGTGTTTTTTCCATGTCCCCTCCCCCTCATAGCCAATACATTAGCAAATCCTTCAATATCCCCCACCCCCTTCTTAATTTCTTCAATGTGGCAGCTATGGTGTACTTGAAAGCGTCTTTCACCTGGAATCAGAAGGGTAGTGCTGATCTGTTTTGTCAGTTGTGAGGCATTGAGCAAACAAATTTTGCAACCCTATCCCAATGTCATAGGACAATTAAATCATAGCATCCAAAGATGGTGGGCCTTTGGAGATCATAAAGTTCACCCTACCTTTATTAATATGAAAATCAAGTGCATACAGTGAGTTATCCGAGGACTCTGATTTCAGACACAACAGAAGACTCTTCTGATCCATTGGGTCTTCAGGAAGTCCCTGTTAAAATAGAAATGAGGTTTAGAAGGAACAGCACATGAAGCCATCACCGTTACTGAATACTAAGACCATCTCCCCCAACTCCCCAAATGAAACAAAAGAAAGGTCAATTTTGAAGAGACTGAAGGAAATTAGTAGAATTTAAGTGAGGCAGTCTAAGAGTTTGCATCAGGGTTATAGTCCTTTCAATCTTCTTTCTGTAACAAAATGCCCTGACTTTCCTTTGGTGGGTATTACTTGTCTCTACCCCCCACCTTGAGTTGGGGAGTCATGAACCACTCCCACCCCCAGGGTGACTGGCTTCATTTAACCTTTATGCCAGTGTTCCAGGCCAGTTATTGATGGCTTGCTTGGAAGAGGGACCTGATTTGGACAGAGCAAATCAGGGTTTTTGCTGTGCCTGTGGAGAATTAGATGTAACCCTTAGAGTTCTTGGCATGCATTCTGCACTTAAGAGAGAAAACCATCCAACAACCAAGCCGATATTGAGAAAGGAGGTCAGAGTAACAAAGAGAAATCATATCCTGATGACATTGTTTGAGCCCCTGGATTAAGCCTTGCCTGAAACCAGTATTCTTCTTGAATGTTTTATGAATCAACAAAAAATCTTTTTTATTTTTTAAATCTAATTTACGTAAAGGTATCTGGTACTTATAACCTTTAATTTCCTTGTTGATATACTTTAGCAAGGATAAGATAAATATATATGTATATATTTGTATATATATACTATGTATGTGCATATATGTATGTATATATAATATGCAGCAAGTCCTTGAATGTTTCATTCAATGTCATTTCAATACAACATTGATATCAACTGTAAACTAAATGGTGTTATTAGAGAACTATTTTTATTAAGTGAGGATTTTCACTTAAATGGAAATGTATATCCATATAAATGATGAGGAATGTACCAAAGTGAAGAGAAATAGACCAAAAGTCTGTCAGTGAAACTAATCTTTTCCCACTGAACTCTCCCTGCTGCCTTTGGGCCTGGGTTCCTGCTGCGCTCCCCTGGGAAGGCACACTACCTGTCCCTCCTGTGACCTGTGATTGGAAGGAGAACCTGGTGTTCAGATTGAGAATTTAGCAGCCTGAGGTGACCAAAGTTTTTACGGGCTATTGGAGAATGCAGCCAAGACACAATGGTAGTTAAATGGCCCAAGGCTCACTGTTCAGCAGTGCAAGGAGGGAGCTGTGCTCTGACTTGGGGAGTCTGGGGTGCAGTTTAAGAGAAGGAAGTTATATAGGGGGAGAAGAGGAATGAACTATGATAAGTAGATTCTGAGTCTTATTTATTCAATTTTATAATTTATGCTTGATCAGAGACTAGAAAATTCAAATGTTAAAAACTTCCCAAAGACAGGGAAGACAGCAGGGAATGGAGAGATGTGGTAGGTGTGTCCTATCAGGCAGATTCATTGATTTCTATTTTTTGGTCATCTGCAGATTTTCCAAAGGAGATAGTATGCAATATGCTATTTTCTGTCTGAGGGTCTTTCATAGTAGCTCTTTAGGAAAGATATAAAATTCTCCACTACATTTCTAATATGCTGAGACTTGAACCATATGTTTTACAAAACCATATGAACCCTGCAGAATCAATTGCCATGTGAAGTTGAGCATGTATTTAGAACATGTGAGGGATGTTTTGTGTCTCACTCTACTAATTTTACTATAGAGAGCCTTCATCTCTCCCTTACCTCTGGGGTTTAGAAAAAAAGTCTACCTCCTGTACATATAATGGTTCTATGCATCCAATGGCCTGTGGTTGTCATTACAGCTGTTTGCCAAATATTTGGGGCTTCCAGGCACAAGAGAGAATTTCACTTTCCCTCTTACTTTGAACTAAGGCATGGCCATGTGACCTATGTTGGCTAGTGAAATGTGGATGGAAATAATGTGGCAGAAGCATTGAGATCCAGTATGCAATTTGCATGCTTTTCTTCTACCCTGGCATGGTGACAACTGATAGTTGGAATGGTGGCTGCTCCAAGTCCCCAAGTGACTTTGATAAACAGGACAAGCCCACCACTCCAGTAGGCGTGCAGCCTAAGCAGGAAATGAAGCTTTGTTCATTTTTCCTTAAAAATTGAGATTTTAAGTTGTTTGTAAGTGGGGCAGAACTTAATCCATCCTGATTTATATAAAACTAAAAACTAAAAATATTCTTGAATCTGGACTTGAATTTTGGATCAATCAGATGTATCTCTATCCCTCTAGTTGTACATCATTTTAAGAAATGAGGCAAAGAAAAATTACAGAGGGAAACACTTAAAATCTTAATTTCAAACCTCAAAATGTTTTATAACATGTCTAATTCTGATGGACATAATTTTGGAAATTTTACTTTCTTTTTTAAAAAAGTATTTAGTAGTCAATGCATTGATAAAATATCTTACAAATGCATCTTAGTACTTGGTGGAGTCTTTTTATTTTTTACTGAGATAACATTGGCTTATAAAATCATATAAGTTTCAGGTATACAGATTTATAATTAGACTTCTATATATGCTAATTTGTCACCGTACAGTTGACCCCCTGGCTCAGTTCACCCAGACCGCCAATCTACTTCTGCTCTGGTAACCACAAATCTGTTTTCTGTATCATAGTATTTGTTTTTGTTTGGCACTTTCTTATTTACATTATTGTCAAATAGTTGTTGTAAGTTTACATTAGTGTCACGGTTATAATAGATATGCAAAATTAGGGCCTTCCTGGTGGTGCAGGGGTTAAAGACAGTGCTATCAAGATATCACCAGCCACTGCAGCATGAGTTCAATCCTCGGCCAGCCAGGGAGCAACCCACATGGAGCAGCAGACCTCTCCTTCCTGGCCCGCTGCTCCCCTCAGCAATGTATTTCAGTTGATCTGCCTGTTCTGCACAGTTTCTGGTGAATCCTGTCACCCCCTGCACCTCTGGCTTACACCCCAGTTCCTGTAAGCATAAATAGAAATAAATCTTAAAAAAAGATATGCAAAATTAATTACTTTCAATTCTTTTAGATTATTCTGGCAGCAAATTACAGAAAACTCAATTTAAACTGGCTTAAGTTATAAGAAAGTTCATATTTCACATATAATGATTGATTGATTCTTTTGTTTTTTAAAGATTTATTTTTTATTTATTTATACAAGCACTGGGTACAGTCAGAAGTGCAGGAGGGTGAGAGAATTCACCAGAGCCAGAGTGGGGAACAGAACAGGCAGACCGACGAAATATACTGCTGAGGGGAGCAGCGGTCACCGCAGGAGAGGTCTGCGCACCATGTGGGACCCTCACCAGTGGCAGCTTCGCAGCCCAGCGCTCTACCGCTATGCCACCAGGGGAGGCCCTATAATGATTGATTTAGTAGCTCAACATATTATCGAGGTTATTGTTTTCCAACTTTCTGAAGATGCTTGCCTTGGGATGGATTTCTCCCTAAGGTATGTCTGTAGGTGACAGGACCATTTCCAGCATGGTGCCCAGTGCTAGAAGAGCAATGGTTTCTTCCTGTTTATTTTGTTTAGGAAGGAGATACCTTTTCCCAAAACTCCTGTGAAAACTTTACTTTTCACCTTAGTGAGCAGAATTGAGTCATAAGACCATTCTCAATCCAATCACCGGCCTGGGTTGGAGGGGGAGGGTAGCGGGGACAATTTTTATGATCAAGTAGACCAGAGTCCTCTATGAACTACCCATAATTAAATAACTAATCCTTTATTGGCTGAATATTTGGACCATTTCTTGTTTAGTATCAATGAAGCTGCTGGAAACAATTTGGTATATATCATTTCTGCTGTCCCAATCCCTTCAAATTTTTTCAAAGAAGGAATTGCTGGTCAAAGACAATCAATATTTTTATTATTCTTCCTGTGTGTTACTAAAATATTCTCCAATTTGCTAAGGATTGTGCCATGGTCCAGTGGTACCAGTCCTTGTGAATAATATTATGGTTTCTGTCTAGAACATGTGGTAGAGTAAGGTTTGACTTTGACTTGTGAGTCCTTAATGATAGTGAGACTCCACAGTTTCCCCTACTTGATTAGAATGTGGTCTCTCAGAAGGTAACCCTGTCTGGCACAAAGGTCAGAAATGTCAAAGTCTCAGTCCCCCAAATAAACTAGATCCATCTCTGACACAGCAATGTTGGAACAAGAAACTGAATTGCATAAAGTAAATGCAGATTATCCAGAGACTCAAAAGGTCCAGATGGAACCCATAGGAGACCCCGAGCAGGGAAATGTCACTGAGGCTGGAGGCCAAATGAGAGGAATTGTAGCCCTTGGAACGTGATCCTTGGAGAGCACTTCAACACAAATTGCTTTTATTACCACATGACATTCTTGAGTTAGAAGCATCAACAAATTAAAATGATTTTCACATTTAGAAACTTTGAGTAATGATCTTATCCTCTATAGAAATCTCTAAAGAAAATGAAATAAGATCTAGGGCTTGCTCTACCTGGGTTTCCCACAAGTTTTATTTAATTGCAGACTCCTCTGCCTTCACTGCAGAAAATAATCTTTGGTAGTAATTTCGTTTTGATTGGTACAATATCTTTTTCAGTTTCCGGTTTCCCAAATATCTTGATTACACAATACCATGGGCTTCAAGATGTTTATGTCATTATTTACTATCAAATGCCACAAAGGACTCTAAAGGGGCTTATGAACTCCTTGACATTGTTTGTAGAATGTCATGTGCACAGGCATTTTTCAAGGAGAGAAAAATTTATGATTTTTGTGAAATCATCAGAAGGATTGTAGTTGTCCCACCTCCAGTTTCCATCCATTTTCATTTATTACCAAGGTTCCTTTCCATTTTTTTTCTTACTCTCCAGTTTGCTTCCTTTCTAATATTTTTAACTCGATCTCACTGAAAAAGCAGGGTTTTGGCTTGAGCAGCCCTATTTAGGGTTTTGTCTTTCTGCTAATTTAAACACTGCCTGGCTCCATTTTCTTATACAGGATGATCAGGTAATAGAATTTTCTGGTTATAAGTTATACTGATTGTCTATTTTTTTTAAATGTCCTAAAACATATTCAAATATATTAGATATTATATATTAATACTTTGGTTTAGAAACAAATTCAGGATCTTTTGTTGGCTTGTATCAACACTGAAAACATTAATTTTCATTATAGGTAACAATAAACAAAGTTTCATTTGTGCTTTCTGGGGTTTTCTTTACGATCTCCACATTTGTAAAGAGCAACAAAATTATGGAGGCTCTCCAGGGCCTAAAAGGAGACAGAACCTTTATCTTTGTTCTTGACATCTCAGCAACATCATTCTGGCTTGATAATTAGATGCATGCATTTTCCTTAACTCTAAAAATACTCCAGGCACATAAGAAAGTTTTTGTTGAGTTTAGGAACTGTAGAATTTTGAATATTTGTTCAGAAACTCAAAAGTCTATTTTTCTCTATTGTAATAGAAAGTGACAAAGAATAAAGTGTAAAAGTAGATCTTGTATTTTAGGAACAAATAGATATAAGTGAAAAAATAATTTAAGAAATATGATTTTCTGTCAAAGATAAGGTCAGAACTATAAGGTTTATAGTAAAATCTGAAAGGGGAACTGGATTCCAACTAGCATAAGTGAAGAACAGTGTGAAAACACATCTACCACCTTTATTTCTGAAGAGATGATCATTCAGGGGACTGAGGGGAAGGCTCCATACAGTTGCCAAATAAGCAAAGTAAGGTCTCTACAGAGCATGCCACCTGGGTGGAGTATGGGAAAGCAACAAAGTGGGGTTAGTACTTGCATTTTATATAAATCTAGAACCAGTGCTTGAGAACTTCTCAGAAGAGCATGTGCAGACATGGTCTATTGGTTCTAGAATGCCAAGTGTTCTTATCTGTGGGTACTGCTGGAAGACCAGGGCCACGACTCCTCTCTTAATGACATTTGCAAAGCAAGTGAGGTTTTAGCTGTAGGCAGTTGATGACTTAATGCCTTGCTGGTACCAAGGAGAGGGATACTACCCCTGACTGGACTCTGAAGGGTCAGGTAGGACACAGGGCTAGCCTTTTCCACAGGGCACACTCAGAATTGCATTTATTTTAGGAACGCCCAAGTCAGCAGAGAGTGTGAGTGTATATGTCTGCCTGCCTGCTTGCCTGCAAATGTATGTGCTTTAATTCCATAATGCAAGTTACTTATTAGTAGGTAACAGAAATGTGCATTAGAGGAATTTTATTTCTGGAATCCACATGTCTATAAGGCAAAGTCACTCAAATTCTTTTCAGGTTCACATTGTTTTCCATTTCTCTTTAATATATTTAATGGTCATTTGTGGCTTTATTCTAATATATTTTTTTTTCTGTCTTGGCCTTTAAATTTCTCTCTTTTGTCTCTTTTCCTCAACAGCCTCTTTCAACCTTCCTCTGATCAATTCACTGCATGTCCAACTTAAGACTGTTTATGTCATTGCAATGATTTTGAATCCTTTCTTGTTTTTTCGGTTAACAGAGCTGAAAATTCTACTTCAAAATCCTTCAGAGTGGGGCTCTGCCTGGGAAGATGGGTGAATTTTTAAGTAGCTGGGAAGAAGCTGGTAGAATGGAGAAGGCCTTCAGTAAATGCATTTGCGTATAAATGATTTTTTAATAAATCCTCTTGGCACAATTTTCTATTTACAACTTACTTTTAAAATCTGAAAGGACTTAAAAAGACCATAAACCTACTTTGGAATTTTGCTAGGTGGATGTACAGTCACACCCTGAAAAGTTTAGTCACGTATGGGTCAATACATAAAGAATAGGAATACCGGGAAGAATTCTAGAGGTTTCCAACATGGTGAATGCAGGACACAAAGGCCTTGTGCTTCCAAGCAGCCTGGAAGAGACTGTGTTTACAGCTGTGAATGTAAACAAGGAAACGGAGCACAGCGCCCAGCATGAGCGCGACATCATGTTTTTGTTACAGTGACTGAAAACTATGCATAAAAATTGGAAGATTATTTGGTATTTAAATACAAATGTGAGCTTAGTTACAAACCTCTAAAGATGCATTTAATTTTACAATTGCTCTTTAACTCTGGCATCTTGTAGCAGGTATTTACTCTTTAACCACCCATGCCTAATTTTTGACCTATCAGGCCTGGTACTGACTCAATAAAGTAAATAGATATTTAGGTCAAACCAGAAAGATATCACAACATTGCTAACATGTTACGTGCCCAAAGGGGGAAGGTTGATTCTGACAGCAGGGATTATAAATGTTTTAAAGTAATTAAAACCTGACTTGCTTTACTTGATGTATGCTGGTTTTCAAAATGTCTAATTGTTTGCACAATTTAAAATAAGGGGAAAAAACATGGCAACTTTACTGTGCCAAGAGGGAGTTGTTTGGAATGGTTCAAGTTATGTTTAGATTCATGGAGGGGTATTTGAATGAGCTCTGAGGCTGCTATAAAGGATATTTTTTCAGATGATTAAATGCAAATATTGTTTAAAAATGCTTAAAAATGATTTAAGAATAAGCAGGAAATAAAAAAAAGAAGGGGTGGGAAGCACAGAGGTGAAGGAAGAGATTGTTTGGGAAGGTCTTCTCCTCTTGCAGTGACCCAGTCTTGATCTCCCTGGGTCTGAAGAGCCTTTGTTCTGCTGGAAGCACTGGCAGGAAGGAAGATGGGGGAGCTGAGGCAGTGCTGGCCAAAAAGTGCCCAGGGTGCTCCCTCATCACTTTCCTCTCCAAGCTGGCAGGCAATGGCCACCTTCCCTGGGATGCCTGAGGTTCATAGCTCACTCCTGCTAACAGATCCCTGAGCAAGTATGAAAAGACTGGTCCTGCCCCACCATGGTTTTCCTTTCTAGAATTTGATACTTATAAACCTACACCACAATAGCCACACCAAAAGACCACAGTTCTGCTACATCCTTCCCTCCTAACCTCTATCAGTTTGAATTTGGCTTATATTAGGATTATATTATGTATGAAGTAAGTGGAGACTTACTTTAGTCTTACTTTCTCTAGTTGATTGCTGGTTATTTGCATGGTAGATGCTGGTGGGTGAATTTGGAGACATCAAAGACCCTTGTGGCTTAAAAGTTCAATACCAAGAAGTGATTCCAACTTCCCTGATGCTTGGAAGCTGAACTGTCTGTTAGTAAACATTGGGGCAACTGTCCCCCCCACCCCGCCCCGGGGTTTATGCTGTGGTGGAAGTGGGACCACGTGCAGTGTCCATTTAGATCTCAGCATTTCTGCTTTTGATCTATGATGAGTTCAGAAAGGAGAAAACTAACCCTGAATTGGAGGAAGTTTCAGGAGCTTTGGGAAATTCAGCCTCTTGTGGGTTTAAATGGTTACTTGCTGACAAGAATGTTTTATCAAGAAGAGTTCTCTTTCAGTTCTGAGTTTAGATCCAACTTAAAGAGATTCTGGATTGGAATTGTGTTTAGCATTGGCAAAGGAGAAAAGGCATAGGAAAGGACTTCTAAAGGCTTCTTGGACATCAAATGGCTATTTCACAACAACTTTGTGATGAGTTAAGTGTAAATGAATCAGAAACATACGGACCAAATTTCTTTTGAAATTCACATGGGTTTAAGAAATTAAGGCAAAGAAGTTCTTGGCAAAGAATATTTTGGGATTTGCCAAATTCAAGCCATTTGAGAAAGAGTTGGAGACACACTTTATGGACCCTAGGATGCTGCTGGGCTCCATCTTTGTGCCTTTCTCCTCTCCATCCACTTATCAAGGTGCTATTCAACCTGGAAAGCTTCAGGTTGGTCAAAGTTAAGAGCAGGGAAGGTCGTCATGGTTCACTACTTCCCTGGTCTGCTGGGAAGGATCATGGTCCTACTTTGAAGCTGGCAACTGAAGCCTGAGCTTGATTTTGGAGTGAGAGGGGCCAGCTGTCAGGATCCTGTCCATACGGGTGCTGACTCAGAGAGAGAGATTTTGTCATAGCTGCTAAAGAAAATTGTGTAGTTAGAGAGAGAGATTTCTCAACTATTTTAAGAAGGATTTGGTGACTCCCTGGAGTCCACCTACTCTGGAGGCAGGTAGAAACATTGAGAAGAACTGACTTCTTTCTCTAGACTTGATCTTGCTCTCTCTGCCAAAGAGGGAATCTCTACAGGGCAGAGGCTCTGTGGTGGTGATTAGTGCACACAGACTTTCCTATGGGACATGTCTGCAATGGTTGTTGAACTGAATTGGGAATGAATTAGAGAGGAAATGGTTTGCAAAACTACAAAGCTATATTTTTTTTTTGTGAGAGTCGGGAAATGTCATCAGAGGAAAGGGTCATTTCAGCAATGCTTTGGGATTTGGAAATCATTTACTTGTTTTAAAGAGGTTTTCACTGCAGTGGAATTTGTTCAAATGGAATTCAACCTGAAAAGTAGTAAACAGGACAGGAAGGTGACACTTTTTGTAAAGGGAATGGCATATAGGCGGGGTAGTGCAATCTGCTCTTCATCAGGAGGACAGTCAGGGGAGGACAATAGAGAAGTTGGAAGTCCGTGATTTAGTACCAAGCCATCTGGGTCATGGTACCTTGGCAAGGGCCCCATCTGTTAGCAGCATCACACTTACTGTGCGAGGAGAGCTGACCCCCTCTTGAGTCACTGGTCCAGCCCATTTTCACAGAGGTGGTAACTGCAATCAGATGAGCCCACTCTCTCCTCAAGCACATGATACCAGCTTCTAACCCAGAGGAGGTGCTTGATAAAATTTTGTCAAATGAATTTAGGGTGGTGTTTTATGGAAGGCTGCCAGCTAATATTGAAGGAGGGAAAGGCACAGAAATTGAGAATGAATGTTTCAAGAGGAAGACAGCAAAAGTCAGAAGTTTGATATTCTGACAGAGGGAAAGCAGGCCACAGTGTGCACTGGAGTGCTGCGGAAGGATGGTAGAAGAGGAGAACCTCTTTGATTTAACTGCCTCAGAGTGTTTTCCAAGATTTGCAAGATTTCAGAGAGAAAACCAGGAGGCGAGAGTTTATGGTGAGGAAGCAGAGGCGATAGTTGCAGACATTGCCGTGACTTGTCCTACTGGTCTCTCCTTCATGGATTTATCTCAGCAAACATTGAATGAGCATCTCTGAGAGCCAACAGGAGAGGAAAGCAAGTAGCCACTGCCTTCAGGAAACATGTGGCCTTTTAAGAGATAAAGGACAAGCTCACAAATACTGAACGCAAAGCTGATTAAAATAAATGCTAGAAGGGATGCACGAATTGCTCAAATTTGAGAAGAGAGGAGGTTGCTTCCAGCTAGTCTAATGAAGAAGGTGATATCTGAGCCCCTTTCTGTGGCTTGTCTCTATGCACATCCTAAGAAAGCACTCAGCCTCTGACCTTCGACATACCCCAGCTTCCCAGCCCAGCTGTACAGTGACTGCCAGAAATCTGTTTGCCACAGAATTCAAAAGTTTCTCTTCCAATCCCAAGGCAGATGCTAAGCGAAAGCCAAACTGAAGGCCAGGGCTGGGACCACATGAGCCCTAGCCTGTGGGAATGCCACTGCTTTTAGGGAAGAGAATGACTTGTCAAAGCGGAGCATCCCAGTGTCCCCATGCCTACCCCCACGCGCCCCACCCTCAGTGGCGTCCTAGCAGATGAAGGTCCTCCAGCAACCCTCAGGGCCAACCTGCAATTAATTAATTTCCTAGCCATCTGTATCTACCATGAACGTATGAGAACTGTTTTCATTTCCTAAGAGAAAGTCATAAGAAACTAGTTTTCATTAGTTCAGGTGTTTGCTTCTTCCAACTGTTTATTTTGAAAGACAAAGGCAATCCGCTGCATATTTTCTTGACTGCTTTGAAGAGGTCACTGGATTCCTAGGGCCCAGGCTCTTCCTTTCAATTTCTCTCTAATACTAAGTTCTCCAAGGTGACTTTGTCCCTCATTCCAGCTTTCTCTATTCCATCCATTTTGCTTACCCAGGCCATCACCCACCCTCTGTCCACCTAATTCAAAAAGATTTGGCATTTAGTCTGTCCTGGAACTGTGGGAGATGTGGGGCCCCCAGAACTCTATGACAGTCTCTCTAAAAGCACCTCAGGGCTTCTTAGGATTCTGCCTTCTCTTGTTGAGTTTTACCTGCTTCTTGGACTCCTGCCATTCACAACTGCTTGCTTTTTTCCATAAGTGATTCTGTATAAAATGATAGGATTTCTGTAAAAATAATTAAGCTGGGAAAGAAAGAGATTTTTGGCAAAATTTGAAGCATAGGAAGTATTTCTTTTTCAGAAGTGTTTTACAGAGCTGAAGTCACTTCAGTAGTCTGAATGCATTAAAATATGTAATGCATTCAAAAACTTGTGCTCATAAAATTATCCTGCTTGATATATTCAATATAAAATATAGTTCATTCAGAAATAATTGAAACTAGTTCAATTCAATTAACTTTTAAATGTTTCTAATTTTGTTGCAAAGGAAACTTTGAATTGATGAGCTCTGAGGAATCTAGCAGCTCTACTTTTTGCCTTTGTAAGGGCTGGTAAAAAAAATGTGCAGGACAAAACCCCAAATGTTGCTAGAATGATTCTTGGGAAATATAAAAGCAACAACAAAACAAGCCTTCGTTCCTTCCAAGTTTTTCTCCTGAGACCTTCTTTTTTCCAGGACTTTCCTCTGTCGTTGTGAATGTGTAATGACTCCCCAAACTTCCTTCTGCGTCAGACACAGACGGGCACGTTGTTCTCTCTGCCACCCTAGCCCTGACTGCTGGTTTCTCTTATATCCTCCTTGACCCTCTGCTCTCGCAAGTCCTCTCTCCACTTGGGCTATTTTCAACTGTTTGAAGAAGAAAGTGCAGGTGTGCATTTTCTCATTTTTTTTTTAAAGATTTATTTATTTATTTATACAAGCACTGGGTACAGTCAGAAGCATGGGAGGGTGAGAGGATTCACCAGAGCGGGGAACAGAACAGGCAGACTGATGAAATATACTGCTGAGGGGAGCAGCGGGCATGGCAGGAGAGCTCTGTCATGCCATGTGGGACCCTCTCCCGTGGCTGGGAATAGAACCTGCGCTGCAGAGGCTGCAGGCAGCTTCGCAGCCCAGCACTCAACTGCTGCGCCACCAGGGGAGGCCCAGTTTTCTCATTTTTGCAGCTGTTGTCCATGGTTGTCTGAGTGGCTCTCGGCATAGACAGACGTCTGTGAGTGACTCAGGAAGCTCAACTGCCATCTGTTGGCACACAAGCCTCTGTGGGGTCAGGCTGTGGTCCTTCCCTCAGTCAAGATTCCCGCTGACAAAGGAAGGGCTGTGGAGAAGAGGGCTTGGTCTCTCCAGGATTTAACTTTGTGCCTAGCACATAGTAGTTTCACAAAATTTGATGTTCATGTGAAAGAAGAAAGAGTTGAAATAAAAAATGCCCTTAGTAATAGAGAATTTAAAAGAGTGTGTGTATTATAAATCTATACTTTTAAGCCTAATAAAATGTTGCCATTGTATCTAAAAGGAAATAATGTTACAAAACATAGCTGGCACAATTGAAATAATCCACAAGACAAGATATCGTTGCTGCTATAATTAAAAGTAATCCACAAAGGGAATTTGAGTTTTTTGGAGATTAATGCAGACATAAAATCTGATTGTGAAGTTATGCTTACTTAGCAAAACTTTGATTTTGTCACGCTTTCTAATCAATAAATTCATGAGTTGTATTTCTTTACAGAATATTATGTCTTGTCAATTCGGGTGCTTCAAGATGTAGATTGTCAAAACAGGATTAAATATAGCATATTTTTAATTAAGGGAAGAGTCTGTGTGAGGGAAGCTAAGGAGGGGGCTGGAGCAGGCTGGGGAACCATGGCAAATGTCTGGTCCTGAGTGAAGGAGGGAAGGTTGGTGGAGCAGCCAGATTGCTGTGCAGTGTAGGTAAGTTTCAGCAAAACCATCCAGAGACTCCAAGCCAAAATCTGCTGTCAAAAGGGTTCAGAGTCTTTCAGGAATGGACTGTCTTGCAAACCTGCTCTGTCAGTCATTGGTGGGATGCAGCAGGTGGAAGTGTAGAACATGGCCAGTTACAGGGAGGTCAGCAGGTGCATTCTGGGAGGTCTGCAGGCGCATTCTCATGGGGTTCACATTTACACTTTGCTTCATCTGAAACACCCAGGAATAACACTATGTAAGGAGATGTCCTTCTATTTGTACTTGAAGTCAAATTCATTGATAGTACTAGAAAGCTGCTTTACCGTTTATACTTTACCATTATTTACTTTTATGTATAGTAGCTCAAGTAACATTTTAGCAATCCAATGATATTGGTAGGAGAGTATAGCAGGCTGGCATTTGTCTCCAAATCTTAGTCCTTCTTTTTACCTTTGTAATAAAATACATGATGTGTGGCTAAATCTGTAAGAGTACAGAATTAAGATTGATGCCCAGTCTTTTTTTAATGGATTTATTTATTAATGCATACAAGATCTGGGGTATAGATCAAAGATACAGGGAGTGAGAAGATTCACCAGAGACAGAGTGGGGAGCAGAATAGGCAGATCTGCTGAAATGCACTGCTGAGGGGAGCAGTGGGCAAGACAGGAGAGGTCTGCTGTGCCATAAGGGTTAGATCCCTGGTCAGGGATCGAACTCAGGCCATAGTGGCTGGTGATAGCTTCATGGTGTAGAAACTTTAACCCCTGTGTCACCAGGGAGGACTGATGCCCAGTCTTTCTTGAAGTAGGTGTGAATATGATTAGCTTCTGACTGGCAAAAATGAAAGTATTGTATATAATTCACAGGAAACATATGAGAAAGAGCTGGTGAGGCCTTTTGCAGTAGGCTGGAATACAGATGTGAGGACTGTAACTTGACCAAACATACTGAATCTCAAGCTGAAAAGAATATGTAGGAAAAACATGTAGAAGGGTCCTGAGACCCTGATTCCATGGTGAAATCAGCTCTGGATTGCCAACCTCCAGAATTCTCATATGAATAAATGAAATAAAGTCTATCTTTTAAAAGTAATTCATTTTTATTTTTCTACCACTCAAAACTTAATGTAAATTTACTAATATCTGCAGCCCTTTCTGCAGTTAGGCCCAGAGAGAATGACTTAAGCTTCTTATGACTCATAATAAGTAGAGAAGCTGAAGAAGTTGGAATATCAGCAAGTTCTCTCAACTTTCAGATTGAATGCTCTTGGAATTAATTTTGAAATTTAACTAAACTAAATTTCATTGTGTCACTGTTTATCTAGGAACTACTGAACATTGCAATGAAGGCTTTCCTTTCAGCCTAAGTTTCTTTGTTAAACCAAGAGAAATATTTTTGCTACCAACATTGTGTGTGTGTGTGTGTGTGTGTGTGTGTGTGTGCGCTCTGTAAACTCCAAGTCCTCAGAATGAAAAGTCATTTTGTCATCCATTTACCGACTTCAGGTTCAAATAACAAGATAAAAAAAAAGTTTGTTCCTTTAAACAAGGTGGGCCTAACCCCAAGAAGCTTCAAGCAAAGTCCCACCCAATTTCTTGAGTGGTATGCCAGAAGATGAGGGAGAATTTATCACTTAATTTGATGATATTTCCATATTACCCACTATTTTTTTCATGACGTACTGTCTTGACCATACTATAACTTCTTCAAAGTTAGAATCTTATCCCATCCTAATGTATGTCCTACATTTACTGTGCTTGGTGAGTATTTGTTGGTTAATTGGTTGGTTGCTTGAGTATTACTGTGAATATTTTTTTTTATTAGATAATAAATTTTATTGTTATATTCCCCATACAATTGCAGCGCCCCCATTCTGACCCCAAACCCTCCCCTCCCGCCCCTGCCCCCCTAAAAGTGTCTCTGGTTCATAGTTTTTTGTTGATTTTGATTTTTACTTTCTTATAGTTATTCATTTTCCTGGTCCCTTATTTAAGTTTTCTAGATTCCTGCTATGAGTGAGACCATCCGGTATTTTTCTTTTTCTTTTTGGCTTATTTCGCTGAGCATGATCCCTTCCAGCGCCATCCATGTTGCTGCAAATTGCATGTGTTTATCTTTTTTGAATGCTGAGTAATATTCCATGGTATATATGTACCACATCTTCTTGATCCAGTCATCTATTTTTGGGCATTTGGGTTGTTTCCAAAGCTTAGCTATTGTAAATAGTGCTGCTATAAACATAGGGGTGCAGGTGTTCTTTGGAATTGATGTTTCTGTGTCCTTTGGGTAAATACCTAGGAGTGGAATTGCTGGATCATATGGAAGCTCTATGTTTAGTAGGTCCAGAAATCTCCACACAGCTTTCCACAGTGGTTGGACCAGTTTGCACTCCCACCAACAGTGCAGAAGAGTTCCTTTTTCTCCACATCCTCGCCAACATTTGTTGTTGCTAGTTTTTTTAATATGTGCCATTCTCACTGGTGTAAGATGGTATCTCATGGTAGTTTTGATTTGCATTTCCCTGATGACAAGTGATGTTGAACATTTTTTCATATGCCTGTTGGCCATTTGCATTTCCTCTTCAGAGAAGTTTCTTTTTAGCTCTTCTGCCCATTTTTTGACTGGATTATTTTCTTTGTTGTTGTTGAGTCTCATCAGCTCTTTGCAGATTTTTGTGATCAGTCCTTTATCATTAGTGTTGGGTGCAAAAATGTTCTCCCAGTTGGTGGGGTTTCTCTTTGTTTTTGTTATTGTCTCTTTTGCTGTGCAGAAGCTCTTTAATTTGATGTAGTCCCAGCTGTTTATCTTCGCCTTCACTATCACTGCTTTGGGTGATGTGTCTGTAAAGATGTCTTTGATGTGCAAATCACGTAGTGCTTCGCCTATATTTCCTTCTATGTATTTTATGGTTTCAGGTCTTATGTCTAATTCTTTAATCCATTTTGAGTTGATTTTTGTGTATGGTGTGAGGTAGTGGTCAAGCTTCATTCTTTTGCATGTAGTGACCCAGTTTTCCCAGCACCATTTATTGAACAAACTTTCTTTGCTCCAATGCATAGTCTTTGCTCCTTTGTCAAAGATTAGTTGACCATAAATCTGTGGGCTTATTTCTGGATTTTCTATTCGATTCCATTGGTCTGTATGTCTGTTCTTGTTCCAATACCATGCAGTTTTGATGATTATGGCTTTGTAGTATAGTTTGAAGTCTGGGCGTGTGATGCCTCCATTCCCTTCTTTTTTTTCAGGAGAGCTTTGGCTATTCGGGGTTTTTTGTGATTCCATATGAATTTCATCAATAATTGTTCTATTTCTTTGAAGAATGACATTGAAATTTTTATTGGAATAGCATTGAATCTGTATATTGCTTTTGGAAGGATGGCCATTTTAATAATGTTTATTCTTCCAATCCATGAGCAGGGGATATCTCTCCATTTCTTTGTGTCTTCTTCTATTTCTTTTAACAGTGTTTTATAGTTTTCTTTGTATAGGTCCTTTACCTCTTTTGTTAGATTTATTCCCAAATATTTGATTTTTTTTGTTTCAATAACGAAAGGGATGGTTTTTTTGCTTTCTTCTTCTTCAGATTTATTGTTTGTGTATAGGAAGGCTACTGACTTTTGCGTGTTGATTTTGTATCCTGCCACTTTACTGAACTGATTGATGAGTTGAATTAGCTTTTCTGTGGAGTTTTTGGGGTTCTCTATGTATAATATCATATCGTCTGCAAATAGTGATAGTTTGACTTCTTCTTTTCCTATTTAGATTCCTTGGATGTCTTTCTCTTGTCTTATTGCCCTGGCTAGGACTTCCAGTATTATATTGAAAAGCAGTGGTGAGAGTGGACATCCTTGTCTTGTTCCAGATCTTAATGGAATTGCTTTCAGCTTTTCACCATTGAGAATGATACTGGCTGTTGGCTTGTCATAGATGGCCTTTATGATGTTAAGGTATGTTCCTTGTATCCCAAGAATTTCAAGGGCTTTTATCATGAATGGGTGTTGCACTTTGTCGAAAGCTTTCTCAGCATCTATTGATATTATCATATGGTTTTTATATTTCTTTTTGTTGATGTGTTGGATAACGTTGATTGATTTTCGGATGTTAAACCATCCTTGTGTCCCTGGAATGAATCCTACTTGGTCGTGGTGAATTATCTTATGGATACATTGTTGGATTCTGATGGCTAAAATTTTATTGAGGATTTTTGCGTCAGTGTTCATTAGGGAGATTGGCCTGTAGTTTTCCTTTTTTGTGTTGTCCTTGTTCGGTTTTGGTATTAGTGTAATGTTGGCTTCATAGAACGTGTTTGGTATTGTCCCTTCCTTCTCAATTTTTTGGAAGAGTTTGTGAAGGATAGGCACTAATTGGTCTCTGAATGTTTGGTAGAATTCATTTGTAAATCCATCAGGTCCTGGGCTTTTGTTTTTGGGGAGGTTTTTGATTACCATTTCAATTTCGCTAATTGTAATTGGTCTGTTTAGGTGTTCTATTTCTTCTTTATCTAGCTTTGGGTGATTGTAGAGTTGTAGGAATTTGTCCATCTCCTCTAGATTGTTGAACTTGTTTCCATATAACTGTTCATAGTAGTTACTGATTATTCTTTTGATTTCTGCTGTGTCCGTTGTGATTTCTCCTCTTTCATTGATGATCCTGTTTATTTGTGCTTTCTCCCTTTTTTCCTTTGTGAGCCTGGCTAGGGTTTGTCTATTTTATTGATTTTTTCAAAGAACCAGCTCTTGGTTTCATTGATCTTTTGGATTGTTTTTTTAGTTTCAATTTCATTTATTTCTGCTTTGGTTTTTATTATTTCTTTTCTTCTACTGGTTTTGGGGTTTTTTTGTTGTTCTTTTTCTAGATCTTTGAGCTTCGAGATTAGGTTGTTTCTTTGAGTTCTTTCTTGTTTCTTGATGTGAGCTTCTATTGCTATATATTTTCCTCTTATTACTGCTTTTGCTGCATCCCATACATTTAGGATATTGGTGTCCTCCTTGTCGTTCAATTCAAAAAATTTTTTAATTTCTTCTTTCATCTCCTCATTAGTCCAGTGGTCTTCCAGTAGTATGGTTTTTAATCTCCATGAGGTAGGAAAGTTCCTTGCCTTCTTTTTATGGTTTATTTCTAGTTTGATGCCTTCATGGTCAGAAAAGATGGTTGATATGATTTCAATCTTGGTGTATCTGTTGATGTTTGTCTTGTGCCCCAGTACGTGATCGATCCTGGAGAATGATCCGTGTGCGCTTGAGAAAAATGTGTACTCCGTTTTTTTGGGGTTTAGTGTTCTATAGATGTCTGTTAAGCCCAATTGCTCTAGGTCCTTATTTAGAGCTTTGGTTTCTTTACTTATTTTTTGTCTTGTTGATCTATCCATTGTTGATAGTGGTGTGTTGAAGTCTCCCACTACGTATGTGTTTTCTCTGATGTCTGTTTTCAGAGAGGACAACAGTTGTCTGATATATTTTGGTGCTCCTTCGTTTGGTGAGTATATGTTAATGAGTGTTATTTCTTCTTGAAGTATTGTCCCCTTGATCATAATGTAGTGACAATTGGGGTCTCTTTTTATCTTTTTGAGTTTGAAATCTGTTTTATCTGATATAAGTATAGCTGTTCCTGCTCTCTTTTTTGGTCCATTTGCTTGTAGGATTGTTTTCCATCCTTTAACTTTGAGCCTATTTTTATCTTTTGTAGTTAAATGTGTTTCCTGGAGACAGCAAAAGGTTGGGTTTTGTTTCTTAATCCAGGCTGCAACTCTGTGTCTTTTTATTGAAGAGTTTAGTCCATTTACATTTAGAGTTAATATTGATATGTTAACATCTGTATTTGCCATTGTGTTTGTCTTTCCTTTGATTTTATTTATTTATTCTTTTAATAACTTTTTTTTTTTTTTGGCCTTCTTTCATTGTTATTCGTCGCTCTGAGGTTCTGGCTTTAGGACTCCTTGTAGTATTTTTTGGAGTGGGGGTTTAGTTGCAATGAAATTCCGGAGTTTCTGTTTGTCTGGGAAAGTCCATATTCTTTCTTCAAAGAGGAAGGAGAGCTTTGCGGGATAGAGTATTCTTGGTTGGCATCTGTTTTCTTGGAGTCTGTTGACTATGTCCCTCCACTCTCTCCTTGCCCGTAGTGTTTCTTCAGAGAAGTCTGATGTCAGCCTGATTGGCTTTCCTTTGAATGTTATCTGTTTCTTCCCTCTTGCCAGCTTCATTATTTTTTCCTTGTCCTGGATTCTTGGGAGCTTTACTATTATGTGTCTTGCTGTATTTTTCCTTTCGTCGTGGAAGTTTGGTGTTCTTCTTGCTTCTTGTATATTAATTTTCAGCTCCTCCTTCACATTTGGGAAGTTCTCTTCAATTATCTCTTTGAATATTTTCTCTGTTCCTACTTCTCTCTCCTCTCCTTCTGGTATACCTATAACTCTTATATTTCCTTTCCTCATGGAGTCAGATAGTTCCCGAAGTCTTTCTTCATTCTTTTTTCCTTCGTACTTCTCTTTCCTTTTCTGTTTTGGTTCTTTTTATTTCTGTGTCTTCAAGAGTACTTATTCGTTCTTCCATTTCATCAATTCTGCTTTCATTGCTTTTCCCAGAATTCTTTAGTTCTTCCATTAATTCTTTGATCTCCTGCATTTCTTTTACTTCCCTCTTTAGGGACTCAATTGCATTCTTCTGATCGTTGATTATTTTTCCCTTATCATTGTTTTCCTTTATGACTTCTGTCAGTTTTTTAATCACGGCAATTTTAAATTCTCTTTCTGGAAGGCTCAGAAGTTCTTCCAAGTTACTGTCGTTGCCATCTGGGGGCTGGTTTTCTTTTTGTGGTGTGCTTTTTCTCTGGAGATTTGCTAGGTTGCGTGTGGTTCTTCTCCTCCCTACTGTCTGTTTTCTAATTTGCCGTATATGTTGGGACACTGTGTAGTTGGGACTGGCCGGCATCTTGGGTGGGCTTCTCTGCTCCCCTCTGGTTGCTCCAGGAGTCATCTGTCAGTTTCAAGCAGTCTTTACTGGAGAAAGGTCCCTGTTCTAAAATGCTGATGTGGGGACACACTCCCCTGTGCGCCTGGTCTGCCCCGGCGGTGGGTTCCTGCTCCCCCTCTGGGCTTGGACTGCAGGCCAGAGGGGGTCTGGCGTGGGCGAACTTCCCCCGCTCACCTCTGGCTCCTGAGGAAGCCTTCTGCAGGTAGTCTTTACTGAAGAAATGTCCCTATTCTATAATGGTGATGTGGGACACACTTCCTGCGCGTCCGGTCTCAGGCACACTCTTCTGCGTGCTTGGTCTGCCCCGGCTGTGGGTGCTCGCTCTCCCTGTGGGCTCAGACTACTTGTTCGGAAGGGGCCCGGCGTGGGCTAACTCCCCAGCTGGCCACTAGCTCCTTCAGGAGCCTGTGCTGGCTTCAAGTCACTAGGTGGCGCCAGAGATCTCTCCTAGAGCCCTTGGGGAGCTGATTTTCCACCCAGTGGGACAGGGAGCAGAGCAGGGATGGTAGGGTACACCTCAACGGCTTTGGGGTGCTGTGTCTGCCTTGTGCCCCACCGTCGTGGGGAACCCACGCCCCTAATTTCGTGCCCCGGGTCTCAGTTCCAAAGCCCTCAGTTCCAGGACGCGGGCTGTAGCCCAGATCAGTGGCGCGGGAATGGCACCTTTTGAATCCCGCTCCCCTGCCTGGGCGCCTGGTTCCTGCTCACTCCGGGAGGGCCTCCAAGCGTCTCCCCGCAAGCCTAGGTCGTCTCCCCGCAAGCCTAGGTCGCAGGCGCGGGGACCTGGGCAGCTGCGATCGATCCGCGCAATCCGCGCCGCTTTCCCCGCGCAATCCCGCTCAGCGTCTGTTTTTCCAGCGCGCCCCTTTTCTGTGCAAGCTTACCGGGCGGCCGGGGCTGTGTGCTGGTGCTGGCCTCCTCCTGGGCGGGGCTCTCTTCAATGGCGCCCGGAGCTCACCTCCGCGGCGGATCCTGCGGGGTTCTCCACAGCTCCCGTTCACAGGGTGTGGTGGCTGAAATAGTTCCTTTCCACTCACAGTCCCGCTTGCTGCGTCCTTTGTTCTTGTGGGCCGTTTTGGTTTGTTGTTTTCCTCCTCTCTGCCGGTCGGATAGTCTTGCTTGAGTATTACTGTGAATATTATTCCTTGCAGTTAAAAACTGAGATATAGTAGCACTATCATTTTCAAAGATCATATTCTTCTAAATTCTTAACATTGCCTTTTCTTTGCTGACTTAAAAAGGTAAAATGCATTCTTGGTTCCTTTGTCAAAGATTAACTGTCCATACAAGTATGGGTTTATTTCTATGCTCACAATTCTATTCCATTGATCTGTTTGTCTGTTTTTGTTCCAGTACCATACTGTTTTGATTATTAATTATAACCTTGTAGTATAGTTTGAAGTCAGAAAGTGTGATACCACAATTCTTCCTCTCTTTTGTCAGGATTGCTTTGGCTATTTGGCATCTCTTTGGTTTCATGTAAATGTCACTAATGTCTTTTCTATTTCTTTGAAGAATGTCATTAAGACTTTGTTGGGATTGCATTGAATCTTTATATTGTTTTGGGTAAGATGGCCTTTGGAGAAAGGCAATGGTACTGGCAAAATTGGATATCCACGTGAATAAAACTAGATCACTGTCTCATACCATATACAAAATCAACTTAAAATAGAAGGACTTGGATGTAAGACCTGAAACCATAAAATACATAGGAGAAAACTTAGGCAAAGCACTCCACAATGTAAGCTTAGGAGATGCCTTTATGGATTTGTCTCAAGCAATGGCAACAAAAGAGAGCAGAAACAACTGGGATTACATCAAACTGAAAAGCTTCTTCACAGCAAAAGAAATCATAACTAAGACAAAAATACATCCTACTGAGTGGGAGAAAATATTTGTACACCATATATCTGACAGGTGAATGATATCAAAGATCCATAAAAAGCTTACATAACTCAACAAAAACAACCCAATCAAAAAATGGGCAAAGAAGGGGAGAGGGGAGGGTAGACATAGAATAGAGAACAGGGACCAGAGAGGAGGGTGGAGTGTGGTGGAGGTCTGCGGGCACTTTGGTGGAGGGAAAACTGTGGTGACACACCTGAGAGGAGGGGAGAAATCCCACAATGTGAAAAAATAAATTAGGATTTTTTTTTTTAAATGGGCAGAGGGCCTCCCCTGGTGGCGCAGTGATTGAGCGCTGGGCTGCGAAGCTGCCCGCAGCCTCTGCAGCGCCAGTTCGATCCCCAGCTGCCTGCGAGTGTCCCACATGGAGCACAGACCTCTCCTGCTGCCCGCTGCTCCCCTCAGCAGTGTACTTTGGTCCTTCTGCCTGTTCTGCTCCCCGCTCTGGCTCTGGTGAATTCTGTCACCCTCTCACGCTTCTGACTGTACCCAGTGCTTGTATAAATAAATAAATAAATATTTAAAAATAAAAAAAATAAAACCCAAGATGAAATTAAAAAAAAATAAAATAAAAAATAATAAAAAATGGACAGAATACTTAAATAAGCACTTCTCCAAAGAAGACATACAGATGACCAATAAGCACATGAAACAATGCTTATCATATCATCAGTGGATTGCAAATCAAAACCACAATGAGATATCACCTGACACCTGTGAGAATGGTCCACATCAAAAAGACCAGAGATAGCAAGTGCTGATGAGGATGTGAGGAAAAAAAAAACCCTCTTACAATGCTGGTGGGAATGTAGACTGGTCCATTTCCTATGAAAAACAATATGGAGGTTTCTTAAAATATTAAAAATGAATCTACCATATGACCCATCAATTCCACTCCTAAATATCAAGCTAAAGAATATACAAACAGGGCCTCCCTGGTGGCACAGAGGGTTGAGCGCAGTGCTGTGAAGATGTGCGTAGCCTCTGCAGCACAGGTTTAATTCCAGGCCAGCCAGGGAGATACCCACATGGTGCGGCAGACCTCTCCTGTCTCTCCCACTGCTCTCCTCAGCAGTTTTCTGTTCGTCTGCCTGTTCTGTTCCCCACTCTGTCTCTGATTAATTCTGTCACCCTCCCATGTCTCTGGCCTCTACCCCAGTTCTTGTATAAATAAATAAATCTTAAAAAAAAAAAAAAGTCATAGAGTCACAGTCTCCCTAAGTAATAGCCTTGCACTTTTAGGCCATGTTCTATAAAGTAAAAGCAGTCAACTTGCAGTCAGAATACAGGGTTTTAAGCTCCCCTTTTATATATGGATATATTTATATAAAATAAAAATAAGTCTCCCTACCTATTGCAAATGAGCTCATATGGCATGAAAGTGTTTGATTGTTATATTCCATTCCATTCCACAAGGTAATAGCAAATACATAAAATTGTTACAGAAACATAAAATGAGAATCACATATATGAGACAATTCATGTAAAAGTCCCTTTAAATGTAGTGGCCACATGAGTTAGCATTAAATATTTGAACAATAAATCCCAGGAACTGTGCAAACAGGGAATATAGTCCTGGTACTTAGATATTTAATGATGTGGAGAATTTTTCAGATTTATAAAGTTTGTTTAGGTATTTAAAAGGAAGAATTTTAGGTCTGATTGACACTGTTTGAGGTAGTTCTGCATATATTCATAGCCACAAATTCTCCTTACTGCAAAATAGAAATGTAACCAAAATGAACAGTTTGTGTCAGGTAGAAGCATCAGTCAAGGTCATGAGTTTGTGACTTAGCTACTTGCCAGCAGTGGGGCCTACACAAGTAATTTCACCATCTTGAACATCAATTTCATACAGGGAAAGCAAAATATTTGGTTTTGCCCTTCTAAATCGACATTCATCTTTTTACTCAAATATCCTATATTCTACTGCCATTTATTTGACACACAGTTGAAATATAAGACATATGACTCCAACATGAACAGTTGCTCACAGAGCTGAAGTTTTGATGCATTTGCATTGGGGAAACACTACACAGGGGAAAAATTAAGTGGGGGGAAAGCTGACATCACATTTGGGCTGGGGGCTGACTTGTAAAACAGAGGAATGGTGGGTGCAGAGATTATGTTCCTCAACTCTGTGAAAGTTTGGAGTCACAAATGCTGTGTATACATGATTCAGATGAAATCTGAAACAATTATTAGATATTTTCTAACTACCCAGGGGTTTGTAATTGTGTTTGACAAAACACATGGTTGACATCACATTTTTCAATTTTTATCCAGATGTTGGTGTCATATGAGCCCAGCCAAAGGCGGTCCATACTTCACAAAGGCAATTGCACGTGATGAAAAAAATCAGTTTCTTTAGTTGCCACAGAGAACATTAAAAAACCAAGTTATTGACTTGGGTTTGACATTAGCATGGTTGAGTTCAGCCAAACTGAACTGTGTTTTATGGCCTAACTGGGTGATTATTGGTTAAGATCCTTCCTTTCGCTGTTTATGCTATCAGTCTGCTTTTTATTATTTAAAAATATGTCCAATCCCCTTCACTCACTTTGAGCAGAAAACCTCACTATCTGGTTTAGGGTTCTTTCAGCAAATGAGAGAAAACTCATCCCAAGCTGGCTTAAGCAAAAGTGAATTTATTAGTTAAATTAAATGAAAATCCAAGAAAAGATCTGACTTCAGATGAAGCTCAGAGCAGGGGCTTGATCTAGATCAACAGACCTGGCTTTCTTGATCTTTTCCCTCAGGTCCATGCTGTACGGTTTAAGTCTGTTCTATGGAGGCTCATCCTACCATGGAAATAAGCTAACTCATAACTTTTCTGAAGCCCTGTGAGAAAGTTTACCTGCCTCTTAAACAGAAACCTCAGCAAATGTCCCATCACATCTTTTAACATGCCTAGACCAATTACTAGTAGAAGATGATGTTCTGATGGGTTAGGACTGGATCATGTGTTCCATTCCTGATTCCCAGTGTTGAGAATGAAAAGGGGTATTCCTCCAAGAGAATCAGGCTTTGATTCCCAAAAGAAAGTGCTGGGTGTCCAAACCCAGATGTCCTCTGCACTTGGAACCCATTTTATTGAGACAAGTAGAGTCTCTTCAACTTCTGTTTTACAGTGTCTTTCTTGCATGGTCCCAGAAGAATAGAACACTTCACTTTCTGTTTATGGCCAAGTAATCCACCAGCAGCCCTAAACCCTTCCATCTAGTTCATTAGCCATGGCTGGTGTTTCATATATCATCACCTCTTCCTTTTATTGCTTCTTGATTTAGTTTATAAATATGATCAGGTTTATCTTATACACACACACATTCACACATTCACTTATACTCAAATTATTTTGTCTCATTTCCCTTTCAGCTGCCATCCAATATGTTGCCTCTCCTTTACATAAGGGATTTTTTTCCCTATAAAATAAATCTCTACAGGGCCTCCCCGGTGGCGCAGCGGTTGAGTCTGGGTTGCGAAGCTCCCCGCTGCCTCTGCGGCGCCGGTTCGATCCCCGGCTGCTCCCCGGCCACCAGAGAAGGGTCCCGCATGGCACGCAGACCTCTCCTGCCGCCCGCTGCTCCCCTCAGCAGTGTACTTCGGTCCTTCTGCCTGCTCTGCTCCCCGCTCTGGCTCTGGTGAATTCTCTCACCCTCCCGCGCTTCTGACTGTACCCAGTGCATGTATAAACAAACAAACAAATAAATAAACAAATAAATAAATAAATAAAATACATGCCTCTTTAAAAAAATAAAATAAAATAAAATAAATGTCTACATTCCTTGCCTCTACTTTATGTGTCACTCACCTGCCATATCTATACCTCTGTGGCACAACACTTTCATATTAGTAAACATTTATTCATGGAAACAGATCTCATTGTAAATGTACTGAATAGGTAGAACATTAATAGGGAATCAATGAGGGCTTTCACTTTAGGGAGCAAAGTTGAAGGAATCTGCTGCTAGCTTGACAAAAGTAGTAAAATAGAGTCGATAAACTCTGCTGTCAGCAGCAATGTGGTTGATTTCAGGACAGTGACCTTTGGTACATACTCAAGTCTGCTCAGGCGCATGCCCTCAGGAAGCCACATCTTCCTCTCCTCTCCTAATTCTCATGTAAGCACCTTCTATTTACAGAATCTTAATGGCAGCATCGCTGTCAAGGGAGTTGGAGAAATGTCATTTCTAGGCATTTAGCCCCTGTACCACAAGGGAGAATACAGAAGGGTGAGACTAACTCTGAATATTAATAGATGGTCTCACGCATATTTTCACGCACAGGAATTTTGTCCTCCCCCCCAAATCATTTTGCTGAGGGATGTGTGCTTGAGCTCGGACGAGTTCACTTCATGATCTCCCCTTGCATTATCTCCTCTGTTCTCATTGTCCTTCTCACCTGCAGATTTGATGCCTTAGTCAAAAATTCCTCCACAGATTTCTCCAAGAAGTTCATGTTAGTGAAAACCTCATTAGTTGTACTAAAAGGTTTATAAAACCATTTTATCTGATTCACCATAAGGGCCAAAAATTCAACTCATTTTGAGAATGAAATCCCAGTTTTTGTTCCCAAGCTTCCTTTTCCTCAGTCACCATCTTCTTCAACTATATATTCAATCAGTAAACCTAATTTTTTAGCATCTTTTCTATCTTTCTCCTACCTACTCTACTCCTGTCTCCATAACTCCACACCTTCTACCTGGTCTACTAATAGCCTCCTCCTGGACTTCCTGCTTCCAACCTTACTTAACTTTGAATCTGTTCTTCTGAGCTTCTCAATCAAATCTGCAATGATTCTCTTGCTCAGTACTGTTGCATGGCTATGTGTAAGGCTGGAAAAAAGGAGAGTTGTCACCAGACCATTCTCAATTTTCCAAAGAAAGTAGACAGATGAACTGGAAACATTCATAGAAAGACCAAATGAATTTGAGAATTAGAACTTAGAGATAAAAATATATTCCATTGTTCTGATTCTAATTACCCGGAATGAATGTTCCAGTATATCAGTTGGGGTTTCAGAGAAGAAACAAGTCTTATGAAGAATACAATCTTCTATGTTCTTATTTTTATTATGGACTTTATTAGACAGTCTGGTTAAGTTCACAGGTCTTGTGTTGATTTCTCACATATTCTTAGTTCATTTCTTATTTTCAGTGTGTGAATCTCAATGTGTGGTAGCCTTAGATCCAAGATAGAATATGATGCATGAGAAAATAATCAGAAAAAGACAGAGACCAGAGGGAGATAAAATTCTATTTTTCTGTTAGCAAAAATAGAAGCAAGAAAAACATTCCCTAAGATGGATAATATCCACTAGCTTTCTGCTATGGCAAAATGTACTTGGTTAATCTGAATTATAATTCTTATTGAGAGAGGGGTTGGGATGCTTCCTTCTTCTGGGTTGGTTTGGGTCTATGAGGAGAAAAGGCACAAACAATATTTTCTAAACATCATGTGGAAGGTAGGGGTGCAGAGTGAAAACTATTGATCATGTAGGGTTGTTCCCACATATTGTAACATCTGGATGCCAGATCTGAGCAGTAATCTCTGGCTACCTATCTTGCCTTTTCCCCAGAGAAGGGACTTTCTTCAGAGTTGGAGGGTCCTTGTGGACCTAGTATTGCTTTTTCTCTATTCTACCTTTATTTTCTATCATATCAAAGTTCACCTTCATTTCCTTCACCATTGACCATAATCATCTTCTTCCTTCTCCTACTCATTCCTCTTCCTCTTCCCTTCCTCTCTACACTCCCTGTCCCTCCTTTTCCTCCTCTCTTTCCTCCTCCAACCCCAGCATACACTGGGCCATTTATTGTGGCCCCCTGAAGTTCTGTGTCCATATTGGCATGAGTCATTATGAAAACTGTGATACAGAAAATAAGAAGCAAAAAATGCTGTTTTAACATTTTAAGCAAAAATACTGATGAATTTTTATACCAATTTAGGTATTAAATCTCCTATTGATGAATATTTTATCTCTAGTCATGGAAACAATTTTTGTATATAAGCAAAATTATAATCCCCCTTTTAGAGCAACTTATTAAGATGTTTGGCTTGAACTTCATTAAAGGGAAAATAGAGTATCTCCCCACTTATAAAAGAAATAGGAAGGGGGAAGCTGGACCTTTAATGTTTCAAAAAATGGCATTGCTATTGCTTGCTTTTAGGATCTTTCTTGAACATTGGCATTCTCAGCCTATCCATGAGTGAAGTTGATGTGCATAGCTGTTAAGACAACTCTCCAGAGGCAGACTGCTCAGGTTGAAATCTTTAAGTGTTTTCCAGTAACTGGATGAATGATTTTGGATTTTTTTTTAACCTCTATCTGCCACATTGTCTTATTTCTAAAATGAGAATAGTGGCAGTTCATAACTTGTGGGGCTGTTGTGAGGATTACATGAATTGATAGGAACATAATACTTAGATCCACTCTTGGCATAGAAGATTTATGTATAAGACATATTTAAAATGGTATAACTGAAGACCAGTCTAAGAACTATTTTCAAATTACTTATAGTTTTAGGGCATTTTTGGAACTTCTGAACTTTTCCTGATGAAAAGTCGAGTTCATGCTTTTACTATAGTGCTGATGTTAGGAGCTTCTTAGCAACCAGCACTTTTAAAGAAATGCTTTATAAACTAGTCTGTCAGTTTGAACATCATTAGGTATTCCTCCTAGAAAGTGAAAGACCACATTCAAAGCAAATTATATGCATGTTTCCTAAAAGTGTTAATGTGCTAATCTGTTGGTTCCCTGATCTAGGCAAAATGCCATAGTCTTCCACATGAGCAAAATACTACAGTTCTTGAAGATTTCATATAAATATTACCCACTGTGTTGCACATTTCCAAGCGTTATACTTCCCAATTAAAGTCAACAAGCTGGAACTAGCATTGGAATCAGTAGAATGATTTCACTTTAAATTGCAAATCCAAGTCCTTCTAATAAAGAAGAGCTAGCAGGATAGACTATTAATTCTTGCACTCTGGTAAACATGTAATTCTTCATTATAACAATAAAATTATTGCTTGCAAGACATAAGTTTGCTACTTTTCCCTTGGGAACTTTAACTTTCTCTAATTTTTTCTGGGATTCATGGATAGTGCTGTTGAATATTAAATGAAGTAAAGGATATCTTTTAGCAAACCAGAGTTGATAGAATACTATTGATTGGATAGAAAGAGAATGAAACAGAAGTGGTGCCAGATAATGAGATATAAAACTACTTTGGTTATACTTGTCCTTATAATAGACCTTCTCAAGGTAGAGGAATAGATTTAACAGACCGTGAGTAGATGCATATTTCCCTTTCCATGGCTCAGTTTCTGTTTTTTCTGTACTATTATAAGCTGATGAATTTCACTCATCAAGCTGGTATTGACTAAAATTCTCAAACATTCGTATTTTTTTTATTTAAAAAAATTTAAGATGTATTTATGCATACAAGAACTGGGGTGTAAGCCAGAGGCTCAGGGGGTGAGAGAATGGGGAGCAAAACAGGCAAATCTACTGAAATACACTGCAGAGTAGAGCAGCAGGCGAGACAGCAGAGGTCTGCTGCACCATGTGGGCTGCTCCCTATCCAGCCAGGGGGTTGAACTTATGCTGCAGTGGCTGGCAATAGCTTGATAAAGTTGTCTTTAAACTCTGTGCCACCAGGGAGGCCCAACATTCAGATTTTGAACAATTTCTCCAATTCCCAGGTTTGAATAAATGGTTGCGATTGCATGTGCTCAAGCTTCCCTCCACCCTTTCTTTGATTTGGCCTTCCTTCTTATTTTATCCATAGCAACTCACCTCTTAAAGATAATAACAATAATTCATGCACAATTGGGTTTACAAGATATTCAGTGGAACACGATGCTACATGTTATATGCGAGGGTTAAGAATTGAGCCATAGGTTAGGGATTTAGACATGCCCATGTGCCCATTCTTGGCTAAGTAAATCATTTTTGCTTCAAATGTACTGTAGTAGTCTATAATCTGAAGCTTGCTGTAATTGACATGCTTGCATTTTGCCTCAAGACTTGTTCATAAGGGACTACCTTTTCTTGCCTTCTATTCAGCAGACAGACTCCATTTTCCTTAGGTCCCTTGTGGTTATATTGTTTTATTACTTAGCCAATAGGATTTCTCTATGATAGAGAAAGATACTAAGTTTCAGGATAAAGAGCTATCATTTATGGTATGCTGCTCCTCTGGTAGGGGGTTAGGGTTTATTATTTCTATTCCCTGAACCATCTAACTTATATTTGACATAAATGTTGAGGGATGACTTGGTGGCATGAGTAAAGTAATTTCCAAGCTTTTGAAATATTGTGCCAAAGCTCATTTTTTGTGACCCTGGACTTTCTGATTATTTCCCTCCACAGTATCTTTACTAGTGATCAATTAATACTTTTGTGGGACCCTCGCCGGTGGCCAGGGATCAAACTGGCGCTGCAGAGGCTGCGGGCAGCTCTCACAGCCCAGCGCTCAACTGTTGCGCCACCAGGGGAGGCCCCTCAATTTATACTTTTGAAGAAAACTTGGAAACCCCTCACAAGGAAAGAGAAGCAAATAAAATTACTCATTATATATATATATATATATATATTTTTTTTTTTTAAAAAAAAAAAAAAAACACCATACTAGCAGACATTATTATAGCTTATATCCTGGCTTCACTATATGTTCTTTGCTAGTTATAAAATAGCTGTTTTTAAAATTAATTACTCAGAACATTCAGAGATAATACCCTGGAACATTTGGTGTTTGTTCTTTTCACATTTCTTTCATATATTTTGGTTTGTAACCACATTGGAGTCTCTCACTTGACTTTGTCTCCTATTGTTTTGTTAACATTATATGGTGAGAATTTGATGAAGTCATCAAATACTCTTCCACCACACAATTTTAAAAGATCACACATTTCCCGCCCTAAGGTTGGCACTATGATTCATTTTATCAGTCGACAGTGATTGAGTCTCTGATGTTAGTAACGACACTAGGATGAAAATCTGTCCATTTCAGTCCTATCAGCCTCACCTCTGAAGGGGACAGCTTAAATGGTAAAAGTGAGAAATGAGTGGCACCAGGGCCCAGCGTTTGTGGGTGGTTCACAGTCCTTTGATCCAGAGACCCACTGTAGCAGAGGAAGGACACTGAGCAGGCTCTCTATTTCCCGAGCAGATGGGTAAAAGAGAGTCCTGGAGCCCTTGGTGGCTTTTTCAGGCTTTCATTGGGATTTCACCAGGTACACAGCAGGCTGGGGTGCCAGGGGGCCAGGAAGCTGGCAGGCCTCCTAGTCCCTGGTGAGTTTTCACTCTTCCTGGCCTCTCCGGCTTTCTCCCATGGTCTTGTTCTCTCTCTTCTGCTGGTTCCGCTCCTCTTATTCTGTTCTGCTGATTTCTCCTGACGCTGCTCTTATGAGCCCAGTCTCAACTCAGGTGTGTCCACCTATGCATGCCCACACCCCACTTGAGGTGCCCAAAATCAGGCATGCACTCAGGACTGCAGATTATCAGATTATCAGAAAAGCCTGATAATCACTTACCCTACACCCATGCAGTTAGTTTACCCCAGTGAGGTGTCCCTATGCCCCCCCCCCCTTTCAGTTCCAGGTTGCCAAAGAACAAAATCACATGAAGCCTGGTACTCAGGACCTCCCGCTATCACCGCCTCATCTGCCCAGTATCCCTTCCTTGCCCTGCTGCCCAACCCACACTTCTGATTGTGATTCCTTCTTCTCAGTGGTGCCTCCCGTTCACTACTTCCCCTTTCTATTTGTAAAGGCTCACAATTGCATCCTTCATGTTCTCCCCAGTTCTCCACAGAAGGGAATCTTTCCTCTGCCTGCCATAGAAATTGCTTTTTCTTTCTTTTTAGTAATTCTAAGAGTCATTTCATCTGTTTGTGTTTCTGTTTCCCTCACTGTGACAGGGATGATGCTTTATTCACCTCTGTACTTCCAACACCTAACTCCTGCTTAACCCACAGTAGGCCCTCTTGCCTGTTATATAAACAAATATTTTAGATAAGCTAGACATTTCATATTTCCCAACTCTCCAGCCCCGAAGACATTTCATATTTCCCACCTCTCCAGTCTTATTGTATATCTTCTCAGTACCAGCCATCTCTGCATTCTTCCTCCTTGCTGTGCTTTCACCCTTCATCAGGCATTTGCACCTGCTGGTCCCCTGTCTAGAAAACATATCCCTTTCTCCTGACTATGTTAACTTCAATTTGTCCTCAGATCCCCCCCACATTGTTCATTTTTTTTTTAATGCAAGGATTTTCTGAACTCCTTTACTAATAATGAAAATAGCAGTAGGAGTAGGTAGGTAGCATCTCTTGAGAGCATATTATCTGACAGGTATTGTTACAAGCATTTACATTGATCATCTAATATAACCCCCTACAACAACCCTCTGAGCCAGGGTCCATCATTTAAAAGTAAGAAAAGGAAGCCCAGACAAATTATGCAGCTTATCCATGGTAACGCAGCATCCTCATCATAGCTCTTATCACAGAGGAGGTATGTTCACTTGCTTGAGCTGTTGTATTTATAACCTAAAAGACTATTAGCTCAACAAGATCACTCTACCCCTTGCTCCTAATGTAGTGCCAGATGCAGCTTATATGATCTATCACTATTTGTCGAGTGAATGCATTTTTGTTGGTTGAGCTAACATTTCAGGATAGTATCGATCAAGGCAGTGTCCTATTTCTCTGTACCTGTCAAAAAGGGATTTTAATAGAATATATTAGCATGTAATCTTTTAATTAGAGTTCTGTTTCTCACTCTGACATCTATAATGATAGAAAGTTTTTACATGCTGATGTCAGGACAACTAACTAGTTTCACAGAGACATCCCTATTAACTATGTACCCCCTCTGGTCACAAAGTATGTTATTTCAGTTCCAGCAGCCTAATATCAGGTTTTGATACAGCACATTGCTGCATATAATCCTGAAACAATATATTTAGTCATTTAAAGAAATGTTCCACAACATGTTTTCCTTTTGGCCCAGTGGCAATGTTATGTCATTCTCTAGGAATGTTTCTTTTGTATCCAAAGGCAAATTTAGCTTAGAGAAATGTTATCAACAGTTCACCAAGAGGTTTAATTGCGTGTTTTGAATGGCAGAAGAGGGAAAATCCTGAAAATTCAGGTTAAATATATTAAGCTGAACATCCTAGATTTGGTTGGCTGCCAAAATACACCATGATAAGAGTTTCAAAGCTAATAACGGAGGAGATTAAATTGGTGTCCATTACAGATTTCTGGAAAGCTATTTCTTTGCATTAAGACTTAACAGCTGAACTGAATAAAATTTTCGCCCTTCAATTTTTTTGTTTCACTTAGCTATAATTACCATTTTGGCCCATGGACCTAATTTTCTTCATGGTTTCTTGGCATCATTCCTTCATCAAAAAATATGGTGAAAATTCTAAGTAGCAGACTCTTTGTAAGATCCTTCATTTCAACAGGAAATAATGAATGGGGAAATTGGCCACCAAATATACTACATTTAAAGTTATAAATTATTTATGGGTCATATATGTCGTTGAAAAGCAGATAGTATGACTTCTTGAGTACTTGCAGACAGATTTTTTCAAGGGCTGTATATCTATGTACAGCATAAGTGTTTGCTTGGTTATGTGCAATATACGGTTAATTTGTGTGAGTTTTCTTTGACACTTTTCTATTTATCTTTAATAACCTGGTATGGAACATACTCATCTAATTTCAGAATATTAGAAGTTTAACCATCTTCTCAGGACTTTAAATAATTTTCTAGGAAACAGCTTTTAAACACAAACTAATTGAAGTAGTATGTCCTAGAAGCTACCATGGGCTTGAAATCAGAAGATCTGTGGTCTATTCCTTATGCTGGCAACTATTTAGAGCAATTTAATCACTTTCATCTTCTGTTTCTAAAGTATGATATATAATCCCTAAACTGCCTTCCTGTCAGTGTTGAGTTGAAGCAATAAATATCAATGGTATCCTATTTTTTTCCATCATGGAGTTATTTTATTAACTCCTCTCTTGTTACACCCATGCTATCAGGGAAAGACTCCTCCCACACCTATACCTTATATTTTATACATACATACACATTATATTTATTACATACATACAATCCTTAATATACATATATTTTATTTATTTTTAAAACACGTTTTTATTTTTTGTTAATTTATTCATTTTCTTACATCATTGATGATTTTTGGACATTATTTGATTTCTCCCCTAAGTTGTCATCCTGTTAGTTCTCCCACCACAACCACAGCACCCAAGATGTATCCTTGATGTTCTTCCTTCCTCTGTTTTGACCCCTCTCTTTCCCCCTCCCCTGATGTATACCTCAGATCCATGGTCAGCTTGCAAGTTTTGTGTAATGATTAGTACTCTAGACTATTTATATTTTAAACTAACAATAAAATTCTCATTTTAATGAATCAAAGACAAATTTTAAAAACACAAAGAAACTTGATGCTTTAGTCTATAAAATATCTCTCAAATAAATGTATGATTTCCATTTAATCTAATTAAATAATTTAAGAATTCTTAGACTTGACATTCACATATGCAAATATTTATAGGCACTGCTAACATGGCAGGGACTCTAGTTTGGGACCACAGAGTTAGGTAGAAAGCAGTGGGTCTTTGTCAATGAGTATAGAAAGCATCTTAAAATTCTCAATTCTGAAAAGGACATTTTTGTTTACATCAAAATATAAGCTCTGCTCTGGGAGAGACTCTTTGTTTACTTTTGTAACCAAGAACCTTACAGAGTACTCAGTATAGAGTAGGCCCACTTGTAATAGGAAATACATGTTGAGGAGTAAGAGGAGGGAGGTGTGTAGACGAAGGGGTCAGGGAACTCAGTGGAAGCAGATGGTCATGGGCTGGGTTATGGAGCTCCCTGTCCTATGTGCTTCTACCTATTCTCTGTGATGACTATACTTCCAGGTCATTTGGGGCAAGGCATGAAGTTAGATCTTTCTATAAAGTACATAATGTCGGAGATCTTTACTCAACACACTGATGGTGAAGGAAAACTTTGTTTTATTATTTTTAAATTTTATTTTTATATTCCCCTTACAATTACAACCCCCTCATTTTGACCCCAAGCCCTCCTTTCCCCACACCCTACTCCCCCATAGAGTGTCTCTGCTTCATAGTTGTTTGTTGATTTTGATATTTTCTTTCTTATAGTTATTCTTTTTCCTGGTCCCTTATTTAAGTTTTCTAGATTCCTGCTATGGGTGAGACCATCGGTATTTTTCTTTTTCTTTCTGACTTATTTCACTGAGCATGATCCCTTCCAGCGCCATCCATGTTGCTGCAAATTGCATGTGTTTATCTTTTTTGAATGCTGAGTAATATTCCATGGTATATATGTACCACATCTTCTTGATCCAGTCATCTATTTTTGGGCATTTGGGTTGTTTCCAAAGCTTAGCTATTGTAAAGAGTGCTGCTATAAACATAGGGGTGCAGGTGCTCTTTGGCATTGATGTTTCTGTGTCCTTTGGGTAAATACCTAAGAGTGGAATTGCTGGATCATATGAAGCTCTATGTTTAGTAGGTCAAGAAATCTCCACACAGCTCTCCATAGTGGTTGGACCAGTTTGCACTCTCACCAACAGTGCAGTAGAGTTCCCTTTTTTCCACAACCTCGCCAACATTTGTTGTTGCTAGTTTTTTTAGTATGTGCCATTCTCACTGGTGTAAGATGGTATCTCATTGTAGTTTTGATTTGCATTTCCCTGATTACAAGTGATGTTGAACATTTTTTCATATGCCTGTTGGCCATTTGCATTTCCTCTTCAGAGAAGTTTCTTTTTAGCTCTTCTGCCCATTTTTTTGACTGGATTATTTTCTTTGTTTTTGTTGAGTCTCATCAGCTCTTTGTAGATTTTTGTGATCAGTCCTTTATCATTAGTGTTGGGTGCTAAAATGTTCTCCCAGTCGGTGGGGTTTCTCTTTGTTTTGGTTGTTGTCTCTTTTGCTGTGCAGAAGCTCTTTAATTTGATGTAGTCCCAGCTGTTTATCTTTGCCTTCACTATCACGGCTTTGGGTGATGTGGCTGTAAAAATGTCTTTGATGTGCATATCATGTAGTGTTTTGCCTATATTTCCTTCTATGTATTTTATGGTTTCAGGTCTTATGTCTAGTTCTTTAATCCATTTTGAGTTGGTTTTTGTGCATGGTGTTAGGTAGTAGTCAAGCTTTATTCTTTTGCATGTAGCGACCCAGTTTTTCCAGCACCATTTATTGAACAAACTTTCTTTGCTCCAATGCATATTCTTTGCTCCTTTGTCAAAGATTAGTTGACCATAAATCTGTGGGTTTATTTCTGGATTTTATATTTGATTCCATTGGTCTGTGTGTCTGTTCTTGTTCCAATATCATGCAGTTTTGATGATTATGGCTTTGTAGTATAGTTTGAAGTCTGGGAGTGTGATGCCACCATTCCCCCCCCTTTTTTTTTCCAGAGAACTTTGGCTATTTGGGGTTTTTGGTGATTCCATATGAATTTCATCAATAATTGTTCTATTTCTTTGAAGAATGACATTGAAATTTTTATTGGAATAGCATTGAATCTGTATATTGCTTTTGGTAGGATGGCCATTTTAATAATGTTTATTCTTCCAATCCATGAGGAGGGGATGTCTTTCCATTTCTTTGTGTCTTCTTCTATTTCTTTTAACAGTGTTTTATAGTTTTCTTTGTATAGGTCCTTTACCTCTTTTGTTAGATTTATTCCCAAGAATTTGATTTTTTTTTGTTTTGATAATAAAAGGGATGGTTTTTTTGATTTCTTCTTCTTCAGATTTATTGTTTGTGTATAGGAAGGCTACTGACTTTTGCGTGTTGATTTTGTATCCTGCCACTTTACTGAACTGATTGATGAGTTGAATTAGTTTTTCTGTGGAGTTTTTGGGGTTCTCTATGTATATTATCATATCATCTGCAAATAGTGATAGTTTGACTTCTTTAAGGAAAACTTTTAAGGCCATTCTGGCATGAGTTTAATTCTGACTTTTCAATTATCAGTTGCATAAATTTGAATTATATATATATATATATATATATATATATGCTTTTTCTATATCAGTTTCCCAACTAGAAAATGGGAATAACAACCTCACAAAATCAATGTCAGATAATAAATGTTGCAAGACCATTACATTATAGACAAGTAACAAATGCCTGTTCTTTCTCCTTTCTTATCAAAAAATTGCATGAAACAGACCAGACTATTGGTCTTCAGTCCTTCTTTCTAGGCTTGAACATGAAAATATTACCTACAAAAGAGATAAGGTTTTAGCATCTCATTTATAGAGTAGCTATAAATGACCAAGTAGCTAAAACAAGTTCATTGAATGATCAACATAACTTTTGCTCTTTATTTAAGAACATTTTTTAGCCCCTTATACTACAAATCAAGACTTTGGCAGGAATTCAAAAGATGTGTGAGACCACAGAAGGGCTGGTGACATCATTACCACTTGCACAATAGTAGTAAGCCACCCTCCTCTCCTGGCCCCACACCTATTATTCTTCAATGTGGAGAGAGAAGTCACATTCTTGGCTCAGCTAAGGCCAAGACCTTCTTATATCAATCCTCTACCAAGAGGCCAAAGGCTAGGGAACAGATCCCTATATAAGCCTCCCATCCACAAAGCTAAACGTTGGACATTTTACTACAATGCTGGTTAGATGCCAGACAAACAGAAACAAAAAAAATAAACACACGGTTTCTTAGGCAAACAAGCACTGTCTGCTTAGCATATGACTTGACAGAGACAACTGTCCCACGAGTCCCTTCTATGGAGCAGCAGCTTCAGTACCATCAGCTCTGCAGAAACCTCACAGACTCAGAAAAAGGAAGAATGTGGCCAGTGAAGAACACATTTTCAACAAGCTGAGCAAACATGGCTTTGACGTCAGGGAGGGAGTATACACACGGTAACAAAGGAGACATGCACACATGGGGATTTTGTGGTACCTGGGCAGCTGCCCAGAACACTAAATCCTGGAGTCGAGAGCCCCTTTGAAGACCCTTCACTGCCCTTGGATGCTTCAAAGGATATCATCATAACTCAAAAAACCCTCCAAATGTCACTTTACCTTGTTCTTCTGCCTCCCCATTGTGCGGGCTGTCCCCAGTGACAGACTGCAGCCCAGCCATTGCCTGGGGAAAGGGGTAGGTTGCAACAGATGTGCACATCTGGATCACCTGCTGCTAACCCATCAAGCTCCAGCTTCCCTGAGGCTTTGGCTTCTGCACAGCATTTCTGGGGGGTGTCCTCCTCTCCGAGGTAACTGAATATTTCAGAAGGAGGGTTTAACTATTGATTCAACGTTCTGTAGTGTCCGGCTGGCCAGTAAATAAATAACACTTACTCCTTTTTTGGGAGTGGAATCTTCCTCATTTTCCTGTTTGTGACTCTTGGATTGCAGTTCTTGTATCTTAAAGCAGAGAATATATAACAGAGGATTTGGTAGAATGAAGGGTGTCTTTCTTTTGTGTCTCTCATATAAGCAATTTCAGCAAAAGGCAACTTTGATTTCCCACTCTATTTCTGCATCCTCACAGTGGGTTTTCCACACAGCGCTGCATACAGAGGGATATCCAATATCTACATGGTGACTTTCAACCCCGTCCTGCCCTATTTAGTTCCCTTGTTTTTAATCATTAAATGGTGAGTATTCAATGACACTGCACATCTGTTTCTGGTCTGGGAAGATCAGTTAGGACGGGGGTGATTGAGAGCTATATTAGGTGAAGCAATTACAAAGAAATGTTAAAAAGTGGAAGTGTACCATTTCCCCCATTTTACCTAATATATCCAACATCTGGGAAAGGATAACTTGAAGTTCAATTGATGTCATGGAGTGGGGGAAGTGACTTTCGGTGATGCATTAACATTGAGCAAATGGCACACTTTGCAATAATCTAGCTTGCCTGGTAAGAGAGGTGTCTATGAATGATGGCAAAACTCACTGGCAGTTGATAGTTGAGTTTGTCCCTATGTGACTTTGAATATGTGATTGCTTCTTTATGTTTTGTCTTTTAATACAATCTGGCATTTTAGTTACAATTTGGTATTGCCCTTTGATGATATTCTTCTATATGGAATTCCAGTAATCTAAAGGGCTCTAGGTAATTTTTAAAAGCACCAGACTTATTTCCAACAAGTAGCTTAAGCACTAGCAGAAACTGCTATATTAATATTAAACCCAATGGAAATGCAATTTTTAGTTTGAAGAATAAACATATGTTGGGAATTGCAAAAGTCAAAGTCCTCCAAGCAAGGTTAAGTTGCTCTTTAATACATTGAGTGTACATATTTAGAAGTCTGGGGATTTACAATCGGCAAGAGGACTATAACTTTCTCTTTTTCTGATTTGGTGTGTGTAAATTTGTAGCGCAAGTGTTTCATTTCTGCAGACATTTGCATTTAATTTGCTGCCGATTTTAATGTGAAAGAAAAAAAAATTAAAAGGTAAGGAAATCATGCTTCAGAATGAATGCATTACATTTTGAGGACTACAGTACCATTTTCAGATGTGTGTTGTAACAATTCTGTAATCCCAGGGATGTGTGTGCAAAATCCCACTCAGATCATCTATTTTGACTTTAAAGTTAGTATTTCCAAGGATTCCAAATAGTCAAGGAGTCCAATTTTGCCTTATAAAAGAATACTTTAACATAATCTATGTCTTATTTAAAGGTACACTCTCACTTTCAACCATAATTCTCGTGATTCTTTTCGAAATCACCCTGGTTTCCTTTTGTGATAAGAAAGACATCCTGCATAATTCTTCCTTTAATCTTTACTTATCTCTTTTGTAGTGTTTTTTTTTTTATGTCACTTTCAGAAACTTAAAATCAATGAGGGAGGGAAAGCCAGTGATTAGAAGCAAGTAGTATAATGCTGTGGCGACATTTAAGTTCAGAATGATTTACAGACTGCCTTTGGGAAAATTTGGAAATTCTTATACATTAGAGATTTGACTCCATAAGGATATTTTTTCAGTTATTAAGGCCAGTCCTTGGGCAATGGATCTGGCAGCCACCCAAAGACAGAACACATGAAACCTGAGGCATCTTCTGTAGCTTAAGGGAGCACACACAGTGGAAATTCCACACTGTCTCTGTTGGACTTTCGATGGGCCTGCTCTTGGCCCCACTAATCCCAGCAGGTGCCCCCAGACACGCTGTCCACAAGACAGCCCATCATGGGGTAAGGGTGAAAACAGAGAGAAAAAGGACCTATCTTTTGTTGTTGCTATTTACAGAACCCGGTTCTTTGCTCTTCAAAGATCTCAGCCTCATAGAACTGCAGGTTGTTGTTTTTCATTTATTCTCCAAAAGAATGTGGAGGGGGAAATATTACAAACACCCCCTGCTTCGACATTGCTTGATTTTTTAAAAAAAATTAATGAAAACAGCTCCTAGCAGCTGGCTGAAACAATTATGCTCTTCACAAGAGATTTTGCAGATGACACTGAATGTTAAGAAAATAATTCTTTCAATTAGTGTGTGGCCAGTGCACCTGTGAACTGGAATCATCCAAGGAAACTTATCTGTGAGTGTCAGTGAGAACAATTCAGGAATTCATCAGCTCTGTCTTTTTCTAATGCCACATTCATACAGATGTTAGTCCTAGGGTGCAACTGCTGAAAGAGCTGCCTGCCTATAATCCCAAGAGCTTGAGAAACAGGAGTTCAGATCAGTAAAACTATTAGTTTCCAACTGTCTGCCATCAGTATGATTTTTCCCTTGCTTAGAGCTGCTTCATTTTTATTTTTTTCCAAAATTATGATATCATATTTCATTGGTTGTCGCATAGAATTGATGTGTGGTTATACCAATGATTTAGCAAACCGTTCAGCCTCAAAACCTTTATCGAATATTCTATGTGCACAGCATTTTGCTGTGATATAAATGAGAATAAGACCAAACCCCTGCCTTGCTGCAGTTTTCATTTTCTCCTTTAGTGATCTGCCTTTCTCAGGGTTCCATTTTTGTCTGTGGAAGTAAACAGGAGTCTCACCATGGGCATTTGTTATGTCAAAGTACCATACGACAAGTCACCCCCAAAATAATGGCTTAACTCAATTCATGCATCCACGGGTCTCTATATGCCAACCAGTGGTTCTGCTGTTGCTGCTCCGATAATCTTGGCAGGATGTCACACTCATCTGTGGTCAGCTGGTGGCTCAGTGGGGACTGGCTCAGTCTGAGATGGTTTCCTTGCTTGCCCAGTTATTGGTGGCTATTGGTTGGAGTGATGGGGATGGCAGGAATTCTTTGTCTGTCATCATCTGGAAGGCTAGCCCAGATTCATTCAAAGAGTGATGACAGATTTCCACGCAATCCAGGGATGGCATGCAAGATTTTTTTTAATGCTGAGGCTCACATCTGGTACCAGGTTCCTTTTGCTGTGCTCTACTGGCCAAAGCAAGTCATAATATCGTTCTCGATTTAAGAGGTGGGAAAAGAGACTCCATCACTTTTTATAGGAGGAGTGGGAAAGTCACTTTGGAGTGTAGATTCATGGCGGAGTGAAGAATTGGGGATATTTTTGCAACCACAACTTTTTTATTCTTTAGCATGAAGAATAAAGTAAGTAAGGAACCGGTCATATCAGAAAGTAGCCTGTCATATCCTTACATCTTTTTGATTGTGAGCCTTGCCCAAGAATCAGTTTTTCTCTGAGAAATCCCCTGGATCTACCTTCATATGTATGGACCTAATCTCAAAGGAAATACTGTAAATTAGGAAACAACAATGTTTATAAAAAGGGCAGGGGTAGATGCATTGCAAAAGAATTTCTCAAATCTCTTGATATGTTAGTTTGCCTGTGAATGACCTACATTTCTGAAGCAAGTGATATTTTTTCAAGGGGTCACAAGTATGGAAAGGCACAGTTTATGGAAAATGGTGTTTGAGGATGTGTTTCCAATCTTGACTATTCATCTATGAAGTACAAGCTGTGGTGGGAATCAGCTCTCCAGATGAAAGGGACAGACTAATAGCAGAAATACTAGACAGAAGTTAGGGAAGTATTTCCTTGCTTGGAACCTGCTCAGGCTTTTCTTGTGAGGAAGGCCCCTAGAAGTAAGTGTCTCTCTGAGGGGCCTCAATGTGCTTTTAGCTGGAAGCTACATTATTATTATTTAAAAGTATTATTTAAAAAATCCCGAGAAAGCACCTGGTGAGAAATTCAGCCCCTTCACTCCCACATCACTCCCACACAGCTTTCCCACTGCTAGCCAGTGTCAGAGCTCAAGAAAATGCAACTTAAGCCAATGTGGAGTGTGGGAAAGCGAGAGTAATTGTTACTCCTTTCTTAGCATAAAAGCAGGACTCTTGATGCTAGTCATTTAACTTACTTGTGATGTTTTTCCAACTGCTTTGTGGAATTGAGTAAGCGATTTGCCATCCTGGCCTCAGTTCCCTTCTTAGCAAATTAAGACACTTAAATTGATGAAATAATCATTACTATAAGAGAAATTCATTCATCACTTACTATGTACTGGGTGGTTACCAAATACTTTCAGATACTAAATCATTGGGCAAATACTGTACTCCTATCATATGCCAGCAGTTTCTCCAGGAACTGAAAAGTCCTAGAAAGAGAAGTCCTCTGCTCAACAGAGCTGTCATTTTAGAGGCTGAGTCGAGAGTGTCTGATAATTAGGAGACAACTAGTGAAGAGAATTGAAAAGATATTAATACAATAGCAGCCTTTTTGTTTCTGTCATAACCCAGAAAGTTACCTGTCACATCCCTACATCTTAGTGACTCTTAATTACTGACTCAAATTAGGGAATAAGGCAGTGACATGAGGGCCTACTTTTCTATTTGGAGGTTGAAAAGTCCAACTTTTAAGTGATAAGAAGCCAGCATACAAGATACAGCTCATTCCCTGAATAATAGCTAAAGTAAAGGCTCCAAGGATTTGAGAAACTGAAAGAAAGCCAATGTGATGTGACAAAGTGGGCCAGGGAGGTTGTGACCAGAAGAGGTTGTTGTGAAGCCAGGGATCAGGTTGTGGAAGACTTGCTAAGCTAAGGGAAGCCACCTGAATTTTATCCCCACTGCCTTGGAAGTCACCCTAGGTTTTTAAGCAGGGGAATGGTATGGCCTAATTTACATTTTAAATGTATTAATCTGTCTGCTTTGTATTACATAGATTATAAGGGGCAAGAATGGAAGCAAGGAAACCAATCCATGGGCTATGGCAGTGGTTTAGGTGACAGACAGTAGTGGCTGGCATCAGGGCAGCAGTGGCAGAGCTGCAGAGAAGTAAACTTATTTAGGAGTGTCTTGGAACTATAGTTGGATAGACCTAGTGCTGGTGCATTAAATGTGGGAAATATAGGAAAGAGAGATAGCAAGGATAACCCTTACAGTGGGGTCTGAACAGCTGGGTAGAGGTGGTTTTATTTATTCCTCAAGAATGTGGCACTAGAAAAAAGTTGTGTTGACTACAGTAAGGGTGTGTCAAAGATTGCACGTTCCAAAGTGGCCATCATGCTTTCTTTGCAACGTGATCTTATTGTTTGCCTTCAAGAAGTGCAGTATAATTCCCTTTCTGCAAATGTGGCTGGTCGTAGGTACTCCCTTATAACTGGAAGATTGCAGGCTTGATACATGACTTGCAGGTCTAGATCACAGGAAGCTTCCCAGGGGGACACTTGTTCTCCTTCTTAAAGGCTAGCTGCCATGTTCCATAGAGAGACCTGGTGTTCTGGTGTATCATCCCAGTCTGCAGAAGTCCCAGTCCAGAGCCAAAATGTAAAAGTAAATAATTTTCCAGATGACTTTACCCTCCAAACCCCAGCTGTTCAAATAATCCCAATTTTCCTAATTCCTGACCTGCTAAATCCTATGGTTTACACCACTTCGTTTGGAATAGTTGATTGCTCATAGATTACTAAAGTGGCTAAGCAGAGATATGAGTAGGATGTTGTGTATGTAAGTCTTGAAGTCTTGATTTTTAGGCAGTAGGCAAGATTAGAGACACAGGTTTGAGGATCTCAAGATGGTTTGGAGTGTGAGTGAGAGTAACCAAGGAGAAAAAGTCAAGAGATCTCAGTATTGATCAGCACACCCAATATTTCATGGAAACCCAAAAGAAGGGAATTGGCAAAGAGACCTACAAGTATGGAGATCACACACTGGCTTGCCCAGGACAGTATCTGTTACATCTGTTGGTTTAGCTTTACGTACATTGGCTTGTTTTTCTAACAATGTGTTACCATTATTAATAATATTGCATTAAAATAAGTAGGAATAACTATGGAAAACCACCATTTTGTACTTTCACCTCCTGCCATGGTACCATTTGGTAGTATGTTGCTGTGGGTATGAGCTCACAATTTAACACATAGTTACATCTGAACACTGGCCAGTGATAACCCAAATGTCTTTATCCAGTTTTTTACAAAATATATGTAATATTCCATTTTTAGACAGTATGCAGTAGACTTCTAATACAATACCCAAGGACACAGCATCTAGGACCTGTTCATACTTTCTGATCTCAATGGTGCTGAGAGACATATTAAATGCTATTGTTTCTTGTTCAGGACCTGTGATATGGTCTGTGGGATGCTCAAGGCCTTGAGGCCATCACTTGGTGAGGTCAGAGGAAAACATGTAAATGATATATGGGAAGTAGAGTCCAAGTGGATATGACTATTGAGGTAACCCAAAGGCTTTTACTATGTTGGGCAATTGTTTTATTGTATAATATACATTTAAAAGATTGTTTTGTTAGATATTTAAGATTTAACTATAAACCCTACAGCAGCAAGTGGTTAAAAAGACAAAAGTATATGTTTAATTAAAAAAGTAAGACTTAATTTTGTGTTGAAAAAGTTAAGTTGGTGAGAGTGTAACTTGCACAATTTATTTTGCCAATATTTGCTACCCACCCTGAATCCATAGTAATGTTACATGAAAGCTAGAAGATTCAGATCTGCTGAGGAAGCACTGGGATGACTTCAAAAGCTAGTAGGTAGTTATAAGAAGGCATATCTGTTAAAAATCACATAGCACACAAAGCTACAGAAGATATGTTTACACATCACTCTGTGAAGTATCACTTTTCATGTGGCTCAAATGTCTGTTTTTCTAAATTAATTTCACTCACTCTAAAACAGATTTATTGAGATATAATTGGCACACGAGAAACTGCACATATTTTGAGTGTATAATGTAATGACTTTTGACATATGTGTACAGCTAGAAAACCACCATCGCAACCAGGATAATTAGTATGTTCATCAAGCCTCAAAGTCTCCTCATGCCCCCTTTTGGAGCACTCGCTTTTCTAGAGGGATGACTCTGCACTGTTGTGGAAGGCATTGAGACAAGGCTCTGCCTTCATCTTTGTTTTCTCCATCACCACACACTCACAATGAAGCAAAATTACAGCTTCCCTTGAGAATGCCTTTGATGAAGCAGATATAAGTGTTAATATACTAAACCTCAACACTCAAGCTTTTTAATATTCTATGTGATAAAATAGGAAGTGTGCAGAAGGCATTGTGGCTGCATCCTCAAGTATGGTGGCTGCTTTGGTGAAAAGCACTTGGTGATTGCTTGAATTGTGAGCTGAATGGCTTCTTTTTTTCCCCACAAATCTGTTTTTTACTGGAAAAGATGTGTGACCAACAAATATATTGTTTAGACTAGTGTGTTTGGCATACAGTGTCTTGAAAATAAATGAAATGAGCCTGTCATGTGAAGATTACATATCATATTTGTTGCCAATGATGAAAGTTTAGTTGTCACAAAATAGAAATTAAAGTTTTGGAAAACTCACACTGTGATATTCCATATTATACGGCTTCTAATATTGAAGTTTCCTGATGTGATCATTGGGGATATTAACAAATGTGATTTTTTAATATTTTATAATAAAAAGTGTGAACATTTGGAAGTTGCAGACCTTGACAAACCAGTATTTTCCTAATGCCCAATGCATAATGTTACGAAATCATATAGGAATAAAACATGTATCAAAGTCCAAGATGGAACCAATGGATTTTAATACAACAAAGTTTATTGATATGATTTCAAATTTCAGGTTGTTACTAACTTTCGAGAAACTATCTCCCATTGAGTTTCTGCTGTGATATCAAAGAAGAATATTTGTAATTACCTGGCAGGGCATTAAAGATAGTCTGTCCTTTCTAATAACATATCTTCGTAAGTCTACATTTTCTTCATATACTTTAATCAAAAAAGCATAATGCAAGAGATCAAATGGAGAAGAGATATAAGAAGTGGTTTCTTATGCTAGACTTAAAGGAGATTTGAAAAAAAATGTGAAAATTTGGGGTTCTCAATAACACCAAGAATGTAAAAGGATTCTGAGACCAAAGTGCATTTCTCTGCTAGATCCAAATTTACTTTCATGTACTTTTTATTTGATTTGATTTTCACAAGAATCTTTATAGGTAGACTTTTATCATCCTCATTTTCTAGATGGGGACAAGACTTCCAGAGGAGTCAAAAATCTTCCCTAATTATTTGTTCTCTCTAATGTCCAAATTTGTAGTTTAAAACCCTATTAGTCTCATCAGGTATATAATGACAGCAGGACACAGTCTCAAACTTTGGCAGCCTGTCACCTTGGCTCCACTGCCACGGTAAATCCTTTTTTGGGGCTTCTGTAACTTGATCAGTCTGTTACTGGGTTGCTTTTGTTACTACACCAATATTATATTATGCCTATAATCCTAAAGTACACTGAATACCTTACAGTCAAGAAACATATCTCACTCACCTTTTCCAAACCCACCTTGCCTGGTACTGATAGTTGCTTGGTACACCTAAAATAATTGGTATCCCTTGCTGATCAATGTAATTTATTTTATGGATTATTAATTACAAAATTATATATTTACAAATGAAAGGCATGTTAAAGTTACATGTGTGTTGTTTATTTGATAACAGTGAGCCTACTTTTTAACTCTTTTGCTGCTACAGCACTTTCTTTTTCTTCTATGAATAAAGGCAGACTGTTATTTCCAATACTCAAGAGAGTTATACTGAGAGTTATAGGTCCAAGTAATACTGACTGTTGATTCCTAATATTTGGGAAGGTGGTTTGTTAAAGACGTGAAAACTGGGCAAATCCATGTTTTCAGTATAGGCTGTGCTTACTGACTTTGTGAAATTTGTGTTTCATTTATTTATGTGTTTATTTATTTACTCCCACTGAAGATGAAACCCTCAAGTACAGAAGAACCTCATGGGCAGGAAATATCTTTAGCTAGGAAGTTTGTTACTGAGTTCTTTGTCATTGTCAAGGGTAGTATTCCCTGTATGTTGTAGGAAGCCAGTTATTTGAATTGGCTTCCCTATGAGGCTGACCAAGACACCCACAGCTACCAATGTGGTGCAGGAGGCTGTGGTCTCCCTTTGGGGAAGCACAGTTTGCACACTTGCCCAGGTTAGACAGGGAATAGGGGCAGGTAAGGGCTACTTTGGCTGCTTGCAGCTCTTCAGCGTGGGATCTTTCTTATGCCTCTCCCCATGTACCTGAGTGCCAGAGCTGAGGTTTATTCCAGGTTATTTGAACTGGCTTCCCCATGGGACTGGCCAAGAAGCCTAAGATCAGGTTTTCTTAGTAGAGAAAATCATTTGGTGCATCTCCATGTTTCTGCATTTGAACATGTGTTTCTGTGTGTTGAATATGAGTGTTCTGTATCACTGCCAGAGCATCTAGCAAAACACAAACATCTCCATGGAAAACCATATCTCAGCTTTGAAGTTTTCTTCATTGTTCACAAAACCTGTGTGGGTGTTCACTAATTCGTCACATCTGAAATTTGGGCCGTGGTCTTCTCATTAGTAGCCCACCTGGTAATGTCATTATTAACCGAAGACAGATTATACCACCCAAACACCACCATGTGTCTCTCATTTAGTCTCTTGCCATAATATCATGATGAGGATAAAGGGTTTGTCGCCTTCTTGCCATAGAAAATACCAGACTTGCCCCCTTGGATGAGAGAGGACTGTCCTGACCTCAGGAGCAGAGTATGAAATGAATGACAAGCAGTTTTCAACTGGATTTAAAAACACCTCTCTTAGACTAAATCACAAAGCCCCAATCAAGGATGTTGATGACAAGTGAAATTAAATAAAACATGAGTGATGAAACACGGTAATATGTTTACGGTGTGCTGGTCCAGACAGCTGATAATTAACTGTTGCCCAAACAACAAGTTGGCAGTCAATGCCTGTAACCAGGACCCAGAGCAGTAGTTAGTTGAAAGGACTAGTACATGATCTTTACATCTTTTGGAGAAGCAAGTCTGGGGTGGAAATGATACAGGGAAATATCACGGGCTCTTCCAGTGCATGGGCGGACTGTAGGTCTGGATTCTGACCCCTTGTTGGTCTTTGGCTTTCACATTCCTATTGGCCTGGTAATGCTGTTTACGCCTTACAGTCCCAAAGAAAATGTCTCTGTGTTTTTTCCTGGGCTACCACCCACAGAACCTACAAAATCTGAAAACAAATAAATGCAGATGCGCACAATTTAAATAAGTTAAAAAACATGTTTTTATTATCTGCCTAGATTCTTACCCTCAAAATAGTTTTGGTTTCCATCCTCTTTACCCCTTGTTTTGCTGAATTGGAAGCAACCCTGCAGAGAGGGAAGATAGTATTTAGCAAAGGAAACGATTTCCTCAAATGAGCTTTAATCAAATTCAATAAAAAATAAAATCAAAGGTGAAAAGAAAACCTTGAAGATTCCCTGACTGTTTGCAGTCTCAGATTCAGAGCTGTGAAATGAAGGTTGGATGAGGTGATCCTTAGCTCTCCTGCTTCATGCACTATTATTGGAATAGAATTCAAAGAATGTGTGGAAACTAAGGCCAAACACATGTGATTTTGATGTGATTCAGAAATAGAAGAAGTGATCCCACACAGTAACCCCTAATCCCAACGTCTCCCCTGATGCCCATGGGGTATACACAGAGGAGACAGAGCCAAACCCTAGAGCTAACCCCTGGGGCTGACCCCTGGTTGATCAGACTTTTTATATAGTGGCACACTGATACCTTTGGGCTGTGGATGGTCCTCTCTGTTCGGATTTTATTACTTTCAACCATTCCCCTCCCACTTCGTGGGCACTGATTGTATGTATGGCCTAACCCTCCAACTTTCACTTAGGTCAATAAAATGTGTATCCTTAGAATACATATATATGATGTTTTAAAAAATTTCCTAAAGATTATTTACTACACATCTCATCAGATTTTATTTCCTTCACTTACATCTTTGAGATCTATCCATGCTGAGCTCTATGTATATATCTGCATACCCACAGGCCACCCATGCACTTGAGGGGGTCTGTGATTTCCGTGTCACTCCCCCCAGAGTCTTATTTCTTCAAAAGATGCAAAGATCTATACTAAAGTACTTTCATTTTCTTTTTTCTTAAACTGTCTTTTCTTATTGTACTTTCAGTTAACCACTGCTCTGTGCCCTGGCTATAGTTATCGATACTAAGATTCTGTTTAGGAAATAGCATAAATACATCTATATTATATATATTACATTGCTCCTGACTATGCACAGTATTGTGTTGATGCATGTATGCTCCATTTTATTTATTTATTTCTTTATACAAGTCCCCATGGCATATGCATGACCTTTTTCACAGGAGATGTATTCAGGAATGGAATCATTGGGTCTTGGGTCTTAGTGTATATTCAAGTGTATATTCAAGTACACATACTGTTGTGATACTTCACCTAAATGCATGTTCAGAGAGCTGCTAAGCCATCTATGATGGCTCCTATTTCCACACCCCTTTGTATTATTTGACTTTCTAATTTTTGACAAATTGGTGGAATAAATGGCATCTAATTTGTTTGAATTTGCATCCCTCTGATTACTTTTGAGGTTGAGAATCTCTTATACACTCGACAGAGACATTGCTGTGGTCCCCACACATGCCCCTTTCTCTCCACATGGGAGAAGGCTGCACTTTCCCGCTTCCCTGACAGTTTGGTTGTGCTCAGGTGAACGAATGCTAGTGGACAAAACGTAGGTAGAAGTATGATTAATGAACATGTATTATTTCCTGGGGGATTCTTAGACTGGTTGCTGCAATTATACTCAACTTTTTCTTCCTCTCCCCTTCACAATTGGAAAGGAGAATTTGGGGCAGTAGGAATCCATTCCCATCATTGACTTAATGTATTATTAGTAAACATTTCCATGATACTGACCCAGAGATTGAGGGATCTCATGATACAATCACACATTATTATGACATTTAATAGTATATATTGTATTATATACAATAATATACCCCTGTCTTACAAAGTCCCAACCAAAACTTGATATGTGAAGTATATGGGAAGATGCATTATTTATAAAGGCTTTTCTTCCACTCAGGAACTCTTTACTTTCTGGAAATATACTAAGATTCACAGAGGAACAAAAGTAGTAAGCTTCTGCCTGCAAGAAAGGATTATACTATGTTATCTAAAGTTGTCACTGTTGTGTGATCACTTCAGTGGTTTTCAGTCTTTAGTAGATACCAATAAATAGAAATAATCTAGCCTGGACTTTAATAAAAACATTATATTTAAATGCTCAATATTAGCAATATACTTTTTAGGAAAAGATCTCATTCTACTAAGAATAAAAGACAATCAGAGTCAGGAGATACATGATCCATGCTAGTAATTATCCAGTGTTTTACCCCAGTGGATATGTAACCTGAATGTAGCCTATAACTTCTGAATAAGTTTCATGAGTAAGAAACTATAATTTTATATTTTTCTGAGAGGAGGGAAAACCTTTAAATAACACAGTCTATTTTATTCTTTTTCTTGGATACACTTTGTAATTGTTATCCACCCCCAGGTACATTTCTTTGCTCTAGGTGTTTATGATGCAACACACAGCCCCTGATTATCTTGTGCGCAGCTGCCAATTACTGTTTTGTTCTGTCTGAAGAATTTGCATTGTTTTTAGTCTAAAAGTAGGAATCAACAATTACCGGAATGAATAAATACTATATTTTTGAGGAGATAAAAATATATAAGATATAATTTTAGTTCTTTCAAAAAGAACTTCTACTGCCTCCTGCTTCACACGCATATTAAGTAGATCGAATTCTTACACTTAAGTCTTTGCAATTTTTGAAATGTTTACATTATTAGATGAATTCAGTTGTTTAGATGGCAGTCGCCAAATATGGGAGTAATGTGCCATTCGGTCAAACAAATAATCCAGTGGGGTACAGGGAAAAATGTTAGAAATTGTACATATCCATTTTTCAAATGTAAAAGTGAAGAAGGAGATGCACCATTGCTGGCATCCAGTGCATACACTGATGTGGGCTCCTTGCTGGTCTGCCATGTTGCTGTGAGCCCGCTTCCACAGGGAGTAGGGTGTCCTCTTTTATTAAAAATTTGAAACAAATACTCACAAAATTGACAAGTGACTGAAAAAGATTCTTGGAAAGGAAGGATGGACTGAAGATAACACTAATACTGAAAGCACAGGAGGACATGGCTCTGATCTGGGCCTAGTCCTTCATCAGTTCCTTTTGGAAGGAAAACAAAGAACTAAGTAGCTAATTAGATCTGAAAGACTGGTGATGAAATTTAAAATCATCAACAAAATTATTTAAAATGTGAATTTATAGACATTCACCTTAATGATGCTTTCCACTATGAACATATATTGTGCCTTGACAGATTAGCTTACAGTATGAAGAAATCATGATTAACAAGATATTTAAATATTTTTTGTTTCTTTGTATCTTAAGCTTTGTTTTCCTCTCTCATCCTCTCTCTCATACACACACACACAGATAACTATTAAATAAATATTTATATGTGACATGTATTCCTGAATATTATTTTAGGATGCCTGATCAAGAATGTTGAGCCCCTAGGCTGGGGGGTAGTGTGAATAAGAGTGAGTCATTTGTTACGTATCCCTCTGCACCCAGGTTAAACTTATCCCCCCAATGTTTTTTTCTCATTATTCCTATCTACTAATAATGACATAATTTTATCCAGGAATTAATGTTCAATTCTTCTAGAACATTCCCCCAAAATGTTCCTGACTAAAGCACATGTGTACACTCCTTTTAAAAGGGCCTAAATTTGCTTTTGTTAGTTCATTTTACTCCAAGATTAATTTGTCCTCTGGAATAGTGTCCTTTGGAGCCAAAGTTTAATATTCAGCATTCTAGTCAATTAGATGGAGGCAAGGAGGTCTGGCATTATTAGGCAGAGGTTACTGAGAACTGTTGGAGTGAGGAGTCTCAACCTTGTGACCCTGGTCATGAATTAGCTTTGTTGATAATGAAGATGGAAGACTAGAGCCAAATGCTTCAGATACCAGAACAATGGCCAAGGCCTGACTTGTTATAGCAAAAACAAGAGGAAATCCTTGATTAAAATAGAGGAGATGCATGCATTGGAATGAGGCCCAAGTGTTCTATCAGGTGTTGGCTGGGTCACCCCAGGATCTGGTGTCCAAAAGGTAACTATGGTAGATTGAGTAAAACTGCAGGAAAGGAATGAGAGTAGTTAAACCAGAGGCCAGCAGCCAAGTAACTGGAGCTTAAGAACAGAACACTAAAAATGTGGCTATCCAGAATCTTATTTTTTTCTAATAGCACATTTTTTTTTTTTTATTGTTACCATCTGAGTTGTCTTATTTTACTCTGCCGTGGTCTTCACTGGCCACTAAGGAGCAAAAAGACCCTCATACCCTTACAAGTTCTTGAGAAGCTGACTTCTTGATGGGCTTAGACCTGGCCTTCCTTTGCCTTCCTCATGTGTTCATTGTCCCATGTGCCTAACCAGGCATCTGGGCTGTGCTGTGTGAAACCTAGATGTCACTGGGGGACAAGCTAGGACCAAGATTATAGAAAAGAATACCTCAGAACTTTACTGTGTGACTTACAGGAAATTAGTAAGCCGCTCTCCAAATTTCTGAGTGTATCTAAGAGTCTTGATTTCATGCTCACTCTTTGCTCTGAGCTCCTGGTTCCACTGAATCAATTCCAGTTAAGGGTTTTCCACCATTCTATTATGCTCTGTTTTCTCAAATATGGAAACCAGACTCTCCTTTGTTTTCTTTTCCACCTCACACACATCCCCTTTATAAGATCTTTGTGTGCATAGCAGGGTGCACAGAAAGTTTGGACAAAAGGAGTGGTTTATGTCATAGAAACACAGGCCAACTGCATATTGAATAACAGGTGTCCTTGTTCACATGAATTCTTTCAGCCTCCCCACCACTGGGACTTTCGCAGAGGTACCTCACAGCATACCTCCATCCTCTCTCCAGCTCCTCTCTCTTTGATTACTCTAAGAAATAATGAAATTTCTCCTATATTTTATATCAGTCTGGCTCTCATTAGCAGTTAAACACTGCCTCCAAACTTACCTCCATTCAAATACTCAAAGATTGTGGAAGTTTTAAGAACTGCTTGCAAAATCTGACTAGAAATCTTAAGTTGAGGGGTCATCTTCATCTTCAGACTGTCACTTAGGTGGGGAGATAGGTTCAGATTTCTCAAGTTTCAGTGACACAACAAGATTCTGTTTTTGGATTTGTGTGGAATAAAATACACTTACTGTGCCAAGACCATTTTTATGCAGACAGCAGTATGTGGGGAGTCCATGGACCACTGTAGCACTTCCCCAGCTAGAAAAGCTTCTCAGAGCTCATGAAGGACAGTAGTGTCATCTTACACTTGACAGTCAAGTGCAAGGATTTATTCAAAGGAAAATGCAGAGTTATGCAAGCACAGTTAAATTACTTAACCCCCAAATGCTTATTTCACTGAATCTGAAATGCAAATTTTTTTTCCCTTTGGATTTAGGAAACATTATCATTGTTAAGTAGACAGTGGTGGTAAAATGATTCTTCAGCCTGTGCATATACAAATTTTGTCATCATTGCTCATGTTGTCCTTTATGTATACTAGTAAATGCTACCAACAAATTACTTTAGTTGATTTTTAAAATATCTTCAATAAGTTTATACCAAAAATTGGCTTTGAAATTCTATTATATAAATAAAATAGCATAGTCATAGAAAATATAATATATAATAAAATCTACCTCTAAAATGAGTATCAACATACTCATTTATTGCTACATAAACATTAATTGATAAGAAAACACTGTATCAGTTTAATTTATGGCATTTTTCTCCTCAGTAGTACAGAAATTAAAGCATGATTTAAATGTAATGAGATATAGCAGTTATCATACATGCATCTTTTCATTCATCTTTTCTTTTCTTTTTTTTTTTTCCTTATTTACACAAGCACTGGGTATAATCAGAAGCGTGGGATGGTGAGAGAATTCACCAGAGCCAGAGTGGGGAGCAGAACAGGTAGACTGACGAAGTACACTGCTGAGGGGAGCAGCGGGCGGCAGGAAAGTTCTGCCATGCCATGTGGGACCCTCGCGCGGTGGCCAGGGATCAAACCAGTGCTGCAGAGGCTGCGGGCGGCTTCTCAACCCAGCAGCGTTCAACCGCTGCGCCACCAGGGAGGCCCCCATTCATCTTTTCATTAATCTTTTAGGTGAAAGAAGTAAATGACAAAAAGCTCTACCAATTTCTTGTGGAAATTGGCTTAACATTCTTAGAAGCCTTCATGGAAAAAAACCACCTCAATATCTCACTATCGTTTCTTTTAGATTAAAGCATTAGCTTTTGTGTATCCTATAAAATACTCTCTTCCCAGATGGCCCATTAGCTTCCCCCCTCTTCCAGAACCCCATCATGGTGTGTCAAGCAGCCTTGTGGATGCAGAGCATAATAAGAAAAGTATGTATAAGGAAAATTGAAGCTGACAACTGACATGCCACCCACTTCTCACTACATGATAGTGGTTATTTGCCAAAGCCCTGGGGATTAAGTACCTGGCATAATCTTTTATTTCAGCTTTAATAAACATGGCATACAAATCACAAACAGACCACAAACAAATTATTATGATGCCCTAGAGAGAGTTGCAAACATCGATTCATCCAAAGTTTAAGTTCATCAAAGTGCAAGGAAAGACTTGGTGCTAGTGGTATGTTACAACATGCCCACCTTCAAATCTCCACCCCCTTCCTTCTGGGTTAAGATTGTTCCATTTTTATGTGGATAAGGATAAGTAAGAACATCTGATTGAGCAGAGTGATTAGAGGTATAATAAAAAACTGGGTGCCAGTTAAGTTGAGGAATTAAAATGTTACTGCTGCTTTCAGGAACCCCAGAGTAAGAAATTCCAGATGGAGGTGAAGATTGGAAAGCTTCATGAATTAGCATTAGCCGCTAATTCCCACCTGGAACTCAGACTGTTAGGTAACAACATCCCAGCTCACAGCATACAGAGACTACACGTATGGACTCTCATTTCACTATATTATTTTCTTTATTTTTCTTTCCAGAGAGGGAAGTTTTTTTTCTCAAACTTTATTGGTTTACTGATCATTTACACTATATATTTTTAGGAGTCTAACTTCACACATTCATATGTGCATGTCTCAGCCTCCATCAAAATTCCAGTGCCAATACCCTACCATCCCACCCCCCACTCCCCCACCCCCCCCCCCCCCCCCACCCGCCACCTGTCTCTCTGCCCTCCTGCCCCTATATCCTCTGGTCACCAGTATGTGTTTCCCAGAATCTATGATTTATTATCCTGTTGTTCTCCAGCTTGCTTTCTTTGGTTATTTATATTCCACAACTGAGTGAGACCAACTGGTAACTGCCTTTTACTTTCTGGCTTATTTCACCTAGCATACTTACTTCAAGGTTCATCCATTTCATCCCTTAAGGCACTATTTCAACTTTTAAAATAGTTGAATAGTATTCCATTGAGTATACCTTCCACAATTTATTTGGTCATCGGTCAGTGGGCATTCAGGTTGGTTCTATGATGTGGCTAATATGAATAATGTTGCTATGAACATAGGAGTGTGGAAATCTTTTCATATAAGTGTTTTCATATTCTTTGGGTAAATACCTAGTAGTGGGTTTGCTGGATAGTATGATATTTCCATTTTCAGTTTTTTTGAGGACTCTCCATACCATTTTCCACAGAGTCTGCACCAAATGCATTCCCACTAACAGTGCATGAGTGCCTTCTTTTTCTTCACAACCTCTCCAATACTTGTTGCTTCCAGTCTTTCTGAGTCTCACAGGGGTGACTTGTTATCTCATTGTGGTTTTGATTTGCACTTTCTTTATAATAAGTAACACTGAGAAATTTTTATGTGCCTGGAGGTCATCTTTTGCCCATTTTTAAATTGAATTATTTGCTTTTTTGTTGTTACATTGTATGAATGCTTTATGTATTTGGAAACTAACCTCTTGGCAGACATGTGAAGTGTAAATATATTCTCCCAGTCCATAGGTTGCCTTTTTGTTTTTTGTGATGGTTTCTCTTGCAATACAAAGCTGTTTTGTTTGATATAGTCCCATTTGTTTATTTTTGTTTTGTTTCCCTTGACATTGGAGTTGCATCCCCAAATGCACCTCTGTGATTGATGTCAATGAGTATCTTCTATGTTTTTTTAAATGTATTTTATGGTTTTAATACTTAAATCAAAGTCTGTATTCCACTTTGGATTAAGTTTTGTGTTTGGAGTTAAGTCATAATGTACTTTTTAAAAAAAAATTATTTTTGCATATGGCTGCCCAGTTCCTCTACACCATTTGTTGAAGAGTCTTTACTTATTCCACTGTATGATCATGGCTCCTTTGTCAAAGGTTAACTGTCCATATTTATGTGGGTTTTTTTTTTTATGGGTTCTCTGTTCTATTTCATGGGTCTATGTTTCTGTTTTTGTCCCATTACCATATTATTTTGAGTAATCACTGTGCAGTATAGCTTATAGTCAGGGAGTGTGGTACCTACATTTTTCCTCTTTTTTCTCAGGGTTGCTTTGGCTATTCTGTCCTTTGGTAGTACCACACAAATTTCCTTGAAAAGAACATTGGGTTTTATATAGGCATTGTGTTGAATTTGTAAATTATTTTAGGTAAAATTGCCATTTTAATAATATTCTTCCAATCTATGAACATGGGTTATCATTTGATTCCTTTGTGTCTTCTTCTATGTCCTTCTTCTATGTCTTTGACTGTGTCTTGTAGTTTTCAGTGTATAGGTCCTTCCCTTCCTCTGTTAAGTATACTCCCAAGTATTTCATCCTGTAAATGAAATTTTTTTAAAAAATTCTCTTTATTCTAACTCATTTGTTGCATATAGAAATGTAATAGATTTTTGTGGATGGGTAGTATTTCCTGTCCTTTTACTGTATTCACTTATTATTTCTAATAGCTTTTTGATAGTATGTTTTATATTTTCTATGTATATTTTACCATGTCCTCTGCAAATAGTAACAGTTTCACTTCTTCTTTTTCAATTTGGATTCCTTTAATGTATTTTTCTTTCTTGATTGCTCTAACTTGGTGGTGGTGTTGACATCCTTGTCTAGTTCCTGATCTTAGAAGAGATGCTTTCAGTTTTTCTATCACTGGGTACAATGTTGGTTTTGTGTTTGCCATATTTTTGTGTGTGGCCTTTCTTATTTTGAGATATGTTCCTTTTATTGCCATTTTATTGAGAGTTTTAGCACAAATAGATGTCCAATTTTGTGAAATGATTTTTCACCATCTTTTGAAATGATCACATGATTTTTATCTTTTTTTCATTGGTATGTTAAATGACATTTGTTCATGTGCATATGTTGAACTAACATTGCATCTCTGAAGTGAATCCCACTTGGTCATAGTTAATTAATCCCTTAATATATTGCTGGTTTAAAGGCTTAGTAGTAATTACCTGATTTCCTATCCTAGTAGAAAATTACATCATGTATTCAAAAATTAACCTAATTAATTTTCCCCCAAAATAATTTTTGTTGTTAACTTAGATGGTGAAATTTTGTGTGCACCATTAAATTTGTAGATGATGTAATCTTGGAAAATAGCATCTGGCAGAAAATACAATACCAAAATACATAATAACTGTGATAAACTGGACAAAGGGTGCCAAGTCCTCAAAATTAGCTAGATGTGGAAGAGAAAAAGCATAGTAGAGAAAGAAAAAGGAGAGAGGGAAATTAAAAGCAAGAATCTTTAAGAATACAAACTGTGTGGGCTTCCCCTGGTGGTGGAGGTAGTTGAGCGCCATGCTGTGAATCTGTCCACAGCCTCTGCAGCGCCTGTTCGATCCCAGCCGGCCAGCAAGCATCCCACATGGTGCGGCAGACCTCTCCTGTTGCGTCTGCTGCTCCCCTCAGCAGTGTATTTCATCAGTCTGCCTGTTCTGTTCCCTGATCTGTCTCTGGTGAGTCCTCTCACCTTCTCACGCATCTGGCCTGTACCCCAGATCATGTATAAATAAATAAATAAATCTTTAAAAAAAGGAGAATACAGACTGTAAATAGAAATGGATAACACTTGATTTCAGCATTGTTAGGGAAGCAATTTTGCCATTACAACATGTTCAGTGAGAAACTGTTGCTATCAAAGCAGGCATTAGGAGTGCATGAATGTGCACCCTTAAAACATATACTGTGTTGTAAACCAACATTACCTCAATAAAAAACTAGCAACAAATAAATAATATCTAATAGCTAGTAAAAGTTCACCAAATAAAAAAAAGATGGAGAAAGAGATGCATTTAGACCAGGACACTACAGAAAAACACCACCACTATAAATAATTTCCAGTGAAGTAAAGATAAACAAGTCAACAAATATTTAACAGTCAAGCAAATTGCTATAGGAAAATTTCAATAGCAAACCAAAAAAATGATAAAATGAATGAGAAATTTTAAAAAGGACAAAAACATTTATAAAATGTGTTTTTAGTGAAAGTTATAATTGTAGCAATACCTCCCTTTTCTGAAATATCAATAATCATTGAGAGATGACAGCAGGGGAGGGTAAAAATGCAGAACTTTCTGGATCCTGCTGGCACTGGACTAGATTCTCTAAGGCAGAAATAGAGTGCCAATAATATTTTCATGAGGAATCTGAACACTGGAAGCCTAGTTCATATTCCAGCACACCAAGGAGTTGAATTCTCAGCTGCCTTATAACAAATTATTCCACTTGTCCACCCTTTGATACTCTGAGATCTCATTATGGGGCCACCCAGAACTAGGTAAGTCTTTATGGGTTGTCTGCCTGCTGCTATTGTGCCAACAAGGCAGTACAGCTAGCACTAGTGAGCTAGGGTTTGTTACCACCTGCAAAGCATGGGATCCCAGTCTCTGTGCAGCCTCTCCCTACTGTGTCATGGTCAAGCAAGGAGCCCTCTAAATTCACATCCCAAATCCTCCAAGAAATCCAGAATGGTATGGGTTAGAGTTTTTTTTTTTAATATTTATTTTATTTATACAAGAGCTGGGGTATAGGTCAGAGGCACGAGAGGGTGAGATAATTCACCAGAGACATAGCGAAGAGCAGAACAGGCAGACGGACTGAAGACACTGCTGAGGAGAGCAGCAGGTGAGACAGGAGAGGTCTGCCCTGCCATGTGGGTTGGCTGGTGGGAATCGAACCCACTCTGCAAAGGCTGTGGACAGCTTCACAGCACATCAGACAGCTTCACAGCACAACACTCAAGCCGCTGTGCCACTGGGGAGGCCTGGGTTAGAGATTTTTACTCTGCTTTTAAAAGTTGGAAGTCCTTGTCTGTTGGAAGGTGGGATTTGGAGGTGGGTGTTAGTGTGAATGACCCTCAAATGCTGAACTGCTGGAAGAGAGTAAGGGAGTTGGAAGTTATATGAATTGGTGGGTAAACCATTCCTTTTGGGTAGCAGATTTCTTGGATTTTTTTTTTTTCTCTAATGCCCAGTGCATATCACCATATCCCCATATCCTTTTACAAACTAGTAGGGACTGAATGTCTGTGTCCCTCCCAAAGAAATGTATGTTCAAGCTCTAACTTCTAATTTAACAGTATTTGAAAATAGGGCTTTTAGAAGGTCATAAGGGTGGGGTCTTAATTTGATAGGATTGGCAGCCTTATAAGAAGAGGAAGAGAGAATGTTCTGTGTCACATGAGGAAACAGAGTAGGGACCATCTGTAAACCAGGAAGAAGACCTTTATGAGAATGCAATCATGCTAACCCTAATCTTGAACAGACAGCCTTGGAATTGTGAGAAAGTAAAATTCTGTATGCCAGCCTGTAGTATTATGTTATGGTAACCTCGGCAGACTAAGACAGGGCTAGATCTAACTACATCCAAATTCTTGTCTTGAAACATGCTAGCTGTGTAACAAATAGTTTCCCCCCTCTCTGATTCTCAGCTTTTTCATCTGCAAATGAGAGTAATAGCAATTCTTTATGTGAATATTATAAAGATTAAATAAACTGATGCCCTTATAGTGACTAATACATAATAAGTGATAGTTGTCAATAATTATCATTAACATTTGTTATCAAAAGTGTTATAAAAGCCTCCTCACCCCTCCAAAAATATCTGAAACCATAAATTAATTTTTTCTTTCTTTAATTTTGATGATTAAATCTTGCTTTGTCAAATAAAATTAAATTCTTTCATTTTAAGATCCTGTTTTGGCAAATACCAAAAGCCCAAAAGGAAAAAGCCCTGTTGTGTGTTAAAGGGACAGTATTTACTTATTTGCTCATATACTGCCTTGATAAACATTTAATAGGCCCTGCCAGATGCTTTGGAAATAAAAAAGAATTAGGATAATAACTTGTAGTCTGTCTTATACCCATGAAACTTCTAAAATTGTATATAACAATGCACATTTAAATGCCCGCAAGAAAGACATCAATGCCAATACATGAAGAAACCCAGAGAAGGGGAAGGTCAGGGAAGGCTGGAGTTTGGGGGGATACCTCCAGACAAGGGTGTGGTTGATCTGGATGTCCTGGAACTGAACGGAAGGAGACATATAGAAAACAGGGAGCCCTGGCCCAGGGCATCAACCTGCTTAGGCCTGGAGTGGGATGTTATCACCAGCATGTGCTGTTGGGGTGTTTTAAGAATATTCATCTGGTACTTGGTTTAGGAGACACTGGAGATGTGTTGACAAAAGGGGAGGTTTGTGCTCTTCGTGAGGATTTGTGCTAAACACGTTCTCCCCATTTGCACATGGGATAAGTAATGGATGTTTAGATGACCCAGGAAGGAATGGGAAGCTGGGGGCCATTCCTGGTGTGAAGTGATAAAGGGTGGAGTCAGGTGCCCAGAGAGTCTTTAGGCAGAAAGCACACGGTGTGGCGTCATTAGATGTCAAGTGGAAGTCACTCATTTTCAGTCTTGGATCCTAGAAGAGGAGGTACCAATGAAAAAACACTAGTGAGACAAAAAAATAACTAGTGTTTGGAGGGAGGTTGATGAACTCAATGTTGGTCTCATAAGATCTGCATTTTTGGAAAGGACCAAGAAATTCTTTGTGCTCATGAGTTATTGATGTATTGATTTTAAAAGGCAATTTCTTGCATTCCCGTTCAATCTTTCATTCTGTGTCTTGACTTTTTCTCTCTTATTTTTTCCTTAATTTTTCTTGACCTTATTTCATGAATTGTAAAGCTACAAAAACAAGCGATCTATTTTTACTTCTGTCTTAACATACTCCTCTCTCCATATTTAAGTTGTTAGCAGCAGAAGCCACTGTGGTTTTTTAAGACACAAAACCATTCCTCAGAAAAAACTTTTAAACTTCATTGTTAAATAAATATGGATAGTTTTCTCTCCAGGCACTATTCTCCAAAATGTCCTATTATAAATAGTTTTGGAGGTTTTTTTTTTTTTAATTATCTAAACACTGTTTGTCAAGAATGTCATGCTCCAATGAATTTTTTAAATGGCCAATGCCACCTTTTCTTATATCTATCATTGCCCTTTGTGTTAAAGTCCTTGCTAATCTGTACATGACACCATGCTAAATTCTATATTGCTAACTTAGACATGCAGACCATGATCAAGAATAGTGAATCATTTTAGAAATTACATGTAATTAATTGCATGCAGGTGAAAGGTTAAGATGAGGAGACAATTAAATACATTGATTTTTGAATTTGGCATTAGAAGAGTGAGAAATAAATTTGTGAAGAAAGAATAATGATGAATTAAATGTGGCACAGTATTCCCATGTTCATTCCATTGGGAGAAAATCAGTCTGTTGAGTTTTCTAACCATGATTTAAAAATAGTATCCACAACTGTATCTAAGGAGAGACAGAATAGTTCCCTCACATGGTTATTCTATTTTTAAAAGTCAGGTCAGTTCTGTTCTGTGGTATGTGTCATTTTATTTATGTTCTTTCCTTTGTTTCTGTGGGTTTCCCCCAGTTGTCCTTCAACAATTCATATGTGTTATTCCTGTTCCCCAGGTGTGTGTCCTTCATGCCATCTGATCCCACTGATTCATCAAGTGCTCCATAATCCTTCTTATGTCCCCTCTCTTCACCATGCAAGTCAGCCCTTCTAAATCTGGACTCCTGTCTAATTTGATCTGGTCAGTTCTGAAGATATTGGGTAATATTAGACCCATCTCCGGCCCCATGGAATTGCATTTAATATCTCTCCCCTGTTTTCTCCCTTGCCAAAAATCAATGTATAATAAGATGAATAAATCATTTTTCCAACTGTAATAAGATCATTGTATTTTAATTATTGAGCCAGAAGAATCTTTCTTCAGAGCAGATGTTGAACCCAGGTCATTTGGGAAAACACCAGGCAAACTCTCCAATATAGGATGACAGAAAAACAGTCTGTGAGAAAAGATCCTTTCACAGGGTTTAAGGCAGAGATCTTATAATTAAAAGGTAATGATGCTATTATCTGTCATTATTTATTCATTAATATACAAGAATACATAGTAATTTTCAGAATGAAACAATTAGAATTATCTGAAACTTTTCTCATCTACATTTTAGTGTGTGTGCCTTTATTGTCCTCAGTAATTGTGAAGATTTGCTTCTTAGATGTAAACAATTATTCATGGGCTCATTTCCAACTCTGAATTACTCAGTCATGGAGTTGGGTAGGAAACTGTGATTATGCAATTAGGAGACCTTTTTGCCTAATGGTATAGATAGGATAAACCTTTATAAATATTTAAGGCTCTGCACACCCAAAGTTATTTTTAATATTATACTCTAATAAAACAAAGTATTAATAATATACATTAACCTAATTCATTTAAAGCCCAGAAAAAGTATTTTTTTAATGATATATTTAGACTTCTAGCTTTTTCTTACATATAATTTAGCAAGTAACTTTATTCTGATGATTCATGGTAATTTTATAGTTGTCTCATATATAGTTGATAAACATTTTGGTGATGTTCAGAACATAATCTTAGCATGTGTTTATTGTACTTGAAATATGTCCAAATGAAACTCAGAAAGCAATCCTGTTCTTCCTTAACTATTTGTACAATGGCTCTGGAATAAGTTTTAGAATGTTTTAGGAAAATTGAAACATTTCACACATACAGTACTGATTCAGGATACTTTTATATAAGAAACATATGTAGATGACTTGTATTTATTAAATGGGCATTAGAAAAGAAACGTTCTGATTAACATCCCTAGGGATGGAAATAAGCAATGCATTTCTCCTTCTATGAACACATTCTTTGGTGTAGTCTTTAATATCCCCTCCCTTCTCCACCCCCACAGAAAATAATTCTAAATGCATGTGTACACACACACACACGCACATACACACAGCCCACAGATCCCTCACTGCTTTGTGGAAAGGGCAATGGAAGAGGGAGGTCACATTGAGCCAGGACAAAAAAAGGAGAAGATAAAAAGTAAAGAAAGGGCAAAATGGTGTGATAGAAACAGGAATGAAGGAGGAAAAAGAACAGATAGAAACAAGATGAAGTGGGACACTGGGGGAGAGGCCAAGATTATGGAGAGGAGTTTAAAATGTATAAAATGTGTTAAAAAGAGAAAGTAGAAATGCAGCATGAGGAAAATATTGAAGCAGAAAGATATGCAAATGGGTTCTAGAAGTTACCTAGAGAGAGAAAACTAAAGATAATAAAAGTGAAATGGTGGGAATCAGGAGAATTAAAAGACTGGAAATACCAAGTGAATAGGATATAAAGAACAATATTGAGGGGAAATATCTGGAAAAAATGTGGCTTACAAATACAGAATTCAAAAACACTTCCTTTATTTTAAAAATTAAACATGCCACATCTTGTAAAAGGAATACAGAATGCTTTTTGGTGTCATTTGAAAAATGAAAATTGCGAAGCTTTGGGTCTTTGAGTTACAGTTTTGACATGGGCTCTGTGGCTTCCGGCTGGCCACTGCTTGGCGGCTGAATTTCCTCATTTATAAAGTAGAAGAGGATATCAGCCTTTGTGGTCTTTTCAACACCACAATTCAAAGAAATAAGACAGAATGAAGCAACAAAACAGACTTTAAAATAAAAAGATAATGCTTGAAATTCATTTACATTTTTTTTCTTCCTGTAATTCAGAGGATGTTTGAAAGGCATTTCAAGAAGATGTTCACAGATGCCTTTGTACCCCACACAGCCAGAGTGGGCTACACGTGGCCACTGCTAGGCGTATTCACATGATTTAATTTTTCTGGCACTGTTCTCTCCTTCTACTATATATATTCCAATCTCCAGAGAATCTCTTTCTCTCATTGGCTGTGTGCAGAGGATCAAGATAAACTTTGGGTCACTTCTAAGTTCAGAGTTGGGGGTGGGGATTGTAACATATGGAAGTGCATAGTTTCTTAACTGGAGATAAAACAATAGCAAATTGGGGTGGGTGAAGGATTGATAAGGAGCCAGGAAGAACAGGAGGGAAAGCCAAGTTGAAAGAGTCACGGCCGCTCCTGGGCGCATATTTGTATGTCTTCCAAAAACTTGACTAGCTCCCAGAATAATGGAACTCTTTCAGTTTAAAAAAAAAAATAGTTTTATCTCTTTTCTTTATTATCATTGCCTTTAAAATCAATTGCCCTTGAAATACAGTTTAACCTAGATTTGGCAGGAGAAGTCGGCAGCATTGCCTAAGCAATTGTATTTTTGATTAGTAACAACAGAAATAGACAAAGCTCACACTGGATTTCTTTTGGAGTGGAAGCTCAATGTCTTGTCTTCATTGGGATAAGGCATTTCAGTTTCAAGCTTTAAGATGGATTATCTGGGAGAACAGAACTTTTAACAAACACATACGAGGGAGCCTTTCTAATAACTTTTACAGGGTTCCATGGGAGCTGAAAAAGGGACTCTTTACATCATCTTGCGGGGCTAAAATTTCCTCTTGTTTCATTTACATTTTCTTTTAAGACATATATTTTATTGTGGTCCATAAAAAGGAAGCCCAGACTCCTTTGTGTGTTCGGCCCTCCTTCAACGTCCTGGGCCTATGAGAGAGACCCAGGAGGGGGCTCCTTGGCTGTCATTCAAGCTGGCAATGCCTTCAAGTCTTTAGAACCGTGCTTAGTGTGGGCTTTGTGAGCCTCTCCCCAAGTTTCTGACATACCAGCGTAGCCACAAAAACCTCACTACTTTTATTCCATAGGCTGGTTTTGAACCTGGAAATGAAGGCTTTGCACAACAGGCATGGAACACCACTTTGCTTTGGAGGGTGGAATGTGAGGAGAAAACTTCTTTGCCTGTGGAGGCTGGGGCAGGGCTGCTGGAACCAGCTAGATCAATGGGTTTGTCAGAGTTTTCACTCACTTGCTTTCACCCAGCAAGGACAAAACCTTTTCTAGAAAATAAGAATCTAAGCCCAAACATAATTCAAATTGAGAAAATGTGTGTTATAAGAACGCCATATCTACCCTCTTGGGAGTCGTCTTTGACCTTAATTAATACCATAATGTTTTAGATAAATATGCTTCTCCACTCATTAACACAGAGGTGTAACTAGAGTTATTCAATCATTTCAACTAAGATTCGACCTATCTAAAATGGATCCAAGTTAGCACTTTAAAATATGTGCTTATCATAACGGGATGCTGATCAATAGTTTACTGACTTCGAGGCATTTGATACAGATTAATAGTTTACTGACTTTGAGGCATTTGGCAATTGTTTGGAAAAACAAAAGTTCAGTGGCTTATAATTTAAATTAAAACCTGGACACAAAATGGAAGTGGAACTTACACAGGTATGTTGAAAAAAGAGTGGGGGAGGGGCAGTAGGCAACAGCAGAAAACTATGGTGGTTATTGAGGAAACTCATTTTTTAGTTTGTTAAGACAAACTTTTTCATAAAGGATCTCAGGAGATCTGTTAATCATTCTTTTTCTTTCATTGATTTCCATTCAGTTTTGAGCAGCTACTTGATTTGGTCCTGTCTCAATGTCCTGCCTGCTGAGAGTCTTTAACCCCATAGAAGACATATTGTTGACTTGGGCAGTCTAAAATCCTATATAAGAATAGAGCCAACAAAGGACTGAGATGTTTGTGATGTAAATTTGGGATAATTCATTAATCTGTAAAATGGTAAAAATCATATTGGCACTTACTTCATGGGATGGCGGCATGAGGGTTAAAATGAAATCAGTCACAATGTAAAGAACTTAGCACCATGGCAGGCACATTATAAATACTTTAAAAATACTACATTCAGCTTTATTAGTATTAATCAGAATTATTATGCTATATGACAATTTTTTTTTCTTCATTAATCTGAGACTGAAATAGTCCTAACAACAGAAATGAGGAAAGTATTTCTCTAATAAGACCTGAAGAATTTAGGGACCCTGCAGACCCAGTAACTTCCCATTTTCACATTCAAGCTGCTTTGACTCACTCAAAGTTTGCCCTCCAGGCCCCTCCACTCCCCAGGCCCACAGCGTTTCTAACCACTCTCTCCATGTGACTTTTCAGTCTCCCCTCTAGCAAGTGAGTAAATGTGCTTAGCAGGGACTCCAAGTCACTTGAAGCCCTCGCCCTGGAAAGTTCTGCTTCCTCCAAAGTCAAGTGTGAAGCATGTTTGCAAATGGAAAAGACTATTATCATTCACTTTTAGCTAAATTTCATCATTTTAGTATTAAATATTAAATTATTTCCTTGCCTAATTATGCAGACTTCCTGGGGAAAATATTCTCTTCAATGAGCTTTGAATTTCTTCTGACTATTCTTGGCATCAAAGTCCTTAAAAGAAAAGAAGCTGAGGGGATTCATAAAGCAACAAATGCAGAAGGAACCATCAGGGCACCATGAGACCACATCCTGCTGACAGGGCAAAGGTAGGGGTCTCTAGGGGCTCCCAGCCTTCACATGTGTGCCTACAGAGTATCCCAGGTGATCTTCATAAGCAACTTGGGACACGTTGGAAGAGCCTCATTGAGACAGACAAGGAGACAGAGACTTGGTCCAGGACTTTGAAGACAAGAGCTGGGAATTTTAATTTGCTATGGTGGGCAGTGGGGAAACACTTAATTATAACCAGAAGGATCATGAAATCCATTCAGTGTCATACTTTCTGCTTGTCAACTCACATGGTGGGCAGAAGGAGGCTGTTTTTAAATACTTTATAGAAATACAAATGCAAAAAATGAGGTACAACCATTTGCATATTAAATTTGCAAACTTTGTAGAATATAATATTCACTGCTGGCAAAGATAAGCTTCTATGTTACAGTTATAATATAAATTAGTACAACACTTTTGGAAAGCACTTTATTAATACCCACAGCCATTAAAAATTGCATGCTCTTTGACCCAGTAATCCCTCTCCCAACAATCTAATCCAAAATGCAAAACAAGCCATACAATTGAACATTCATCACAGTACTGTTTATAATAGTAAAGGTTTATGCAATTTTTAATATGTTAAATATGTAGACAGAAAAACACAATCTAGAACGCTAAGTGAAAAGGAGCAGGACATAAACCTGTATGTTTGCAACCATTTGAGAGCATCTTTAGAAAACAAATGGGCCAGAAAAAAAAAATCTAAAAATTATAACCATTATACCTAGGAAGGAGAATTTGGTTTCTTTTTTTCTTTTAACTTTCTCTTTTTTCCAAACTTTAGGTTATAAGATTATCTTCCTGATTAAAAATAAAATTATAAAATCAGTCGGTTTTATAATCAGCTTGTATCATAGCTCATTTACTAACTGCAAATCCAATTTACAGTCTGAAACGTCTATAAACTAGTGCCATACTCTTCATGGCTTCCTGGAAATGGAAATAAAATTAGAGCAATGTCAAAATTTTGGTAATTTTGTTATGGAGACAGATTAGTACACAAAAATCAACTCTATTTTAGTTCTATCTGGATTTACAATTCCTTATAAAATAGCTCAGTGTTAATAGTTGGAATGAAGACATTATTTGAGTACTTTTTTGGTGGGGGAGGGGGACTTAATTTGGCGGTGTCAGCATAGCAAACTTTCTCTCCTGTATCTGGAGCTTAGGTCCCTGATGCTTTATCTTTTCTTCCTTCCTAACTTTTTTTATGGACATTTTGCTGGGAAAATGTTAAAATGTGCTGGAAAAATGTTAAAACACGCTGGAAAAATCACAGAATTGTGCATACTCCTACCATATAGTTTTAACATCTTAACTAATCAGTTTGTTGGAAGAAAAAGTTGTATTTATTTTGTCATGTAGAACATAGTTCATTTTTACCATGAATGTAGTAGAAATGGAATGTTGAACTCTTGCAGCTCCACTACCAAAACTAAAGATGTTCAGATATTTGTCAGATGGAAGAAAGAGATTTAGGAGATGTATCTGAGCTTCCATCTTGGAAACAAATTATCCCTTGGTAGTTTATTCAACAAGACAGCCTTTCTTCCTTCCTTACCCCTTCTATTTATGGAATTTAAGTACTGCCTTCAGTATTGTATTTGCATTATGGAATTCTAATGTTTTATTGGAGAGCTATTTTACTAAACTCAATACACAATTTCTATGCAACTAAATACTATACTTAAAATATATTTTCTTCCTACAGAGGATACATATTCAGTTACAACACAAATAAGGAGGGAACTAATTCAGTTTGCAAAATTGGATTTTTGTCAATGTCTTCAAGAATACAACTTGCTTTTTAAGAAAAATTTTAGGTGGCATTTGCCAGAAAATCTGAACAGCTCATGAGGCAGATTTTAGTAGTGGAAAGAGTACTGACATCAACATCCAGTAGATCTGATTTCAAAGCCCAATTCTGGCACTGCCTAGCTGTGTGAACCTGGAAAATTTACCTCACTTCTCTGGACCTTACTTAAATTGAGTTCATAAAACCTACATTGCAATCTAGTTGTGCAAAATAAATGTACATATATTTAGCACAATATTTTGTACACAGTGGATTTCTAACGATTTCTCCCTCATCTACGTAAGGCAGCAGGGACATCTAATTAACAAGTGTTGTGAGCATAAAATGAGCCATGTATGTAAATGTTCTTTGTAAATCTGTAAAGATCTTCATCAATTTAAGATTATTATTTCTATTATTATGATGGAATGAGTGCCAATTTATCAATTGCAAGTAATTCTATCACGCTCCCTAATACATCATTGTAATGTTTAAAAGTTATTTTGTAGTTATGATCTTGATCCCTCTACTGTTAAGCCCTCTTGGCTCTCTGAAATATACTTTTCCTTTTGCCTCTGGGTCCTGTACTTTATTGTCCTCTTGCCTCTCTGGATGCTCCTTCCCTCTCCCTCTGTCACTTCCTTCTACTAGAGTTCCTCAAAACATACTTAGGATGTTGTCTTTTTTTTTGTAATTGTACCTACCCTGCTTAAAGATGCTCACCTACATTCTTGACTTCCATTACCTCCCTGAAATAATGACCACTAAACCTTATCTTTAGCCCAGCCTTCTCCTGAACATCAAAGTCAAACATCCAACCATCCAACGCCCCTCTCCATGTGGACATCCTATAGGCACCGGCACTAAGTGTGTTCAGCCATGTGCCATCATCCTTTTCTGTAGCCCACTTCATTGGGGTTTTGTTAGAAATACATCACCTCTGTTCTAATCAGATATGCTATGAGGGATCTTGAATTTTCCCCTCCCCTCACTGCCCACCTCCAATTAGACTTGTTGATTTTTCCTCTGAAATAGCTTCCAATGTCTACATTTATGTATATTTATAAACATGAATAAATCATAGAGACATAGGTAATTTTGTGTTATCAAGAGAAGCATATTTCTCCTTTAAATGGAAATGTTGGAAATATTAAAAGTAGAGAAGAAGCACTCACTCAGTGAAGATACTTGTGTGGTAGCTAGGGGGGAGGGAGGTGGTAGTCAAAGATTTCAAAGTTTCAGAGTTGAGTAAGTCCTAGGGTTGTACTGAACAGCATAAAATTAATAGTTAACAAAACTTTATTGTATCTAAGAGGTCAGATTTTTTTGTGCTATCACAGATAATAATAGCAGTAATAATAATAATAATAAGGGTGAAAGTAAACTTTGGAGGTGATAGATATATTTAAGACATGAATTGTGGTGATAGTTTCATGGGTGTACATTTATCTTCAAACTCATCAGGTTTTACACTTTAAATTTGTACAGCATTATTAGCAATCACACATCAATAAAGTGTTGTAAAACCTGAAAAGAAAATATCCCCATGGATTGGAAGACATTTTAAAAAACTTTCCCTTTATATAACCAGGGATAAGAAAAGCTATAATGTGTGAATTAAAAGTGGTCGTGCCATATAAATAAAATGACAGAGATCTAATCTGGAAAAAAAAAATAGGTGTGAATCAAAGGGACTACAGAATCCAAATGGGAAATACAGCAAATGCTTTTTACCCTTGCTTTAGAACAGCAGTGGATTAACACACCCTTCTCTTATTCCACTTGGCCATCGCCTGCTAAATGAGAATAACATACACTTTACATCAGAAGGGAAGTGCCAAAATATTAAGAACTTCTTTTATTACATCAATCCTAAACTCATGGTCTCCATTATTCAGCTTTTTATTGTTCCTTGCAAGGAGATTTTATCCAGAGTACACTACCTATAAATGCAAAGGGTATACGGCCTTCAGCCTGGAATAGTCACTCATGGTGTCCTAATTGACTTGGATCCTTGAGACTGTCCACATTAGTGGCTAATTAACTTTTTTGAAAAATAGAAGGAAAGAAAACTACTCTTGGCTTTAAAAAAAAAAAGCCCCTGCGTCTACATTTTATGTTCAATCTACAATCAAGGCCGCACTTTTAACCTTTCACCTTTTGACCCCACTGTGTAAAGGTCAGCCCCCAAACAGGAAGTCTTCCAAGTGACTGGTGTATTTTATTGGTTTTCAGAATACGATGTTGAAGCATTTTATTGTCCAAAAGTAATTATATTTATTTAAGACTGTTACTAGAGGAGGGAAAAGAAATATCCAGTGGGCCTTTATAAAGTTTTAATATAGATTTCTGTAAAATATTAAAATGTATACTTATCTCCACTTTTCATACTCTTTTTTCATTCACAAGTGACATAAAAATATTTTTCCTTTCTATTTATGTGGATAAAAATCCTTACGGTGCTAAAATAACAATCTAATAGTTTTGCTTTAAGTGAAGCTATTTTCAAAGACTTTTAAAAAAATCTCTCTTCCTTTAATTACCATTACTCTTATTCTCCTCTGAGTATATCAGGCCTCAATTAAGCTAGGCCAGACTTTTTGATCTAATAGAAACAAAAATTGTTTAATAAAAATAAGAAAAGTCATTCTATTTTCTGAGAGCCTATGTGGTATTAATCATTTTATAATGTAATCTCTCTGTGTTCCAGTTTTGCCATCTATCAAATTGGACTAATAAAAGTGCTTCTGTTCTAGGGATATGGGGAAGATTGAATGGCTGACATATAAAGACTTAGAACCCTGTCTGGCAAGTGGTAAGTACTCTGTGTATATGCTATCACTGTTACTGCCCTTTTCCCAAAAGGAACCAATTATCTTGTATTTTGCTGCACAACAATACTTAGGTATCACACTGGTTGGTGGTATCAGTAAAGTTGTTCTCTCTGCCTGGAACGACCTTGCTTATTTGTCTAATTCACACTGAAAAATCCTGTTCAGCTTGAAGGCCACCTCTTCTGAGAAGTCTTCCTTGATCCCTCTCCCAACCCACTGGTCTCTTTACTTGGAGTCAGCTTCCACCATTGCTCCCACAGTACTGAGTTATAATTAATTTGTTCACATTTCTGTCTGCCTTTTTGAAGGTAAGGACTGTCTTCTAATTCATTTCTGCCTCCCTTTTTCCCAGAATAAAGACTGCCTGATTCCTAGTGGGTTTTCAGTTCCTGTTTGTGGAACTGAAGTTTTGCTCAAATAGCATCGTATTCCTATGAAGGAAACAGAAGGAAATAAATGCCATATATTTTACAAAGAATTATGATTTCAGAAAGCCCGAAATAACTAATCAGGACAAGGAAAGCCAGGGATATGCAAAACATTCCACCAGTCTTGGAAGTGATCTCATTTGTTCAACGAATGAGAAAGTGACAACTTTCTCTGTGCCTAGTCCTGCTTTAGACCTTGGGGTGCAGAAATACTGAAAAAACAAAAGCAGTTTCTATTCTCATATGCTATAAAGAGGGAGTCAGATAATGAATAGTATGTATAAATAAAAAGTAGGTTATGTAATGAATTAGAGGTTGATATATGCTATGGGAAAAAAGAGTAGGTGGAGACAGGGCTAGGAAGGGCAGGTACTGGGGGAGTTGATGAGTAGGAGCAGTCTGCAAGGTGGAGTCACTTAGGTGGCCAATACTGGCTTTATTTGGAAGGTGAAACTTAAGTAAACATTTGAAAGAAGCGAGAGAGTTGACTAAGCACCTAGATGCAGGAAGTCATTTCCAGGCAGAAACAGGCAGAGCAAAAGTTCTAAGTGAGTGCCCACTTGATTGTTTAAGAAAAGCTGTGAGGCTGGAGAGGAATAGCAAGAGGAGAGATTAGAAAACAAAGTCAGAGATTATTTTTTAAGTTTAATTTTTTAAATTCAATTATATATTATATAAAAATTTCATCTCATAAAAATAGGACCGATATTAAGTAATTTTAAAGATAGGTATCTGGTTATGTATAATGCTTATATATATATTAATAGTTTATCCATTATTATGAATTCTTTTGATTTCCAAACCTTCCTCCTTCCTCCCTCAGGTTGGGTGCAGAATGTAATTGCCCCTGGGGGGAGGGGCAAGATCAAGGTGCTAAGGAGGCAGTCTCAGTTATCATTGATGGTACCCAGGACATGTTGTTCAAACATAAATGAGAAAAGAAGCAATATGACTGCCTTCTTGGGGTTTTTCACCTTAAGCATATTTCATATCGCTAAAGATTTAACTACTAGCAAGATATGCCTTGTTAGTACAAGGACAAGAGCATAATAAGGTCAATGTCTTTTAACTTTCAAGAAAACCAAATTTAAGAAGAATGTTGTTTTGAAAAATAAAGTGCCTTCTTCAAAAATTGCATTATATATGATGCCCCCTAGAGCAACTGGAGTCCCAGAGAAATATGGAAAGAGACTGAGAAACTCAGGCAGTAAGCCTAAAGGAGACAAGACTGAAAAGAGAAATTTAATATGATTTGCTTCTGTTATCTTTTTACTAGACCTGCAGGAAACAGTCATCATAGGAAAGCTTTTTTTAGATGCTTCCTGGTGCAGTTTTTGTCCTTACAGCCTAATGGCTTGAAAACCAGTGAAAAAACAGTCATAAATTGGAGGTTCTTACAGTCATACTTCAAAATTAACCAGGCCACAGAAAATGTCTATGAGCTGGAGAGATTACTGATTTTTATCACAGATTTGTCAGTAATTTTTGTAATGTCAGCATTTGGACAACAGCAATGGGCAAATGATTCCTCTTTAACATGAGGTCTGTTTATTTTGTGGAGACTTAGGCAACTTGATAATGTTTTCCAACACATTATTTCATTTATTCAAAAATTTTATTAAGTGCTTACTATGTGTTAGTCACTGTTCTAGACACTAATACCATGTCAATGGACGGCCAACAGTCTTCTTTCTTAGGCAGTTAAAGAGTGTCCAAAATACATATGTTAGATGGTGACAAGGGCTCTGGAGAAATATAAAGCAAGGTTAGGGCAAGTGCCAAAGCTGTGGAGTTTGGAAAATTGCTGTTTTATATAAGCAGCCAGAGAAGGATTCTCTGATAAAGTGACATTTGGCAAATATGTGAACAAAGTTGGGAACAGTTATTACGATATCTGGGTGAAGAGTATTCTAGGCAGAGGATGCAGCTTGTGCAAAGGATCTGAGGTAGAAGCCTATGTGAATGAATAATAGTTTATGGTTTATTGATCACTTTCACATCCTTTCTTTTATATCATCCACACCAGAACCTTAGAAAATAAAGACATATTTTTCCCCTTTCACCAATAAATAAATGAAGAAAGAGCAATGGTTTGGTAAAGAAATGCTAATAATGAAGCAAAGGGAAACAGTAGCTAGAAAATATATATGCATCTCAATTTTCATTACTGAACTATTCATAATAGCCAAGATATGGAAACAACCTAAGTATCCATTAATGGAGGAATGGATAAAGAAAATATGGTAATTTTTACAATGGAATATTATTCAGCCATAAAAAGAATGCAAATCCTGCCATTTGCAACAACATGAATGGACTTTGAAGGCATTATGCTAAATGAAACAAGTCAGAGAAAAGCAATTACTGAATGATCTCATTGATACGTTGAATTAAAAAAATAAAAAGAAACAACAACAAACCATGTCTCATAGATACAGAAAATAGATTGGTGTTGCAGGGTGAAGAGTGTCAATAGGTACAAGCTCCACTAATAAAATAAATCAGTAAATCATGTGAATATAATGTATGACATGGTGACTTATAGTCAATAATTCTGTGTTGCATATTTTAAAGTTGATAAGAGAGTAGATCTGAAAACTTATCATACCACAAGAAAAAAATTGGAACGCTGTATGTGATGGGGGTTATTAACTAGACTTACTTCAATCATCATGTCATGCTCTTATACAAATATCAAATCATTCCTCAATTAAAAATTAAAGAATCCACAAATATTGATAAGTGGTGTCGTGAGAAGTAGAACTCAAGTCCTTCTTACATTAATGTCTGTCCACCTACTACCCCATGACACTTTGATGAAGCCAGGCACACTGCAGGGCCTTTCATAGATCTTCAGGAATAAGTGAAGTGGCAAGTGACTGATGTGTACAGCGTGGTGTGCATGTGAGCAAGAACCCCAGAATTGCACATCAGTTAGAATAACACAATGTTCATAATTGTTTCTGATCCAGCAAGAATGCCTCTAACAGACACAGAGGTGGCACGTCCCTGCCTTCAAGGAATATGCTTTTTTCCATGCTCTTTTGAATCCCTATTTCCTGACCCAGGATCCAACTCTTCCCAGGATGTCTGGGAGAGCAAATGCCCCTCCCTCAGGAGAAACCCGACCTCTCACCCACAGGAGTGTGGTCTCCTACTCTGACCCCACAGGGCAATCGCAGCAGATCATAATATTCCAACAACAGTACTACTTCCAGCCCTGGGGGAGTTAGCCTTAAATAACACCACATGTTGGACATTACTGGACAGTCTTGCTTGAGCTTTGCCCAGCCAGACCTGATTCCCTTTATATAGTGGGTTTTCCTGCATGCAGTAAAGGTTATGCCTGCACGGCCCTCCTGCAGTTTTATCAGTCTCAGTTCCCTAGCTCCTGTCAGCAACTGCTCAAACAAGAACACACACACACACATCCACACACACACACACCCCCTTCAACAAGAATCAGAAAAATAGGCTGTCACACCTTCACAAGACACTATTCATTTCAGGTGACTTACATAAGAACTGCAATTACACTTTCTCATATATATATGAATATATACACATGCCATGTATACAAGTGTGTCCACATATACAGATGTTTACACATGCTTACACACATACATTCAAATGACTAAGCACATCTTATTTATTTTGTTTTAATTATTTAATCTTTGTCATATCTCATGATGGGCATGTCCAATAACTGATTTGTGTGAAGGACTGTTCTATATTATAAAAAACAGTTAAAAAAAAAGGATTTCTTGAGCAACTTGCGTTTAACTAAGGAATAAGGATATCAAAAATAGCAGAGTTCCCCATAATGGACATTGGCAGTCTGGCTTCCTGAATGCTTCTTGCTGTGAGGTTGTTTGACTCCTTAGATTGATTTATAAGTCAGGTTTGCAGCAGTGAGTCCTACAATTCCCTTGGTAAATTTTTGTCTGCTGCTTCTTCATGTCTTTTAAATTTATTTATATATAAATAAAAGTTGTATATATATTTAGTCTTTGGTTTCAGAGGACAAATCCGACAACATTATAATCAAAACAACTCATTTCAGACCTCAGTTTCTAGCAGTAGGTAGCAATAGTTCGATTTGTTTTCTTCCTGCCCTTTGCTTCTGTTTTTACTGCTCTACAATGAATTTGATAGAAATTATGAAGAAGTGTTGTAATCGTGGGCCATCCAGTGAGGTAGAGGGACATGGTGGTGTATGAGAACAGCAAATCTTCAGTGGACTCATGCTCTGATTTCCCTCTTTAGATTATCTGATTGAATTCTTTTTAAACATCTAGACTCTGAATACATCTGAAAAACTGAGTTGTAGAATACGAACTCAAGGCAACCAGCGCTTTGACATGCTGAGACAAGGGGATGCCCATTTTCCCAAGTTTGTTATTTGCCCATTGCTAATGAAACATGTTGATCATGTACCTTTAGTTTTTGTGCATTCTTAGTTAGTATTAGGAATGTATTTATTTTCATCCTGATCATTAGAAAAGTGATGATCCTAATTTCTTTCCTAGCCTATGGAATTGCCTCCAAAAATTTTAGACTGTTTCCATCTCTGCAATGTAGTGCTTATTCCTGGACATTTAGGAGAGAATGGGATGTTTTGGCAGAGACATTTATTACCAGGCATTAGCACATTTACTCTCTATTACCTCCAAGTCTTCGGTGATGAATGTTGAATAAAGAAATGCCAAAGTGACTAAACATGATTTAAATGTGCTTGGTAGAAGGTGGTTCGAGATGTGAAGGGTGGAAGATGGAAGGCAGCGCACTGATGGTTTCCTTAGGGCAACATTTATTGAGCAACCGTCTATCCGTTGGCAGAGGGAGGTACTTGTTCAATACTGTTGCTTTATTCTTGCCAAGAGGAAAGGAAAGACTAAAAGATCAAGGATACAAATGAAAAACAAACATGGAAAGCTGCAAAGTTAAGAACACCGAGAGGAGGAAGCCACAAGGGAACTGGATTACATTTCAGAGTTTAAAAAAAAAACAACAAAACAACCTACAATCTGTCTTGTAAATTAATTCCACACTTAATTTTTGAAATTCCTTCTTATTTTTCCAGACTTGAGCCAATATGAGGTAGATGAAATGTTATAGGGAAGTGGCAGCCAGGCATGTAGTGGTAAACTAGTTTACTTTCACAATTTCCTTTCATATGTAGATTCAGCCCTGCCTTTTCCTTTGTCATTTCTTACAAAGACCTAAGCTTCCTTCCTAAGACATCATCTTTTATTAATCAGCTTATCCACAACAGAGTCCTAGAGACTGGAACTGGGTTCAGACAGATGTTGATAAATGTCTTAAGTTTCTTATAAACTAAATCAAGGCCAGCCATGTTTTATTAATCAGTTACCCTTCATACATACTTTGTCCTCTGTATATTGTATCACACTTTACATACCGTCCTATTTATGCCGCTTGTCCTGATTCAGCTCAAGCCTCTTAGCTTCTCTTGGGAAGAGGAAGTCATGTCTATGCTGCACAAAAACTTAATGGCCAAGATAAACTGGCATTTGTAGATGCATATTGGGCAAAACAGTATTAGATATTAGTGAAGACAATGACATCAGGCATTTATGAACTGTGTTTATTTTATCTACTGACCAAGATGAGAATCTAAAGATGGTAAAAAAAAAAAACCTGCTGGTAGAAATTTTCCAAGATTACCTCTAAGTATCCTCCCACTGCTCAGAAAGCCAAGCATATTGGTGGCCATTCACACGGTCTGGCTTCCTCCTACATCTTTTCAGGGATTCTTCCTTAAGGTCTAGTAAATGTAAATTGCAATCAAAATAGGTCATCTTCCTGACAGTAGCTCTAGTAGTTATATTAGTTCAAGATATATTGTAAGGATGAGAAAATAATTAGGCAAAAAGAATGAACTTCCTGTGATGGAATAAATTATCTATAGTAAATAATACTCAGGGGTCAACTATGGTGTTAGCCTGGGGTTAATGACTGATTCTTCCGTCAAAACCTAGGATAAAATTCTTAACTAGAGGCAAATTTCCTGTGTGCCCTAATTTACATTTTTGCTTTTTCCATATCCCACATTTGGGTCCATTTATGTTGCCTGCTGGTGTATCCCACGCTGGTCCATTCTGTACTCCATCTGGCAGAAGAATGATTTCTGATTATGTAGAACATCTTTGGCTGCAGTTGCTTCATGTTCAGTGTTTGAAGAATAGGATTTCTTGTACAAATACACAAGAGTTGTGCTCTGCATAGTTTTAGCATTTTTAGTTTGCTGCCTAGTTCCTATAGCTGAGGACAACAGCCAAGGCAGTGGAGTCACAGTGAGCACCCTGTCACCTGCTCCCTTGCAATCCATGAAGTGAGCTTGCATCTGCAATATACAAGGTGGGTCCTCTGTACCTCTTTAATTTTGGATGGAACTAGGACACAATTCTGGATTAATGCCTGAAAGAGTCTGTCCCATTATTTCAGTGCCTATTTCTATTTTTCCCCAAAGATTTATTTATTTATTTATTTATTTATTTATTTATACAAGCACTGGGTACAGTCAGAAGCGCGGGAGGGTGAGAGAATTGACCAGAGCCAAAGTGGGGAACAGAACAAACAGACTGACGAAATACACTGCTGAGGGGAGCAGCGGGCACAGCAGGAGAGGTCTGTCGAGCCATGTGGGACCCTCGCTAGTGGCCAGGGATCGAACAGGGGCTGCAGAGGTTGCAGGCAGCTTCGCAGCCCAGCACTCAACCACTGCGCCACCAGGGAGGCCCTTTAGTGCCTATTTCTCATTGACTGTTTCTCTTCTACAAAAATACCATTACAAAGAAACTCTCTGCTCCAAGGCAATACTGCACATATCAGAAAGAGATCAGTATGCTTGAGTACCTGCTGAGGGTTTGCAAATTTAGGAGAGATGCCTTCAAAGTCAAAATAAGAAGTGATTATCACAGCATCAAAGATATCCTGAGTAAGCGAAAATATATAAAAACTGGACACCAAAATATAAATGCTTTGGGTTTTTTCTGTATTTATAATATATCAATGGGCAGTGCACTTTTGTAGAATGCTATATAGAGTATAGGGCATCTGCTTGCTACTAGATTTTGGATGTAAGATTGGAGGTGAAAATAAATAATTCTAGCATATAACTATAGAATTCTAGAAAATAGACATTTATGTGATGTTTCTTTGAAATCATAATCTGTTTTGATTCAACACTGTAAGCATTTTCATTATGTTTTAAGACAGATGATCTTTTTTATAAGTATGAATTTTGGGGGGTTAGGTATAATATACATACAATAAAATATATGGGATTTTTTTCCTGTTTGAAAACAATTGGACAATTAATTGTATCCACCTCTATAACCACCATCTAAAACAAGTTAAATAATATTCCTATTGTCTTATAAAATTCCACATGGCTCTGCCTTTCAATTTCCACCTGAAACAACCACTGTCTGATTGCTATCACAGTAGATTAGTTTTGTATTTTATTGATGTACCATTGATTTATAGCCTCGTTAGTTTTGGAAGATTACAAATGGAGTTACAAAGTATGCATTCTCTTGCATCTGACTTCTTTTTATCAAATAATGTTTGTGAGATTCATTCATGTTGCACTGGGTAAAGCTGATTGATTATTTACTCAATAATATTTATGACAAGTGTGCTAGATCACAAAATACTGAGAAACTGGAAAATCTAGAATGGTAAGTTTTTAGGTAAATTGTATCTTGAAGATCCTCCTGCCCTAATTTAAGGCCCAGTTTTTGGGTCTCCTGAAGGATGCTCATGCTGTGAAGAACTCTTGGCCTTTGTGGGAACATCTCTACAGGAACCCATCTTCCCATGAGGCATCTAAGATGAGTTCATACTTTAAAAAAGATTTAGGAACACTATTTAAGTTTCTCTGATATGAGTAATGATCCTTCATAGTTTTAATGTGTGGAAGGGGCTTTAGTGAAATAGGGAGGGAATTTCCTCAAACAAATATTTTTCTCAAGTTTTAGTTTCTTTTCTGAATCAGAACATCTGCAGTCCTAAAAAAGAGACTGTTTCAAATTGCTTTTCTCCTGTGAATTATTTGCAAGTCTTAATCATATTTCTTCAAGGATAGATTTCTGATTTGTAAGGAAGTCTGTAAAAGTTCATCATTTGCATGTTTTCTCACGCCTTTCTGATTTTACAAGGCTGTAGAAATTGCCTTCAGGCCTGACTATGACCCAGGCAACCTTGGGTTGTGCTTAATCTTTCTCATGATCAATATTATACTTTGTTTTGTTTCCATGACTAGGATCAGAATTAGGGTTATTAATGGTACCAATAGATCACATTCAGTTTTCTGGTTTTCTAGGTAAGGTGAGCCCTTAAAAAGAAACTCTATAAAGCTTTTTATTCTGGCTCCCTATTTTTTATGGTTTTACTTCCATTTCACTTACTTGATAGTAAACAGCAGCAACACCTATGATGACAAGGATAAATTAATAATTGACACTTATCAGCCAAAGAGTATTGAAATACTTATTTATATTTTTAATTGAAATAACATTGTATTATAATATATAAATTTCAAGGGTAAACAGTTACTTTAAATGGACAAGAAATTTGGAGAGTATCTGAAAAACTTTAAAATAATGCCATATATTACTATTTACATAAAATGTGGATATAGGGCATCAGATCAAAGATTGCTTGAGATGAAGGGCTTTGTCCTCCTCCTCTTGCTTTTCCTCCATTCTCTCCTCCTGCTTTTTCATGAGCTTCTTCCTGAAACTTCTAGGTTCTGTTTGGTACTTACAATGTAAGTTCCACATCTGTCCTCTGCTTTATCTCAACTACCTAACATATAAGAGCTGCTGAATAAGATTTATTGCCTATGTATATATAGTTGATGACCAGCAGATATAGGGAGAAGTTTGGCTTTCGTCTAGATCTTTCCTTCCTCATAATCCAGTCAAATATATTTTGGCTGCCAAGGCTGTCGTTGCTCCCCAGAACCACTACCACTGTTTTATTCTAACCCTTCACTGTATAATTTGTTCCTAAACTGACTTCAACCATTGAAAACTCCTTCAGTTACATTCTTCACCATGGTTCCCAGAAGAACTTTCTAAAACTCAGATCTGATGTTCTCTTACTGCTTGAACCCCAACATGGCGCCATATGGCCCTCCTGAAAGTCCATCATAATGTCTCCAGCATGATGGTTGATTACTACATCACCATCGTGGACATGAGGTTCCCCCCTCCAGTCCTCATCTTTGGCCAAGTCAGGTCCAGGAAGCAACCTGGACCCTCCTCTCTCCCACCACTAACTATCCATATAATCTGCATTTCCACCTTACCTGGCTCTCAGTCTTTTGCTCCCTCAGCTCCAAATTTTCCTGTCTTCGCAATGACTCTGGTTGATCTATTTGCTAACTTAGCTTCAAAATTCACTAACCTCTTCCACTCCATTTCAGTAGCACATTCCCAAGATGCTTTCTTGCATCTACTCATTTCCTAGACCTCACCCACTCTGAAATCATACTTTATTAGTCAATCTACAATTAAAACATATAATTTCTTCCTTCTTACTCCCTTGCTCTTATTACATCTGCTCTTTTACCTCATGACCTCTATTATTTTGGTTGCAACTGTTCTAAGCATCTACCCACCTCACTGACTTTGCATGCTATCCACCAAAGAACATTTTATACTCACTAAATCATTTTATACTCACTTCCATACAGCCCATTCATTCATCAAACTGCGGTTAAGATTGCAACCCATTGCTTCACTAAAGCCACTGATGCCCTTTTGATTACCAAATCCTATGGGCTATTATCAGTCCTGACATTCCCTTATCTTTCCTTGGCATTTGCATCCACCAACTCCTTTCTTGGTTTGTTACTGTTCTTCCCTGGTTCTCTCTGGTCTCGTCTTCCCAGCCTTTTGCATGCATTTGTGTTGCCAAGAGAATGTTCTCAGCCTTCTTCTCTCTAGTTGTCTTATAATTCCATGATGTAAACTATTATTCATTCCAAATGCCTGCCTTCAGCTGAGGTTCCTCTCTTATGCCCAGACCTAAATATACTGGTGTCCCTGTATTTCATCACAAAAAACTCAAGCCCCACAAATCCAAAACTGAGCCTATTATCATTCAAAATTTTATCTTTTTATGTTTTTGTTGTTATTAATAAATTGAATTACTCTCCATCCAGGAATGTAGGAATCTATTCAAACCATGAATGTAGGAATCTACACAAACTTCTCCATTTTGTCATGGAGGAATTGAATTCTTTTTCTTCTATTAATAACTCGCACTACCCTTCTCCTTTCTTGCCACTGTGTGTTATTCAAACCCCACCATTTCTTGCAACGTTCTTCCTAAACTGATCTCTCTACCCCTAAGCCTCATACTCATCTAGCCTATGCTCCTCACTATAATGTCAGGGATCTTCCTAAACACAAATCTCATCTTATTATGCTCCTAGATCCCTTTGCTCTATAGTTGTGGCTCCTACATATGGTTGCATGTTAGAATCCCCTAGGGAGATAATTCAGGAAAACTACCACTATAGATTCAAATTAAAATGTTGGGAATTACATTGGATATTGGCAATCTCAAATTTCCCATGCAATTTTATGATACAGCCAAAGAAGAACAAATATTCTACTGTAAAATCAAAGGACCATTATCTCGACATGCAAAGCCTGCTTCTCCATTTCCATTTCCTGCCTCCATTCACTCTGTGCACAGCCATCTGATGGCATTGTTTCCAGTCTGAAACTCCCTTTCACCACTTGTCTGAAAATACTTATTCATCAAGTCAAGGCATTGGTCATGTCACCTGCGATGGGCTGAACTGTGTCCTCCAAAATTCATGTGTTGAATTCCTAACACCCCAGTACCTTAGAATACAACTGTATTTGGAAATAGGACCTTCAAAGTGGTGATTGAGTTGAAATGAGGCCTTTAGGCTGGGGCTTCATCCACTCTGATTGATCCTTATAAGAAGAGGAAATCTGGACACAGAGTACATCAGGGACGTACACAACAAAGGAAAGACTGTGTCAGGAGTCGTGAGAAGACAGCCATCTACAATCCAGGAGAGAGGGCTTAGAAGAAACCAAAGTGCCAACACCTTGATCTTGGGCTTTTAACCTCAAGAACTGTGAGCAATAAATTTCGGTTATAAACTTCAATTAAAATATATTTATTTGAGGTAACACTGGTTGACATTACTGTGTGTGACTCAGAGGAAAAGGTTCACACCTGATTGCATTCCTCACCCCTCCCCATGCCTAGAGTACCCACGTCCCTTTATCGTATACCATTGGGACCTCTCCCCACTTTGTTCTCAACCCATCTCCCCTTCCAGTGGCCTCAATTTGCAGTCATTTCTAGACTTTGTTTTGGTTTAGTTCTATCTGTTCCTTTGCTTTGTTTTTCTACATTCCACATATGAGTGAAATCTTTCAATATTTGTCTTTCTCCCTCTGGCCTATTCCACTTAGCTTAATCCCCTTCAATTCTATCCATGTTGTTACAAATGGCAGTTCTTCTTTTAATGTAGCACATATACATGATGGGAAATAAATTTCTGTTCAAAGTACCCAGTCTGAGTATTTTGTTATAGCAGCCTTGGCAAACTCATATTTCACCCATGCTGAATCATTGCTGATATCACCCTTCCCACCAGGAAGAATTGGCCCTTCCTTTGTCTCTGCACATGTTCTCTACCCTGGAAAGTTCACAGACTGCCAGACTTAGCTCTTTAATATTCCTATTATTGTTTTTTTTTCAAATATCTAGATTCTATAACTCTGGAAAATAGATGTTTCATCTTAGTTGTCTTTAGTAGCTGTTATGCTCAATAAATATTTGTAGAAGTGAAATAAGTTTATGAGATAACTTAAAGGGAGAAGTGTTCATCTGGCTTCATTTCTTATTTGATCTCCAGAACAATGTGAAGCTCCACAGATGTGCCATGCCTGCACATATCAGGGATGCACCTCCTGCCAGGAAAGCTTTTGTATCTTTTCTCTACACAGCCAGGTCCACATTTTCCTTAAAATTTATCTCAGCAGGTCTTCCCCTGGAAAGCCATCATGGTTTGGGTGAAGAAGGCCATGTTCACCATAATGAATGCATGCTCCATTAATTATAAATGGTTGTTCAATCACACACTCTCCTAGACTGTGAGGAAACAGAATGTATCATTTTTTGTACACACTTATCTTTGTTTTCTCAGAGCCTATTATGATTGTGACATGCAATAGGCACTCAATGAATAGTTCTTAAATGAAGAAATTATGTTCCCCTATAAGGTTGATGAGCATGGAATAAAACTTTGCATTAGATAGCATTAACCATTTGATGTCTGGTTCTAAAACCACTTCCTTCCTTATAGTGTGTATCAGAAAGTGAGGCTTCACCACAACTTTCCAACAAGATTCCAATCTACCAAGGTCATCTGAGTTCTACTCTCCACTGGGCGCAAGCAGAAAGAGCCACCTCCATTTGGAACAGGAGCAGTCATTGTAACAAAGGCAAAAGAAAACATAGCAAGCCATAGGCCAACTCTTAAAACTTCTGCTCAGAAGTGACACATGGCACTTCCATTCATATTTTACTGGTACATGTCACAGAGCCACATCTGAACTCAATAAGGATAAAATTTTAAGTCCTCTCAGAAAGAATGGGATAAACTGACAAAATCTACTATACAACAATTACTAGTAATGATAGTAATGAGTTCAGGAAATGTTGTTGAGAATCTGAAGAGACTAGGTGGTCAGAGATCAGAGGGTGGAGTAATGGAGAGAAAATAAAAATCTAGAAATGCTCAGAAGGTGGTTCTTGGGTATCAGCAAGTGCAGGTGTGGAAACTGTCCAACCAGGGAAAGAACTACACAAAAGAATCAGAGGGAACAGTGTCTAGAGCTCCTCCAGGACTAGGAATAGTGCCCATTCCCATGTGTCAGAGTGGAAAAACTCACAATTCATGGGACATTGGTAGAGTGCTCAGAGTTCTAACTCGAAAAGGGGAGGATAACATACCATAGAATAACTGTTGCTGTGTTTCCACCTAACAAATCAAAAAAGCAAGACAGAAAATCCAACTGTTTCCAAGCACCTTAATTATCCCTCAGAATAAAGTTCAAGAATATGTGTTAAAACTCAAAAATAATATAGCACCAAACAAGGTAAGATCACAATGTCTGACTTCCAAACAAAAATTTTCAGGCATGAAAAGAACAAGTTCCTACTTTAAAAAAAAAAAAAAAATCAAACTCCAACGTAGAAAAAGAAGAACAAGAACATAATAAAGATCAAAGCATAATCCAATGACTACAAAGCAGACTAAAGAAATCATTGAAACCAAAAGCTGGTTCTTTTAAAAGATTAAGATCAATGAAAGTATTATGTTGTCTAGGCAGACCTGCATACCAATCCATATAAGATGAAAAAAATATACAGGGCTTGGTCAAAATTATAAAATTCTGCTTTCAAAAGATATTAAGGAATGATAAGATAAATTATAGAATGGGAGAAAATGTTGGTAAGCCATGTATATAATACAGGACTTCCATCTAAACTATATAAGAAATTGTCAAAATTTAACCCCATTTTTAAAAATAGGTAAGAGATTTGAATAGTCTTTTTACTATTAAAGTTAGACTGATGGCAAAAAACAAACAAACAAGCAAACATGAAAAGAAACTGAACATCATTGGTCATTAGGGAAATATAAATTAAAATCCCAATAAGATATTTCTAAATCCCAGTAGATGACTTAGAGAGAGGCCACACCAGGGGGGTTGAGATGTGGAGGAACAGGAATCACCAGACCCCAAAGCTGCTGAGAATGTAACATGACACACAGACTTTGAAACAGTCTGGCAGCATCTTAAAAAGGTAGATATATAATATCACAGAAGTCAGCCAGTCCCTTCATTCCAGGCATTTACCCAAGAGAAATAAAAGTGCGTCACCACATAAAGACCTGTAAGCAAATTCATAATAACCGTATGTGAAATAGCCTGAAACTGATAGTGCCCTAATGTCTGTCAACTGGTAAATAATTAAACTGTGATACATCATACAATAACATATTATTTAGAAATAAAAAGAGATGCACTGATAAATACAATAACACGATGGATTTCAAAATAATGTTGAATGAAAGAATCCAGACCAAAAACTTATAGTTTGATTCCATTTATTTAAAATTTGAGAGAATGTAAACTAAACCCGTAGTGACAGAAATCCAAACAGTAGTTGCCTGGTAGAGGGGCAGGGGGATGGGAAGGAGGAATTGTACTGGACCAGGAGGAAACTTCTGGAACCGATATATATACATATATGTATATACTCATTATCTTGATTATGGTGGTGGTTTTTATAAGTGTACACATATGTCAAAACTTATTAACATGCACAGTTTATAATATATCAATTTTACCTCAATAAATCTCTTAAAAAGTGTTCTTATGTCAAATGGCACAAGGAATTAATGAATAATTATTGTCATCATAATATTACTTTAGAAAGCTAGAACCCCCTTATCCACTTATCCAACTTCTCATTAATTATCACAGAAACACATTTGCACATGTAAATGAGGAAATTACATAAGGCTATTAATTGTGCATTGTATGACATTGCAAAAAATTGGAAATATATTTAACTCACAGATTTTAACTTAAGTCCCATGTGATTTTGCATTTACAGAGGAAGTATTGCTTAAGGATTAAGAACATTGGTCCCTAAATAGACTGCCTGGTTCAAATCCAGACACAATTACAAGCACATGGTCATGTAAATCACTCAGTCTTTCTGAACCTCAATTTCCTTACCCCTGAAATGGAAATAAGTGTCTGACTCATAAGAATATTGTGAAAAGTAAATGAGATATGCCTGGAAAGTGCTCAGTACAGCATTTGATAGTAGAACCTGCTGAGTACTTATTACCTGTGACAGACCTTCCCCAAACAGTAATAAAGTCTCATCCATTTACCTGGTAATCTGATTTCCAGTAGCCTCAATTATAACTCTCTACAGTGAACCTCAGAGGAAGTTTTTAAAAGTATGAGGGAATCTCCGCACAGCTTTCCATAGTGGTTGGACCATTTTGCACTCCCATCAGCAGTGCAAGAGAGTTCCTTTTTCTCCACATCCTTGCCAACATTTGTTGTTGCTAGTCTTTTTAATATGTGCCATTCTCACTGGTGTAAGATGGTATCTCATTGTAGTTTTGATTTGTATTTCCCTGATTACAAGTGATGTTGCACATTTTTTCATATGTCTGTTGGCCATTTGCATTTCTTCTTCAGAGAAGTTTCTTTTTAGCTCTTCTGCCCATTTTTTGACTGGATTATTTTCTTTTTGTTGAGTCTCATCAGCTCTTTGTAGATTTTTGTGATCAGTCCTTATCATTAGATTCCTCAACCTGCTAAAGATGGAGCTTCCATATGATCCAGCTATTCCACTCCTAGGTATTTACCCAAATGACACAGAAACATTAATTCCAAAGGGCACCTGCACCCCTATGTTTATAGCAGCACGATTTCCAATAGCTAAGCTATGGAAACAACCCAAATGCCCAAAAATAGATGACTGGATCAAGAAGATGTGGTACATATACACAATGGAATATTACTCAGCAATCAAAAAAGATAAATACATGTAATTTGCAGGAACATGGATGGAGCTGGAAGGGATCATGCTCAGTGAAATAAGCCAGAAAGAAAAAGAAAAATACCAGATGGTCTCACTCATAGCAGGAATCTAGAAAACCTAAATAAGAGACCAGGAAAAAGACTAATTATAATAAAGTAAAAATCAAAATCAACAAGCAACTATAAACCAGAGATACACTACATGGCAAGGGCGGGGTGGGGGGGTGGGGAGGGAGTAGGATCAAAACAAGGGGGGGTGGGAATTGTATGGGGACTATAGCCAAGATGAAAATGCATACATTGTGCAAAAATGAAAAATGATGTAAAAAATATATAAAATTAAAAAAATATAATGAAAGTGTGAGGGAGCTTTGAGGAATATATGAAAGAAACATGTTGCCTTTAATTCACTGATAGGTGAGCACCTCACATAAAGCTTGAGGAAAGGGCTGTGACTGAAAAGGGTGTCTAAGATATTTAATATTAAGGTAAATAATATCATTGAGCATTAAGGTAGTAGATGTTCAGAATTAAAACATTTAGATGAAGAAATTTTAAAGATCATCTTTTCATCTTCACAAATTTAGAAGAACCTCAGGGCCACAGTAACCTGCTGTTCTCCAGGTCACGGCTCCTTACCTGAACCAAGGTGGAACCTCAGGTTGTCCAGGGTTCATGTTCCAGAGGCCTTTCCTCACATGCTTCTGCCATCTGATGTAATAATTCTCAATTGGAATGTTTAAGAAGCCAAGGATCTGAATAATGCCATTTAAATAATTCTCCCTAAAGAGGCTGAAATTAAAGAAAAATCTGTGCCCGTTGTGAGACTTGCATTATCTGGGGAATTGAATTCTTTGGAACAATTTGTTCCCTGATGCTGATGAATTAATGAGGCATCATTGCTCAACAGTTTATTTACAAATGAATCTATAGAAGCATAACATTTAGAACTGTTCTCGATTAGTTATTCTTTCAAGTTTACTCACTCAAGTATTAAATCTTCCACAATCATGAATTTCCTTTGGGAACAAATCTTCTGGTTTTGATAGTTCCCACTATTGGAAAGTTTTTATTGATATTTGACCTATTTTTTTCTCTCCTTACTTTTAGCCCACTTATTCTACTTATCCTGTTTAGATCAGGCTACATAATTTTCCCCAAGTGCTTATGCTTTTCAAATATGTTATGACTCATCCAAATCATCATTTAGTAAGGCTCTCCACATGTACTACTTCAGTATTCTTATAGATCGTGTTCTCTTTGCTAAAATAAATCTCTTGTAATCAGATACAATGCTCCAGGTAGAATATCAGTGCACTTGAAGAGAGAGGAGCTAAGTGTCCTTGAGTCTGTTATTTAGTATAATAGGGAGAGCCTGTGTTTTAAAAAATGGGTATTATCTGTTACATTAAGTAATATACTTCCGCCAATGTTTAGCATACTAATTTTTAATTTTTTTCTGTTTATTAGCTACCAGCTATCAAAAAATTTTGTTTTTCAGATCATATTTAACCAAATAAGTGAGTCAATATATTTTGTATCATTTCTATTGAATGTCTTTTGTTATTCTTAATTTCCTCTGTTACCTAGAAATAATTCCTACCCTGTACAGTGAATGTGTGCATGGAAAATTATGCATGGAAGAGTTAAACAATATTTGGTACTAACTAGGTGCTTCATTATTAGCTTTTCCCCACCATCAACCCCATTGCTCACTTCCCACCCGTGCCTTCCTATCTTGAATATCCCATGTGCTACCTAGGCTGTGCCTTTATTCCCTAAGGCTTGTTGTTGATTGATGCTGCAGCTCTCTCATTTCCATCTTCCCTTGATCATGTCATTATTTCCTTTTGTTTACAGACTTTCAGCCTTGTTTTTCAACCAAGTGCAGTCTCTCTGATCCTAACCGATTTAAATTCATTTTGTCAGTAAAATCTCAGGAGACGGTATCACGGCCTTTACTAAAATTCCAATATAACATCTGCTGAATCTTATAGTTCAAGCCAAAAAGAAGTTATTGCATTTGTATAGTTTAATTTTTTCTTTTTAAACTCTCGTTACATACTGCTGCTAAGTTGCTTTTCTATAGGTGTTTCGTTTACCATCTTATAATCTAGAACATAGGTGCAAGTCTATTTTTAAATGACATGATTTTTTTCTACTCATAAATATAGTGCCAGCTCATAGTACAGATTTTGAAAACACAAGAGAAGTGTAAAAAAAGAGCAAGAAAATACCTGCAATCACATTGCAGAGATAACTCTGTTAACATTTCTGTATCTTTTGCTCAAATATATCCAAGTTGGATACAAGAAACAATATACATATTCCCTTTTGTATAAAACAGTAAGTTTTAATAAGTGCAATTTTGTTTTCACTTTTTCCTTAATTTTCACATTAAAATTTCCCATGTAAGTTAAAATAATTTTACTTTCTAAATACAGCATAAATTTAAACCATAACTCAATAGCCAATGTAAACACATACTGTAGAGCAGTGAACTTCAAAAGAATTAGGGCATCATTACAGATTTTAAACAAATATGACTTAGGGGTTTTATTTAAAATTTCTGCTTTTCATTAGGGGCTGTCTTTGAAACTCATCATTATATCCTAATGATTCTCAATTTCTCCATTGCCTTACTTTATTATAAATCTCTAGATGGTAATAAATAATTGAAAATCCAAAATTAGATGACATTAGGGACAATTTTGTTTTCAGTGTCTTTCCATGAACTAACTTGCACTATTTTTTTTTTTACTTCTAATACACAAGACCCTCTTAATCTTGCAGTACTACTACAAACCATCTATATTTTTTAACTCGACTTTAATCTTCAGTTTCCTTACCCCTACCCCTCAATGCTTTTTTTAGCGAATTTTTATAATACTAAGTATGCTTGTTGATCATTGATAGTTTTCCTTACATTTTCATACTTTCAGTAAATTCCAACTAGGTTGACTGAATGCAGATGCTGCTGCTTTTTTATGATGCCCAGATTCACCTATGTATAAATCTGAAACATACTTGGAGGCTCTATTTTAGCTCTGGGAAGTTTAGCATACAGTTGTGTTGTTCTATCGGCCAGTAGTATCTACTTTATGACAAGATATAGTTTGCCTACTTAACAGGGGAAAAGACTGCTCCTCTTTTCCTCAGCTGAGATTTTCAAGAAGGACACCATTTAGACACTCTGTTGTTGTGTGGGTATTTAAGGGGGCAACCTTCCCAACACATAGTGTTGCACTTCTACCCTTGAGGGTCTCTTTCCAGCTGTAGGGATTCTACTAGATTTTGAAATTCATGAGTACAATGACAGAATTTGCTCTTTTCTGTATCCCCGACATCTGATTCAATTGCCTGACCCCTAAAAGATGCTGGAATCAAAATGAATAATCACATACAGTAATATACACCATTTACCAAAACACTCCATTCCTTAAACACTTTCAAATGACTTACCTAAATGTCATTACCCAAAAAAGCAATAGTGTTGTGATTAAACTAGTGGGTTAGGGAATTAGTCTGCCTAGAATGGATCCCCAACTCTGCCGCTGACTTATTTGCTTTATAAACTTGGACTGGTGACTAAAGTTTGTGCCACTTCAAAATGGGGATGATTTTCAACTTCAAAATGGGGATGATCTTACCCACTAATTTAAAAGATAACAATTAGTTGCACATTTCTTATGAGTGTCTTGATGTACTACATGCTGAATGAATATTAACAGCAATTACTAGCCTGAGAGGTCTGTAATGTAGCACAAGAGAATACTCAATTCACAATGGACTGCATCTAATGTAAGTCAGCAGACTCTAAAGTGATGCCAATGAAGAACAATCATCTCAAGAGTATTTCTGAGCATATACATTATTTTTAACTTTTTTATTTTCTTGCATCATTGTTCATTTTTGTAAAATATTTTATATCTCCCCTCTGGTCATGTCCATAATTCTCCCAACTGCCACATCTCCTGTGAACCCTTATCATAGCCCTTTGCTGAGCATATACATTTTTATTTGAAAGGGAATACGGGGGGATTTCCTTTCTGGATAAAAAAACACAGAAAGATCACACAATAAAACAATACCACTAGCCCTGTATGATTAATTTCTGTCTCTATTTAGGCTCCTCTTTCATTGTATTTCAAGTCTAAGCCCAAACTCTGCAGTAAGAGTCCAGCCTCCTTAGGTCATAAAGTTCTGCAAGACACACAAGATGGCTAGGTAAAAATAAATTAAAAAACATGGGCTTGGGTTACTTTTTTAGCCGTGTTAGATTGTTTTCACATATAAGTTTCATATTAATTTGAAAAATAAATGTAGATTGAATGATTGACTTTATTGTCAAGATAGCCCCAATGTTTTCTTTCAATCTTGAGTGAAGTCACCGTCATCCTCCCCCTTGGGACTTCCATGGGTTCTTCTTTTTTTTTTTTTTTAATAGAGGCATGTTTTATTTATTTATTTATTTGTTTGTTTGTTTTGTTTATACATGCACTGGGTACAGTCAGAAGCGTGGGAGGGTGAGAGAATTCACCAGAGCCAGAGCAGGGAGCAGAGCAGGCAGAAGGACCGAAGTACACTACTGAGGGGAGCAGCGGGCAGCAGGAGAGGTCCATGTGGGACCCTCCTCCAGTGGCCGGGGAGCAGCTGGGTATTGAACCGTTGCTGCAGAGGCCGCGGGCAGCTTCGCAACCCAGCGCTCAACCACTGCGCCACCGGGGAGGCCCACTTCCATGGGTTCTTTCTGTCCCTTTGGTTTGGCTCCCATTTTCTTTGCCTGGAAATTGCCAGAGACCAGCAGTTACTGTTACCATTTTTAAAAAATTTTAAAAGTGAGAAAGCACTTTAGCTCCTTGGGGACAGATTGGATGGTTTGCTCTGGGAACAGAGATACTTAAGCTCGGTTTCCCATAGCATGTTGCAGTGGGCTGTCTGAGACAAATGAGTAATCTCCTTGAATGAATGAGCTTAGCTCAACAAATAGCTGTGGATGAAATGAAACATTATGTTAGTAATTTAAAGGGGCCATTGTCTTTGAAAATATCATTTTCTTATAAAAATGGACACTAAAACAATAGTTAATAGACAAATGTCTGACTCGGTGATTCTGGGTAAGACATGCTATCATTAATTTTTTTTTAAGATTTATTTTATTTTATTGGGTATGTAGAAGAACTGGGGTGTAGGCCAGAGGTGTGGGGGCAAGAGGGTGAATTTACTGAAGTACACTGCTGAGAGCAGCAGCAGCTGAGACAGGAGAGGTCTGCTGTGCCATGTGGGTCAGCTCCCTGGCAGGGGATCGACCTCATGCCGCAGTGGTGATAGCACTGAAACCCTACCCCTATGCCATCAGAGAGACCCCAGACATGCTTCATTAAAACCTTGGTGAACTAGCAGCTTTGTCTTCATTGAGAATGACAAGATAGAAGGTGGCAGAGGTGAGTTCGGATATAATAAAATTTAAACTGCAAGGTTTAAAGCAGGTTTATACCAATGATATTTTAATAAGAATTAAAAATAGTAAATAAAAATGAAGTACATTTCTAAAGTGGTAGGGAAGTCTCTCTGGAGATCTCCAGTGGGCTCAGTCAGGCACTGAGGAAAGAGTAAATGGCTTGTCAAAAGGATTTTCCTTTGATTCAACAATGACATATGCTTGTGTTGGGTAAAACTCTGTTCCATATCCCTCTTTCATTAAACTTGTCTATTGCCAAATAAAGCTATCTTTAAAAAAAAAAAGTTGGAATTCAGAGTATGTTGGCATCTTGAGAGTTAAACCTTTTTGTGGGCACTGTCACCCTCTCCCTGGCTTGAAGTCCTCTCTGATGTGTAAATTTCTTTTGCCAATTTGGAATTTATTTGGCCACTTTCTGCCCATCATGAATTTCCCCCTGACTTGTGAATTCATGCTCTCCCTAGCAGTCATTCATTAAGTAGATCCATTTTTCCCTCTCAAAGAAATCGATTAATGTTTTCTTTTTGAAAAATAGCTACCCAGAGGAAAGTACCACTGATTGTTAAATACTGAGCAACTCCTAAGGGAAGATACAGCTTTTGCTCCAGAGAAAGTCTTCAAGACCCAGAGCCACGCCTGGGGGGATTATATGGAGTCCCTGCCCAAGACAAGGCTGAGGGGAGCCTTCCTGCAGGGTGGGTTGGAGCTTCGGGGTCTCAGAGAGCACTCTAGAGATGAGAAACCCCAGGACCAGAAACGTTCCTTAAGTGGTAAGGCAGGGTTTCATTTATAACCCCACAAAGCTTTGTGCTAATCAGTGCTAGAAAATTAGGTGAGATGATCTCAAAACTGAGTCAAACAAATTTGCTTTGTTGGCTAATGATGTGGAAACATCAGGTGATCCTTATTCAACTTTGTTTCTGTCTTGCCCCCACCCTGTGGACTCCCCGATGTGAATTAATGGCTTTTTACTTAGTAAACATTTCTTTGAATTTGAACCCTGATCTTTGTAATTTCTGCCTAAATATATGCACATGTGGTATTTTGGTTTTTTTTTTTTAATTTTTTTTAACTTTCTCTAGCTACAATGTTTACATAATGTGCTTTCTGAAGAACCAAGTCATTTTATACATTCAATTTTGTTTCTCGATTTTCTGGGAGCATGAACTTCTTTTCTCCCCACTCCCTCTAAATTTGGATTTTGTTAATAGGTCATTCCCAGAGGAAAGCTTTCAGGCAGATTTCCTCTTCAGGGGCAGAATGTGTAGGAGGAAATCTCTGTGGTTCTTTTCTCTTTCTCTTTCTTACCCTCTTCTGTTTCCTTCATTCTCTCTCTATTTCTTATTGTCACTGTTTCTTCAATAGTATTTGGGAAATATGGACTCAACAGACACCCTTTAATGCAGTCAGTATAATTAAGTAGAACAAGATCACCCAGACCCTAGAGAGGATACAAAAGTGAGTTAGATAAAAGATGGAGAAACTGACTACACAAGACAAGCAGCCCCCCTGCTTTCCAGAAACAGGGCCCCTTAGCCATGGGTGGTATCTCTTGCTTCCTAGAAGATGACCACTGCAAAGTGGATAAAAACACTCCAGTGAAACAGAGATAATCAAATTATCATTTGACCCTAATTTTATTATTTTGATCTTTTTTAAAAAGCCATTCATTATTGTTAAGTCAGAAAACATTCTAGTGTCATTCACATTTTATCCCTATTTCTTTTTCCAAGAGACCAAACAGTAATAATTAAGAACATATAAGTGCCAAATAGAGCAGAAGAAGAATGAGGAATCCCTTCTGCAAAACCGGCAAATGCTGTATTTGGTTTCATAAGGAGCCGGTATTTACTCTTTGTTTTGATTAAATATACCAGTGTCAGAAAGCATTTCCCATGATATTATTCCCCAAATCCCCTAACAGTGATGGTCCATTTGCCTGTTGCCTGAAAGCAAAAAATTCTGAAATCAGCTTTGATTAAATGAAGAATTTTATTGCCTGACAAGCAACGGAGAAGGGAAAACTTATGTTCATAAACACATTCTCCCCAGGCTTCTGGAAGGGGCTCCCTTTTATTTGGAGAATTTGTATGTCATGAATTCAGGGTGGCATTTCAGTCATTTGCAACAGCTCTCCTCAAGCACCCAGCCCTCCTGCACGTGTCCCACTCATGCACCACCTTGGGAATATCTACTTGGGGTCAGTTCTGTGGCTGCTGCTTCTCTCTCATATCCCTGAGAAAAGGCACATGTTGTGCAAATATTCTATCTCATAGTTATGATGTAATTACAATGATGATGATGGGCCCTCCCTGGTGGCAGAAAGTGTTAAGCACAGCACTGTGAAGCTATCCACAGACTCTGCAGCACGAGTTCGATCCCAGGCCAGGGAGCAACTCATATGGCACAGCAGACCTCTCCTGTGTTGCCTGCTGCTCCCCTCAGCAGTGTATTTCAGGAGATCTATCTGTTCTGCTCCCCACTCTGTCTCTGGTGAATCCTCTCACCTCCAGCACCTCTGGCCTGTACCCCAGTTCTTGTATGCATAAATGAATCTTTCTTTAAAAAGAAGATGATAGGGCCTCCCTGGTGGTGCACAGGGTTAAGCACCGCACTATGAAGCAATCTGCAGCCTCTGCAGCATGAGTTCCATCCCCTGCCAGCCAGGGAGCAACCCGCATGGCTCAGCAGACCTCTCCTGTCTCGCCCGCTGCTCCCCTCATCAGTGTACTTCAGTCAATCTTCCTGTTCTGTTCCCCACTCTGTCTCTGGTGAATCCTCTCAGCCCTCAAACCTCTGGCCTGTACCCCAGCTCTTGTATGCATAAATAAACAAATCTTCAAAAAAAAAAAAAGATGATGATGGTGATGATATAAAGATTTGGTTCCTAAGAACCAAAGATTTGATTACCATGGCACTTTTCCAAAGTCCTTGGCTTTGATGACTGAGTAAAAATGATTGCTGAACTCCTTGCCTTTCAGTCTTCCAAAGGCTGCTCCATTGTAATTTTTATTAGGACTATGCAGAAATGAGATTTTTTTTACTTTCTCTAAGATTAATTTAATTGTGCTATACACAATTGTATATATGGTTGGTTGGTAAAATCAGAATCGATTAGCGTATATGTCTTTTAAACTTACTTACATGTGTAAGAAATATCTCTATGAACATATATGAGATTACTTTGACCCACCCATTTGGGTTTAAGTCCCCTGAAATTAAAAATGAGCTATTTATTCTGATAGAATTGGACATAAAATCGGTAAGCCTTTTTCTTTTGTCACTTGCAATTGTCTTTTTTTTCTGCTCTTAAATTTATGAGGTCTTTATATCTGCTCTGTTTTCTTCAGATTTTTTCTTATAGTTCCTCTTCCAACAGTGTCTCCTTTTTACCAGTCCCTGAAGAGCCTCTGTTGTCATCATTTAACATTTGAACAGCAATAATATTTTACAAAATGCTTTACAATTGCCTTTTACAAGTTATTCTCATACCTTCAATAACTCCGAGGTTATTATTCATAGTCCAGCGTAGAATTTTGTTATTATATGTAGTAGGACATTCCTCTTGACTTTCTCTTTTCCAGTAGGCTTGAAATTTTCACTAGAAATCATGTTCAGTTTTCAGCTGCACAGGTTTTGAATACATTAGTTATAGGAGCCTTAAAACTTTCTTGTGGTTTTTTGTCCTAATATAGGAAATGCCATTTTAGATCAAAAGGAAAGTATTTTATTTTGTCCCTTCAGACTCTCTGAAACACATAAGAATATGGAGTAATTTGATGCACATAATATTGAACCTGGAAAATCCTCAAATAGTAGATGAGATAAAAAATACAGTAGTTCTAAGAAATATGAGTTATTAGAATACAAATTATAACTGCAGACCTATTCCTGCTCAGGATTTTAAAAGCATATTTTTTAAAAAGATTCTTTGTGTCTTCACAGCTAACAGAAATTCAGATATGCATCACCACTCAGTTGAGAGATTTAATATGAATGTTGATTTACTGATGCACGTTATTTAAAGAGTATGTACATGTTTCTTCTCTTCCTGTTCTCAGATAGTTGACCCAAAGAGTGAAGCTTTGAAGCTCTTTTTCTAAACACCAAAATTCTCTCAAGTTGTGTAAGATTTAGTCACTGACAAATACTTCAGAAAATCTGTGCAAAGCCTTTATACGAAACCAACAATGAACACTCACACAGGTTTCTGCCACAGCACATCAGGAGCCCCTTTAGAGAAACTTGGAGGAAGATCAGTGTTGTTGGACTGTTTGCCTTTTGGAAGATCTTTCACATCTGAGGAGATGGCCTGCTTCCTCTCACAGCTTCTTTAAATCTTGTGCATAAGAAACAACTCTAGCTAAGGTCAACAGATTTTTCTCCTAGATAATATTTGACTTTGGGGTTATAATGGGCCTATTTTTCATTTATTTTACTATAGTTTACCTAATATTTAATTCATTTCTCTAGAGCGGTGCTTCCTACACCTATTCATATCAAATCACACATGAAATGATTATAGTTGTATAGCAGAGCTGAGTAAACTGAAGTTTATGGGGCTTGGTAAAAGAAAAATGATGTGTTTTTACCTTATATAGCTATGTTAAGAAAAAACACAAATGTTAAAAGGGATATTACATATTGAATTTGTATATAACTTCCAAATAAAATATTTTCAAATTTTTAAATGAAAATGAAGCTTGCTTTAGTGTATATAACATTTTATTATATAATATTATGACTTAACTGGCTAAACATAATTTCTAATCAAGATATCTTTAATAATTATCTCTTCACATTCTTGGTAGAAATTTTGTTCATGTGAATAGAAGGTAGCAAATAGTAAAAACGTATTTAGCACTTTTATTCCTTTTGACAGACTTTATCCATCAAGAGATTCAATTAATTCAAACTCTTTAAATTAAGCATAAATGGCATGTTCATATTTGGAATCTAACAACTCTTTCTTTTCACTCATTGGTAAGCATATTTGAATTTCTTGTTATATGACATTTCAAATCTAATTGACATAGTCTTTTTTTTTTATTTTTTACATCACTGTTCATTTTTAGACAATGTTTGCTTTTTTTCCTCCTAATTGATATATTCTTAAAAATCAAGTATTTCAAAATACTGATATTTTCCTCAACAATACAGGTGTTACTTGGTCTTAATAAACTTTTATAAAGATCCAAATTATTGTATTGACCAAACATCACCAGCAAATTATTTTAAACTCAATTTCCTAAAGTTGAAATTTTCGCTTTGCATGATGTATTGTTTTCCCATAATCTTTGCAAATATTCATTAAGAAAGCCATATTGAAGTCAAGACCTGTATTTCCACAAATCTGCGAAGTGAAAAACATCCAACTTTCTTTTCAGTTTTTTTTTAAACTGTTGAGAAAACTCTTCCTTTGGACAGCCAATGCAATTTAATATGAGATGGCAGGAAGTGGTACTCTGACATTATTTTTTGCAAAAATCTGAAAATAGATGGGACTATGGAAGCTTGCACTTTATTGAATTTCCATTTTGATAATATGTGTAATTCAAATATGTAGACTGAGAGCTGTATCTGAGAGCATCTTTGTGGATAAAATAATGTATCACTAAATCTTTGCATGTTCTGTAGGAATTCTTGATGTAAACTGTCCTGTGTTTATGCCATAATGAATTGCTTATTTCTAATAGCTATTTCAATTACAGTAGTTTAGTAGGGAACTTTCTGTGGAGTAAATAAGGTTCTTCTGAGTATTTTTCTTCAGGGTTCCAACAAATGTTATTATTATCAGTATTATTCAGCAATGAAAACTCCTCTTGTTTTATAATCTTCTGAGCAATGTTATCCTTAAGTCGCCTGACATGTTATCAATGAATCTATAAATACTATTATTAAAAAAAGTGGTTTCCTTTGGATGGATCCACACACTTCATGGATGGATGATCTGATGGATCCACACACTTCATGTATATGTGTGGTAAAACCAGCAGTTCTGTGATTATATGAGCAAGTTTGAGCAAGCTATTCTTTATACCACCTTTTAAGTAGGTCTTTGAGTTTAGTTTGTTGTTCTTGTAATTGATGTCTTTTTAAAAATTATGGTTCTTACTTTACATCTTAAGAAGTACAAATTTTTTTGTGTGTCAGGATGAACCTTTTATGGTAAGGTGTCAGGGATTCTTTTCTGGGGCATTGTTTCATTTAATGATTTTTCTATTTAAGTAATATATTTAGACTAAAAAAAAATTTATCAAAGCACATGAATTAAATTTGGCATATCTTTTTTTTTTTGTCAATTTAGCAACTTAGACTTCTTACTTTGGTTACTGAATTTGTCTTGTTGATATGATGATATATTCAATTGGTTTTGCAACTGGAATGAAAACTGAAAAACTATAAAAAGCAAACCTACCTAAAGTTCTTAACTATCAGCATTTACAATTCCTATGTCTGATTTTTTTCCAGATATGTTTTTAGGTTGTTTAAATTTAGAGGAAATTTTAAAAATACATTTAATAAAATTGAGTGAATATTCAAGTAGTGAAATATTAATTTTCATTTAATTCATTAGATAAATTTATAAAACTAAAAAATACAAATATCAATTACTCAAAAGTATAGCAAAATACTTTTGAAAGTTTGATTTTCTAAAACTTTAAATTCTAGAGTCCCTTTAAAAAGTTGACTTGATGGAATTATTTTGGAAAGAAATAAACTTTTTTTCTTTAATTTCTGAAAATGGAAAATAATTGTGAAATCTCTTTAAAAAATCTGGTCTCAGCCAATTGATAATGCCAAAAGCTAATAAAAACTTCAGCAAAGTGAAATCATAAAATTAGCAAAATCACTTGGCTTCTTTGACCTTCTGCCAACTACTACTGGAGTAAGTAGAATATTTTTTAGATTGATTTTTTTTTTAAATGTAAAGCTGTATCATTATTTCATTGGACCTATTGTTTTGAAGGGAGAAACCTTCAAAAACCCTATTAAGAACCATTATGGTATTCACACCATGCACAAAAACCACCTCAAAATAGATTAAAGAACTAGACATAAGACCTGAAACCATAAAATACATAGAAGAAAATACAGGCGAAACACTACATGACATGCAACTCAAAGACATCTTAACAGACACATCACCCAAAGCAGTGACAGTGAAGGCAAAGATAAACAGTTGGGACTACATCAAATTAAAGAGCTTCTGCACAGCAAAAGAGACAATAACTAAAACAAAAAGAAACCCCACCGACCGGGAGAAAATTTTTGCACACAACACTAACAATAAAGGACTGATCACGAAAATCTATAAAGAGCTGATGAGACTCAACAAAAACAAAGAAAATAATCCAGTCAAAAAATGGGCAGAAGAGCTAAAAAGAAACTTCTCTGAAGAAGAAATGTAAATGGCCAACATGTAAATGTTCAACATCACTTGTAATCAGGGAAATGCAAATCAAAACTACAATGAGATACCATCTCACATCAGTGAGAATGGCACATTTTAAAAAAACTAGCAACAACAAATGTTGGCAAGGTTGTGGAGAAAAAGGATCTCTCCTGCACTGCTAGTGGGAGTGCAAATTGGTCCAACCACTATGGAGAGCTGTGTGGAGATTTCCTGAACTACTAAACATAGAGCTTCCATATGATCCAGCAATCCCACTCCTAGGTATTTACCCAAATGACACAGAAACAGTAATTCCAAGGGCACCTGCACCCCTATGTTTATAGCAGCACGATTTCCAATAGCTAAGCTTTGGAAATAACCCAAATGCCCAAAAATAGATCACTGGATCAAGAAGATGTGGTACATATACACCATGGAATATTACTCAGCAATCAAAAAAGATAAACACATGCAGTTTGCAGCAACATGGATGGAGCTAGAAGGGATCATGCTCAGCAAAATAAGTCAGAAAGAAAAAGAAAAATACCGGATGGTCTCACTCATAGCAGGAATTTGGAAAACCTGAATAAGAGACCAGGAAAAAGACTAATCAATACAAAGTAAAAATCAAAATCAACAAGCAACTATAAACCAGAGACACACTATGGGGGCGGGGGAGAGTGAGGGATGGGGAAAGGAAGGACTAGAGTCAAAATAAGGGAGGGGTGCAATTATATAGGGAATATAACCAAAATGAAAAGCATACATTGTGAAAAGATGAAAAAAGACGTAAGAATTATATAAAGTAAAATATTTAAATAAAAAAGGGAAAAAAAAGAAAAAAAATACATCCCCCTTAAAAAAAAAAAAGAACCATTATGGTATAAAATACTTGAGAATTATTTCTCATATAATTTCTAACTTTCTACTTGACTCAGTCATTTTTCCTCCCATAATCTAGTCTTTAAAGAACTGGATGTGATTTCTAAACCCCACACACTCTCTGGGCTAAGCCAAACCCATGCATAGCTGCCAGTTAGATGTTAAAACTTATCACAGGATAGTAGGTTCGATGGTTTCTCATTTCCACAAAGTCAGGCCCATACTTAGCTTAACATTCGAGATCCTCACCAGTGGATCCAATTGGCCTTTCCTGGTCTAGCTTCTTCTTTCTCTACTTCTGCTCTCCTTGTTGGTGAGCTCAGTAGGCTTTGATAGACTCCTTATAGGAGGAGTGCCAGCGACATGGGGAGAAGTTCTGAGCAGAGGTAATGAATCAGGAGACCTGGGCCAGTTTGCGTTCCTGACATGTCCTTACCTAGTCAGCCTTAAGACATTTGGAATATTTTGTCCTCACAGTGAATCTTGAAGGGATATTCTAGTAGTTACTTTCAAATAACTTCTTCCAGGAAATTATACCTGATCAAACTCCCCGGTATCATACTTCTTTCTTTAACTCTTGGAATATTATATTTGGCCATTTACTGAATTCTCCTTGTGCTATTTTTGCTTTCTTAATTTAATACCAATTCTATTATTTTGCTTTTTGTGTGACACATAATTTCTGAAACAATTTTTTTTTAGAATAGGTAACTTACCCTATAATTATTAAATCACATCAAATTTGTTTGTAAAATCTATTTGAATTATGAAATATTTTGTTATTAAGACTCGGCATATTTGGAGTAGTTTATCTGTAAAGAAGATGGTACTGAAAGACATTGTTGTTTCTTAGCAACCGTAATATGGGTTCTTCTTTTTTTTTTGGAGAAAATATCTAACATTGCAAAAATGTAATAACAACAATGATAATATTTAGAGAAAAAGCAGTTCATTCTCAGAATAAAAGTGTGAATGCTTTTAATTACAATGTATTATTCTCTTCTATAAAATTCAAAAAGAGATCAAAATTTGCATGTAAACCAATTTTCTACAGTGAGTATCAAATGCAGGCAAATATTTATAAAATTTCAGTCATCAAAGTTACACTCTGAATCACAATTTGTTTAACAATCTTTTCTGAAGAAGGTAAAAAAAGCATTCTGTATTTTATCAGAAATTAATAATTCTTTTCTTCTTGAAATTTAATACTGATTTTAGAGATGTATAAAAACAAAAGCAATAGTTGTCAATAACAAATTCAACTTGCACAAACTTATTGATTAATTGCTTATTCTAAGGAGCAGGAAAGGGAAATGGAGAAAATTTGTGTTCTTTTGCAATTGTGTCACTATATTTATGATTTCATCTTCTATTTGACTTTCCAAGGTGTTTATGCATGAGTTGATGGCTTAGTGCTTGTTCTATAATATGAGAATGTAAGTTTTATATTTTTCCTCTAGAAAAAATATTTAAAAAACAAAATAAACACATACTTCCTTTTGGAGAAGCTTTATTTGCTTTTCATCAGCAGAAAGTGGTCAGTACTTGCATATAGTCTTCCTAAAAATAGTCTTCAAGAATATTTTTATGAGCCAATTTACTGATGAGTTTTGGGGCAATCAGTTTGTATATTTTATGTTATTGACTGAAAAGTTTTGCTTTACCAAATAGAAGTAAATGTAACTTTTAAAGATAGTTTCATGAATATATTTAGATTCATAGACCACAGGAGAGAATTTAGCTAGCACAACTCCTTCTTTTCAGAGAAAGAAGATGGTGATACACAGAAGTTTTATTAAATCACTCACTGAATGACAAGATTCCTAGATAAGAGGGATAGAAGAACAGAGGTGTCCCAATTCCTGGTATAGTGTTCTCACACCATTCTTACTTTATTAAATTTTGCTAGTGACATTCTAGTTTTATTTGTAATGCTTGGGAGTATGAGCATGCCACACTGTCTTTTACAAAGATATTAAAACTCCAGACATATAAGCACCTCTCCAGAGTGAGCTGCTCTTAAATCTTTAATGAGGAAGGGAAAAGAGCTGGCGAGGGAGGGGCAAAGATGATTACTGGAAAACTATCTGAAATAAAGACAAGGTGAGGTTTTCAGAAAATTGTAGTTGCAAGTCAGGTCAGGGTAAAATTCTCGTAATGCCCAGCACTTGTATTCTAACCAATTAGCTCCAATTGTCACCAGAATGTTTGCTTACTTAATAAGTTGGAAAAGGGGTCAAGTTGGAGACAAACCAAGATCCAACTTTGGAATCACTTGAAGTAGAGTCTAGTTTACAAAAACTCCTTAGCAAAGGATCATGTTTCTGTCACCACTGGGCTCTGTTTAGTTCCATAAGCACGACTCAGGTTATTCTTCCAAAGTTCCTTCATCAGATACTCAGAAAACATTCATGTTATTTTTGAAATGTATGAGAAACAAACAAAACCATTCTATTCATGGAGGGAATGTCCCTCTAACTTAAAATTAAATTTGAAGAAAATTTCCCCCTTTCCTAGGAATACTAATAAAGAAAAAAATTATCATTTTTTCATGACCGAGAAAAGCTTTACTGTTGATTGGTTGATGAAAGACTTTGGCTCAAAGGTCTGATTCAATCTAAAGAAAAACTGTCACAGTGGAACAGCCTGGGAAAACATATCCATTTCCAGAATAAGTATGGGTGAGAATAAACTCTTGCTTTTCCAGAAGAAATAATTTCTGCAACTTAATCATATCCTTATGTTTCAAGTTAGAATTAGCAGCCAACTGGGCAAAGATACATGGCACAAGTAAATTTTTAAAAATCCATAATCTATCTACTTTCTCCTTGAAATTATATAAATTCAAACTGACTTCCCTCAGTAATCCAACATATTTCTGTGTGCCCCCAGTGCTCATCCAACATTCAATAATCAAGGCAATTATATTTGGTAGAAGGCATATTTGTTGTAAAATTATGTGTTGCAAAGACAATAATGGAAAGCTCTTGATTATTTATTGCCTGTGATCATCTGCATTATTTCTTCTGTTAATTAAGGTAGTAAAGAATGAGCTGTGTTTAAAGTCATGAAGCAAAGCTTGGTTAAAGCTTGGAGTTTTTGATTTGTGTTACCTCTTAAATTCTCTTGAGGTGTAAGTCACACAGGAAGAACATTAACAAATCTCTTCCTGATCCCATTTCTCCAGATCCATTAATATTTTAGGAAAAAATTTGTCAGATCTATCAATAAACTCTGATAAAACTTCTTATAACTATATACATTTTAAATGTTTCACTTTTATGTCTTTCCATTATATTTAAATATTAAACAGCTAGTTGTCACTTTGATGAAACAAGTACAAGTGTAGCAGAAATCCCCAAAATGGTTTAAAATGTAGATCAACGTTGCCCTGTAAAATTATTATATACTCCCTTTTGGTGAAATTAACAAAAAATAACATTTTATGTTCACTACATACAATTATCTTAAATTCCTGTTGAAAATGTTTATTTTTAGAAGTTACAGAGTTTGTAAACAATATGTAGCAAGAATTTGTAACATGGTCTGAAAAAACTATCTTAATTATATACAAATAACTTTGACCTCAAACCCTTTGCAGCAATGTTTGCAAAAGAAATGTCTTCAAATAAAAATAGTATATTTATGTTTGTTTTTTTTTAATTTAAAAGATTAAAATAAAGCAATTAATTGATCTCTTTTCATTTTTTTTCTATATATTCTTTCTAAGATGTGAATGTGTTTCATATGGTATTCTGTAACCCACCTTGCATATTAGTGTATAGGAGATATTTCCACATCACTAAACATTATCTTACAAGGGCCTCCCCTGGTGGCGCAGGCAGTTGAGCACGGCGCTGTGAAGCTGTCCGCAGCCTTTGCAGCGCGGGTTCAATCCCGGCCGACTGGCAAGAATTCCACATGGCGTAGCAGACCTCTTCTGTTGCTCCCGCTGCTCCCCTCAGCAGTGTATTTCAGTCAGTCTGCCTGTTCTGTTCCCCGCTCTGTCTCTGGTGAGTCCTCCCTCTCACCCTCCCACGCTTCTGGCCTGTACACCAGTTCTTATATGCATGAATAAATATATCTTAAAAAAATGTTATCTTACAAGTATCTTTTATTTCCAACTTTAATTATTGTAACCAGTCCTCTGTTTTGGGATCTTTCTGTCATTTCCAAGTATTTGCTATCTTAATGTGGTAACCCTCCTTATCTTTAAGCCTTTGAACACATTCATAATTATTCTCTTAAAGAAAGTCCTAGAAATGGAATTTTGGAGTCAAAGGTTATTATATATTTTAAGAGCTTTAATAGATATTGCAAAGTGCCTTGCAAAATTATTGCATCAATTCATCCTCCTATTATCTATGAGCAAATGTCCCCAGTTCTCCCAATCTTCGGCTACTTTAGTGTTACACTTTTTGCTCTTTGGCAATTATGTCAGTGAAAATTGCATTCATCTATGGCTTGGATTTTCAGTGCTTTGTTATCAACAAAGTTAGATATTCTGTCACATTGTTAGTGGCCAAATGTACTTCCTCTGTCAATCGCATACCTGTGGTCTTTGACTCATCTCTTTTTGTTCTTTTTTTCCTCAGCTGGTGCATTTGTCTGACCTTACTGATTGGTTCTTGCTCCTAAGATGTTAAGCCTTTGTCAAAGATGCAGCAAATCTTTTTTTTCGGTTCACATTTGTCTTTAACTTATTTTTATAAACAAATTTAAAAATAAATTGTCAAGTCAAAAAAGCCAGTAATCTGTTCAGAGGAAAAAGACTATTCAATATGAGGGAGGGGAAGAACATACATGGAAAATTATGAGTAAGATTAAGTCCTGTGTGGCAGTCTTGGCCACTCCTGCTTTCTCTCTACATCACAATTCTGTCCTTCCAATATCACAAATCACACATGGTCATAAAACGTGTGTTACTGTGCATTGGACTTGGATGGACTTACTGTCTTGGTTCCCTCCTGGGATAATTCTTTTCATTGTTAGTGAATTCTCAACCAGTTCGTAAGCAATTTAAGGACAGAAACACTTTTTTACATTTCTTGTCTATTCTACATTGTTCTAGCACCAGGCTCAGCAGGTAATAAGCCTTGAACAATTACTTGTTCATTGATTACAGATGTGTTCCGTCTCTTTCATTCCACGGCCAAATCACTGTTTTTCCTTTCTCACAGATTTTATTGAGGCTACATCTATGTGTGAAAATCAGTGAGCCATTTTAAATGAAGTGAGTTCTGTTCTGACAAATTACTAGTCAAACCTGTTTTCAGAGAAAGTAATTTCCTTAAGTGATGGATAAATGCAGTCAAAATAGTTGATTTGAGCCTTGAATTGACCAAATTTATTTCCAGTCAGTAGAACACACTGCAGAACATAGAAAGTTGGGTTTCCCTTTGATGCCAAGGACGGCTCAGCCAGCGATTTGTGTGGGGACAAGGGCTGGTGCTCTTTTTGAGAATACTAAAATATTCAGAGAAGTTATGCAAATATATACCTAAAAGTGTTCCTATATCACTTAAAGATATATATATATATATATATAGTTTTAAAAAATTACATGCAACTTTTGAATATATTTACAATATTTTTGGTCTGCCACATTTTTATATTTTTTAAACAACAATTTTTGTGTTTTCTACACGAAAGTCAGTATTTTAAAAGTGAACATTGTGGGGGCACTTAAATCTTTGGACAGATTGTTGTCCAAATTTGTCAAAAGAAATCTACATACTACATGGGAAAATGGGTGTGTAGAAACATATACACAACAGTGCATGCTTTTTAACCACATGAAATTCTTGAAGCAGTTGCCACTTAAGAAAAATAAGTGGCAACCACTTTTAAAACATGATAGATATAACGTTAAAAGTGAGTATTAATTTGCAAATATGCTATTCATTTTCCGAGGGCCTGTTTTCTGGTATGCCTTTGATGACAAATTAACATATTTCAAAGGTAAATATATATTAGACTTAAGAATTAGGGATTTTCTAATATTTAACTGAAAAGAAGACAACTTTCCTAATTTGGAAGTTGAAACTGACTTAATATACTAGTTAGAGAATAAGCAGTAGTAGGCCTTTGAAGCTTAAAGTCTAATCCTTTTTAGATCATCAAGAACTTGAGTATGTTCGTGTCTGTTTCTCATAAGTGCACATTATAAACACTATCTGTCATCATCCCACGAAGTGTGGCACAGTTGATAGTTTTAGTGAGCAAGAAATCACTTTGGGGTAAAAGTCATTCTTTGAGACTAGTGGTGGCGTTTGCTAAATGGATGTACACTGGAGTAGTTTGTACCATAGGGCTTGTGAATTACACAAACATTGGGCTGCGTTCTTTGACGCCACTTTTTACTAACTTATTATTTGGAGTTCCTTTTAAAAAAAAAAAGGTAGTTCCTACTACCACCTAGTAAAAAATGTACTCTGCAATCTTTTCTTGTTTTGCATATGATTGGTAGCATACCTTTTAACTGCTGTAAGTAATAAAAATATATATGTGCAAGTTGGCTATAAGAAATGCCAAAGTTTCACCTAATAAAATTTTGGTATGCCTCAGTTTTCAAAGTAAATTTGATTTATTTGAGCCACCAGCCGTCCGATGACAGCCCTGTGTTTTTTATATGAGTCATGTCCCAAGGGATCCAGAATATGCCAATGGTGTACCTTGGATTGGATCCAGTGTCCGCAAACAGGTTTTCATTAGACTTTGATGCCAGTCGCATTTGGGAGCAGAGAGGCTGCTGAAAACCAGCTTTACTTTGGGATCACTTCTTTCTTTTAGAAAAAACAACAAAGATCTTTTTTAGCAAAGCTTTGCGCCTCCACATTGTAGGTGCATGGTAATATTTTAGAGAGCAGTAATCTGTTATTGCAGGTGGTCGGGCTTCAAGCACTTCCGTATTTTGAGAATAGATCAGACGAAGTGCAACAACTTTTATTGAAAAATTGCCGAATTTGAAAATTAGAAACACATTTTCTGTGGCTAAGATTAAGTTAGCATGTATTACAGTCACTTGGACTTTTCTGTAGCACTAAGGGGAATATAATTACATAGGTTATTCCACATGTCATGAGATTGGAACCTTAATCACAGTTAGAAACCTTTATCATGCTGATGCAGACACTTACAGTTTAATCTCTTTAGTAATTGAAGAGTTTTCTTCTTTGATTAAGAACATAGAATAGGCAAATCAATGAGAAATACAACAAATTCAACTTTTATGCAATAAAGGTAAGTTTTATTCCCGATTTAAAAAAAAATCTTGTATTCTTTAATACTCTCAGAGAAAGTTATATGTGTGAATGGAGTCCAAAATTATCCTTTGAAATCTATTTTTAGTAATGCAAAGTATTCATGAGTTTGAGTGTGTGTGTGTTTATGTGTGTGTGACTTGTATACAGAATTTAATTTAAAAAAGTGAGATTTGGAGTTTTATTCTTTAAGTCAAAGGAAAAAATGCAGATACAGAGACATATTGCTTACTCAGTGACAACAAAGTCTAAGCAGTTTATCCAGTGAAAATTTGCTACCATCAGAAGTAACCAAATTAAAAGAAATATAAAGGAACAGAAAAGAAAGACCAAAAGAATCCCTGGAACTTAAGTCAGCAGAAATATTTTTTATTGCCAAAGAACGAGAACATAAACATGACCTTCATTGTCATTTAAGAATTGAATGACATTGTCTCCTGATTTGGAAGATCCATCAGTGTCATTCTAAATGAAGAAATATTTTTTGGTATTCCAGTGGTACAGACTAGGTCGGTGCATTTTTTTTTTTAAAGAAAGATGCTTTTGAAACACTGAGTTTGAATCAAAGTAAAAAAATAATACTTCAACAAGTACAGAATTGATCAGAATTTGTCTATTTTGTCAAATATAATAGAAATAAAACATTACAGACTAGACATATAATTAACGGTCAGTGATATAATACGGGTTATTGGTTTTCAATCATTTTTGCTTGGGTAATCCCCCTCGTATATTTTTACTGACAATGAGCAGCCTTCCCACAATCTTAGGTTGATATTAAAAATGTTTTATTATAGGGCCTCGCTGGTGGCATAAGGGGTTAATACACAACCTATGAAGCTGTCTGTAGCCTCTGCAGCACAAGTTCAATTCCTGGCTGCCAGAGAGCAACCATATGTTGCAGCAGACCTCTCCTGACTCACCTGCTGCTCCCCTCAACAGTGTACTTCTGTCAATCTGCCTGTTCTGTTCCCCACTCCATCTCTGGTGAATCCTTTCACCGCCCCCCCCAACACCTCTGGTCTGTGTCCCGGCTCTTGTTTGCATAAATAAATAAATCTTTAAAAAAATGTTTTATTATAGTTTTACATACATACATCTGATTTAATTTCCAATGCATTGTAATGCATTGCAACATTTTCACTCTGAAATTAACTCAGTGAAATCTAAAGTGCCAATGCTATTTGATGCCCATTATTATCTTTTATTAAAAATATGCAAACAAATTGCATGTGGACTCAAGGGTATTTCTGAGATGACAAAAATTGTCTGAAGTGAGACTGGAGATGTGGCATAACTGTATAAATGTACTAAAATGTGCAAATGCACAGTTTTAATGGGTGAATTTTATGATAGATATTTTATACCTCAAAAGGACTGTTAAAAAATACATAAATTAGCTGGAAATTTTGCATTGTTTTTTCCCTTCTTTGTATTTCCATTTTACTTCCCCTGTAGAATCTTATTCTAGTGGAGTATACTTTATGGATTAAGTCTTTTGTTGATGATCCCAGACTCCTTTACAACAAAAATGTATATATACATTTAAGTTTAAGTATTTTTTTATTTCCTATAACATAAAACTCTAAATATTAAAACATTTACTCTATGTTGGATCGTTATTATAATTAAAATTAGCATACAACTGATAAAAAGCATATTAACATATGCTACATTTTTATAAATACTAAACTTAAAACTTTTTTAGACATGTATAATTTAATGAAATGGCTGGAACTGTTTCCTTTTTCCTTCATTTTCCTTTACAATTACTAATTGCCATAATGAGATTAAATTCAACATCAATTTTATTCCAACTTTTTGTTTTTATAGATTTAAGTAACAATTTTTTTTGCAAGAATTGTAAGCTAGAGATGTCAGAAATTAATATAAACAATATTGTTCAGGTTTCTTCATTTTTTCAGAGTTATACATCAAAGAGTGATCTATTATTAAAATGTTTTAGTGCTCTAAATTCAATTAGGTCCTCTTTCAATTGTATTGAAAGCAAAAAATGAAAACCACCTGACTTGCAAAAGTTAGGCATTACAAAAATCAATCACTTTCTGAGCATTCACATCAGTGCTTTGAATTTTTCTTTTGCTTGGCACTGTGAAGGTTTTTATAATTTTATAAGATTTCAATTGGATGAGATTTGTATAGACTAGGAAAGACTGATTGTTAAAAGGAACATCTTTATCCTAGGTAAGTTTTCGTGCAAATCAAAGCTTACAGGAGAGAACACAGAAGTTAAAGATCTGTAACTGGTTTCCTTCAAGTTATCCTTAACTATGTACCCCTTGGAAAGCTTTTGTCCATTTTCAAGGAGGTAGTTACCCCAGGAATTATAGTAATCAAGAAATTAGAAGCAGGAGAATGTGTATTTCAATGCTACCTTTAGGAAAGCAAGCAGATATAAGGCAATCAGAACTGAGGCAGGCACTATAGGAAATTGTGTGTGCATGTGTGGGGGGCATCTGTGTGTGGTCTACATGGCAAATTAACCTTCACTGTCACCTGGAAATTTGAAAGTTAGATCTTATTTTTTACTTTTATTTTATTCTTACACAATTGTCCATATCTTTATCATACATTATTCATTTACACCCCCCTCAGCTCAAGTGGTAAGAAAGGGAGATAATAAGGAAATAAGGAAATCTCAGGTTCTTCCTTCACTTTTCAGTGACTCATCTAGTCAACTCAAAGTGTAATTTGCCATTTTAATTGCCTCATCAACAAGTCTCTTTCGGTTTCCTTGATCTTTTGGGATAGTTTGTGGGTTTGGGGTGTTAGACATTAAAGGCAGCAATGTTGGAGGTAGAGACTAAGCTGGATAAACATGAAGGGTCCATGGGCATGTGGAGACCCTCTGGTGGAAAATGAACTGGAATGTCTAAGATTTCTGCTAATGTGGGGTAGGGGCTAAGTAATGACCCAGCCTGTGAAATCAGCCCTCTGGGACTGGCATATTCTTAACCCAAGCCAATTAAAATCTTAGAGGAAAATATAATTATATAAACTTCAAATGTTGAGTTGAACTATTCAACAGCGAGCTATTATTTTTCAAACCGCCAACAGTGCCTGAACCCACCTCTTCCTGTTTTGCCTGCATCTAATGGCAGCTCCAGGCTTGAATGTCCGGGTACTAGAGTAACAAAGTCTTGTGCCCAGAGTTTTAGTAGCACTCAGAGCAAAACCCAGGTGATAGTGATAATACAAATGAAATTTTGAACTTAGGGTTGATACTGAAGTGTGTTAAAATGTTTGGGCTATTGAATGAAGCCGATGTATTTTGCATGTAAGAGCTGTATGACTTTTGGCAAAATAAAGGGTGGAGTATTGTGTCCCCCCAAATTTCATATTTTGAAATCCTAACAAAACCCTAATGCCTCAGATTGTGTATTTGGAGATAGGGAGGAAATTTAGGGAGAATGAGATCATAGGTAAACCCTAATCCAGTATACCTGGCATCCTTATAAGAGGAGATTAGGACACATATCTGTGCATACAGAGGAAAAACCATGTGAGGACATAGCAAGAGGTGTCCTTGGCAAGCCAAGGAAAGAGATCTCAGAAGAAACCAGTTATGCAGTTATGGGGCCTCCCTGGTGGCACAAGGGGTTAATCATGCACTATGTTTTTTTTTTTAGTTTTTTTTTTTTTTTTTTTATAGAGGCATGTTTTTTATTTATTTATTTATTATATTTGTTTGTTTTGTTTATACATGCACTGGGTACAGTCAGAAGCGCGGGAGGGTGAGAGAATTCACCAGAGCCAGAGCGGGGAGCAGAGCAGGCAGAAGGGCTGAAGTACACTGCTGAGGGGAGCAGCGGGTGGCAGGAGAGGTCTGCGCACCATGTGGGATCCTCCTCCGGTGGCCGGGGAGCAGCCGGGGATCGAACCGGCGCCGCAGAGGCCGCGGGCAGCTTCGCAATCCAGCGCTCAACCGCTGCGCCACCGGGGAGGCCCTAATCATGCACTATGAAGCAATCTGCAGCCTCTGCAGTCTCTGCAGCATGAGTTCGATCCCCAGCCAGCCAGGGAGCAACCCACATGGCGAGGCAGACCTTTCCTGTCTCGTCCGTTGCTCCTCTCAGCAGTGTATTTCAATTGGTTCGCTTGTTCTGTTCCCTGGTCTGTCTCTGGTGAATCCTCTCTCTCTCTCTCTCTCTCTCTCACACACACACACACACACACACACACACACACTGCACCTCTGGCCTATACCCCAGCTCTTCTATACATAAATAAATAAATAAATCTAAAAAAAAAAAAGAAAACAGTTATACTATCACTATTGTTCTTGAACCTCCAACCTCCAGAACTGTGAGAAACAGATTTCTGTTGTTTTAGCTCCCCGCCCCCACCACCACCACCACCATGTGTAATATTTTGTTATGGCATCCCCAGCACACTAATATAGTCATCCAGTCCAGGAATGACTATTTCCGACTCAGTGGACTTTGTGTGTAATACACAGAATGGAGAAGCAAAAGATTCATGTTTTGAGAGACCTGATGCTTATACAATTTGGGAGAGGCCACCTCAAAAAATAAAATAGGTAAGAAAGTGAATGTCTGTAAAATAAGAAATTGCAATAATTTTAAAACTGTAAAGAGCTGACAAATCTGAAAAACACAGGCTCTCCAGGCTCACCAGCCTCTCCACCAGGGTTGGCACCCTGAGGCCCAACCAGGTTAACTGTGTGGTTAATTGTTTGAAATGGTAGAGACTGGATAACTGTCTGGTTACATTATTTTTTCTTCCTATCCTCTTGTCAGCTTCCCCATAGCATGTATGTAGACAAGGTTTCTTTCTCATGATCCAGGCCCTTAATTTATGTTTTCAGTCTAGCCAAATAATTATTTTACACAAATGCTGTACCTTCTGGGACAATCCTTGCAAATGCCCTGCCCTGTGTGGTAATTAGTCATGGTCAGTTACTCTTTTCAGCAGCATTTTATATAGATCCCTGGAATTGGCCTTCTTTGGCTCTGTCAGATGCAGGTGACAGAGCAAAAAAGTGATGGGTTGGTGCCCCTGGCAGAAAAATTGGGAATTCTGGCGAAATGTTTCAGTTTTAGAACTCATTGGACCTCAAATCAGGTTGCCAGTGGTGAGGTCATTGCCATGACCCTTTTTCCATTTTCACAGGCAAAGCTTCTCTCTTGCTTAAGACAAAAACTCATAAAGCTGCACCAGAGAAATATGATTTTTTTTTTCACACTTCACAAAGCTGTCAAAAAGTCTGGGTTTGCCAGTTGTGCTTTTAACGTGCAAAACCTTTCACACGGCTCCAGGCACAGCCCGGGATCTGGTGGCCAACCAGTTAGATTTCCTTCCAAAGGAAACAGTGGAAGCATTGTGAGAGAAGAGGATGGCATTGGCTTCAGCTGGAGCTGGCAGAGAGGATGTCCACATTCAAAGAGCAGAAGTGCTGGCTTCTGCAGTGACACCCTTTATTTCAGAAGTAGGTTTATGAACATACAGGCATGAGGTGTGTATGAGTGTGCATTTGTGTGACTTTACTCACATGAGAATTTTGCTTCTTATAGGTCATGTTTTTCACATACATTTTACAAATGGGACATCTGAAGAGCAACCTTGGGTCCAGCCTTTGAGCAAAGATCGACAGGTTTATCAAATCTTCTTACACATGACTCTCAGTCCTAATAGTTTGTCCTGGACTTCCTCATACTTTCCTTTTTTTTTTACACATTTTCATACCTGCTCTAAGAATACTTGCTTAGCAAAAATTCATACTCTCTCCCTTTCTTCCTTCTACTCCCTACACCAGTGATTCTCCAAGCATGGGTCCTAGACCAGCAATACCAGCATCACCTGGAAACTTGTTAGAAATGTATTTTCCCGGGCCTCCCCTAGTGGCGCAGGTGGTTGAGCGCAGCGCTCTGAGGTTGTCCACAGCCTCTGCAGTGCTGGTTCGATCCCAGCCAGCTGGCGAGTGTCCCACATGGCAGGGCAGACCTCTCCTGTCTCGCCCGCTGCTCCCCTCAACAGTGTATCTCATCAGTCTGCCTGTTCTGTTCCCCACTCTGTCTCTGGTGAATCCTCTCACCCTCCCGCACATCTGGCCTGTACCCCGGTTCTTGTGTAAATAAATAAATAAAAATCTTTTTTAAAAAATGTAGTTTCTCAAACTTCACCCCAGGCTAACTCAATCAGTGAATCAATTTATTAAATGAGCTCTGTAATCTTTTTGAATAAATCCTCTAGGAAATCCTGCTGCTCACTGAAGTCTGAGAACCAATGCTTTGTTTCACTTGTATCTGCTATGAATATAGACATCATAACCTTGAAATGCTTGTTCAAAGATGGCCAGAGAGAAAGGAGCTGCCATTAGATGTGCTAAGTGTTTTCTACACTTTAATTGACTGAACCCTCACAGTGAGCCTGTGAAGCCCGTGTGATCATCCAGCTTCTACAATTAACAGACTGCGGCTCATGGAAGGCAAGATGGCGCCAGGGTCTTGGAGTTATATCCACCATGGTTGTCCATTCCTGTCTCTGTTGGGCCCTCTGCTCTCCAGAGTTCTCTGGTGGCTTCGTTCTCTGCTGCTTCTCTGCTTCTGCTGGTGTCCCCATGATGCTGCCCTTATAAGCCCAGTCTTAGCCCAGGTGAATCCCATCTACCTATGCCCACACCCTATTCCAGGTGCCCGCCATCAGGCATACATTCAGGACCGCAGATCCATCATCAATTCTAATGGCAGGAGGGCAGAAAAGCCTGATATCATTTACTCACCCTACAATGTAACATGAGACAAACTCCCAAATGTCATTGTCCCCTACTCACAAGCCCTTTATACCAAGAATTCTGGAGATAATGCCTCCAAGGGAACATAGCTGGCGAATGCTGGAGCCAGGATTCAAAGCAACCTGCCCTGATTTAACCCTTGTACATTTTTCCTTCATCTGGCTGGTTTCTCAGCTCTTATTGTTGGTAAGGTGCAGGACTGGGCTCAGTGGAGGATGCAAAATAGAACAACAGGATGCAAAATAGAATAAGAAGTGTAGGGTCTAACTGGAAACTCTGATATGTGTTCTACCTATTTGTCGGAGGGCAGATCCAGAGGACTCAGAATGGTTTTTGCAAAATACCCGAGGCCTTGAGTGAACAACTCTGAATTTGAGTCCTAGTTCTGATAAGCTATGACCATGGGTATAGGGTAAGGTAAAAAGTATCAGGCTTTTCTGTCCTCCCACCATTAGGATTGATGATAGATCCTTGCGGTCCTGAATGCATGCCTAATGGTGCCCACCTGGAGTAGGGTGTGGGCATATGTAGATGGGATTCACCTGGGCTAAGAAACTGGGCTTATAAGGGCGGCATCACGGGGACGCCAGGAGAGAAGCAAAGCAGAACAGCAGAGCGAAAGAGAAGCAGAACCGCAAGGAGCAGAGAGAAGCAAAACCACGAGAAAAGCACCAGAGAACACCAGAGAGCCCAGACAGAGTGAAGACTTGCTGGGGGCTGGTAGGCCTCCCAGCCCCCCGGTACCCCTGCCTGCCATATGCCTGATAAATTCCAATAAAAGCCTGAAAAGCCACCGAGGGCCCCAGGACCCCGCCTATGACAGTGCAGGTCATAGAAAACCTGCACTGTCCTTCCTGCCACTGCACATGGGTAAGATCCTTAACATCTCTCAACTTCTGTTTCAACATTAGTATAATGGAGACAATAATTCATGGGCTCGTTGTGAGACTGTGTACTTAAAATTTTCAGTATGGTGCCCTCCAGAAAGATAATAAATGTATTAACATTGCTGTTATTATCTTTACCAATGTAGTAGGGTTGTTTAGAGAGGGAAAAATAATGTAAATAAAACTCCACGTTCATGATGGGTACTCAGAAAATGGCAGTTACTTTAATACATTATTGCTATTAATAAATGCTGTTACATTCGGGAGCACTAGCTGGGATGTGGTCTCCCATGCAAGTGAATTGGGTGAAGACTGGCTAGAAGCCGGGAGGAAGGATTGTACAACAATCAGGGTTCCCACAACTGATTATACTAAAAGCAGCTCAGTGAGTATTGAAATGTGCTGTAGGTTTGATCACCTAGATGTTTCCTCTTCCACCTCCTTTGAAACATTTTCTTTGGGGGAAAAAGTCAATGAATGGTCACAGGTGGTGGAAATTAGGAGACTGCACAAGACCAAAGTGTTCTCGCATATTTCATAAAAGAGATACAACAGATACAGCCCCATTACCAAAAAACTCAATGAGGTCTAAGATGAATTTGTTACCTCTACTCTGCTTTAACCACATAAGGCATTTCTTGCATGTACTTGGTCAGCTGAGGGTTCTTTATTGTGGAGCCCAGACACAAGCTCATCAAGGAGACGGCTGCAGTTCTACACCATCCGCAGCTCAAGTTCCACTTGCAGGCTCACTGCTCAGATTGTGTTCATGAGCTTTTTTCGTTCTGGTAAAACTACAAAAATCACATTCAAGTCACAGAGACAGAATGCAAGAAGTAACTCAGGTACAAATCTTCATAGCGTTAGAACTTACTACTGAACTAATATGTTTCCCAGCTAATTTATTTTCCTTTAAGAGAAATCTATTTTATGAGACTGGAGTATTTGGAGTTTTGGAAAAAAATTTAGGAAAAGGTGGAGCATAGGAAACAATCTATAATTTCTAGACAGATAAGGTAGAAAATACCAGCTTGAAATTTACAAAAAAATAGTAATCATCAAATTTCCCAAGAAAGTAATCTTGTAACATTTTATGCTCATTGGTTCATTTTATACATGAGTAAGCAGTGATAAAATAAGGTGATATATAAACAAATTTGTAACCAAATGTGCCTTTTATAATTATATAGATGACCCTAACTCTAGATAGGAGTTGATTTTTATAGTTGATAACAATTCTCACTTATTTATATAATTCTTTGCAAGGAAAAAATCCTATGCTAACTAAAGATGTGACAAGCATATTGTTAATATATTTTTAAATTTTAAATTAATTGTGATATTTTTGACACTTGAAAAATTCTGGCTAGGGAAGAGTACCCTCAGGTGGAGGGGTGGTTTAGCTAACTCTGCATTACAAAGGGCCCTGTTGAGATCATACCGGTGATAAACTAACCCTGAATTGTAACTGCTTTATCTGGCCCCTGCACCCCTACAGGCAATATTCCTCTGCCTTAATCAACCTAGTGCTAGGAACTAGGCAACCAGGGACCACCCTGAAAACTTAGAACCTGCTGAAATTATTCAAACTAGCTCAATTGTTTACGGTGCTCTGCCTTGTCTTTCCCACCAAAATCTCCCATAAAGGCCATGCTTCCACTCTCTCATCCTGGCTTCTGTCCCTTCTGCCTTCTGGTGCTTCCCTAAGCAGTCCTGCGTGGCATGTCTTCTGTCTCTAGGAACTGTGAGTTTCATAAACTTTGTTCTCCTAAGTCTCTCCTGTGTCTTCTGTTCTGATCACACCTGAAGGACCATTACCTAGAGGAGAACGCAGAACCACCTGTGCCAATACAGTTTCAACAGGTTTCTGCCTGCAGAGCCCAAGCTGCCCTCCTCAAATTTACTATTGTAGAGATAAAAATGAAACTCAGAAGACATATAAACTGAGCTAAGCACATCTTTGTCTTGGTTGCCTCCAGAGTTTTCCCAGTTTCCCTCTTTGCCAATCATTAGCCATGATTTCAACTTGATGTGTCTCATACATCCCTTGTTAAGATCTGACTGCTTAGCTGCTGCCATATGGTTTTTGAACTTGGAGGTCTTCCTCTTTCTGACCTCAAGGGTAAAACTGGCCAGTTTCTCTTCAACACTTTATATCCCTCTCATCTTGCAGCTGACCTTTATCCATGACACATTACACCTTACCTCGCCTACACACCACACGCATCACACAGAGATACACACAACCCTTACAATAAGATGTGATGTTTGCCATGCTACCTAACATAGGAAGGTGAGTTTAATTTAAAACACGAAATGAATAGCTTAATTAGCAGATGTGTCTGTTTTTCCTATTTTAGGGTATTTAGCAGTTATATATATCTAATAGCATATGTGTATGTGAATATAGTATCTTTATATGCTGTGGGAATATAATAATCATTTACTAATTAATAAATATAAGAAAAGATGTCTTGTATTACTTCAAAAAAAGTATTAAAGAATTTCTCTCTATTGGCTGCTAACAGATATTTACTACTATCCTCGTTTAAATGAATACAAATTGCATTCATCTGTTTCCATATATTTGCAGTGCTAAAATGTAAAGCAAATCAGTAGCACTGTGTTCTCTTGAAGCTAAACTCCTTGAAATCCTTTTCACACTATTCAATTGTATGTTAAATATTTACTTACAAATGTTATAGAGATCAACTTAAACTTGGATGAAATAATTGCACATAAATTGATAAGCCAGTTTGCAATATTGTTTGCTAAATTTTTACTTAAACAATGTACATTGATAAACTTGGCTCTAAAAGGTACAAATAGGGCCTCCCCGGTGGCGCAGCGATTGAGCACTCGGTTGCGAAGCTGCCCGCGGCCTCTGCGGCGCCGGTTCAATCCCCGGCTGCTCCCCGGCCACCAGAGGAGGGTCCCACATGGTGCGCAGACCTCTCCTGCCGCCCGCTGCTCCCCTCAGCAGTGTACTTCGGTCCTTCTGCCTGCTCTGCTCCCCGCTCTGGCTCTGGTGAATTCTCTCACCCTCCCGCGCTTCTGACTGTACCCAGTGCATGTATAAACAAAACAAACAAACAAATAAATAAAAACATGCCTCTATAAAAAAAAAAAAAGAATTAAAAGGTACAAATAGAATTAATAAGCAGATTTTGTTATTTGTATTTTCACAGAGACCTGCAAAGTTTTTAAAAACTCTTAGGTTCCATTCACCGCTGCTATTATTTACCCTCCACAGGAATCTCACTTCTCACACCACTGGTTTGAGAAATGATAGTTGTGACACCCCATATCTACAGAGACCTCACTATGTTCCAGACACTATGTCAGGTGTGATGTGTGTGTTAATCCTAACTAAATGTAGTAGCTGCTATTGTTGTCTTTATTTTACACATAAAGAAACAGACATGAGATAAGTAACTCATGCCAAATTGCACCTCTTCTAAAGTGGTCAAGGAAGAATCAAATCTGTCTTCCTCCAGATTCTGTGTCTGAGACCCTCTATCCCACGGCCTCTCTAACTAGAGTTCACAGTCTCCCCAGGAGCTGACTTCCGATATCCAAGAGGCTGCAAAAAACAAAGGACAGTCATCTGGGCAAAGAAAGAATTGAGTAACTAGGTCTTCAACCCCAATCAAAACAACAGTAAAGAGATTTCTTTTAAATGGAAATTCAGAAAGAGGATGAAATGGGAGATGAGAGGCAGCAACAAAACTTAGGAAGCTAGAAAGTCAAAGGATGTGTTGGGAGTAGGTAGCTGCTCTGGGAAAAGGTGAACTCTAAGGCAGCAATGGGAAACCTAACTAACTAGTTGACACTGCAGAATAGACCAAAGTCTTCAGATTTGGTGGCACCAGGAATTTGTGAACTGACAGGAAAGGGAGAGAGGAATGGGTAAGTCTGTTGAGAAATAGAATCTGAGGTTCCCTCCTTGTCCTGGGAGTATTCTCTCACCCTCTATTTTCTTAAAGGTTTAAGAGTTCCTTGTATATTTGAGAAGACTATTAATGAGGCCATCTGAATTCAGAGTTTTAAAGTTTTAATTATGATTTCAATTTCTTTAGTAGATAGTATTTCAATCTCATGAGAATAGTTAAAACATGAAAGACTGACAAAACCAAATATTGGTGGGAATATTGAATAAACAGAACTCATATGCTGAAGGTAAAATTGCAAAATAGTATCATTGCTTTGGAGGATAGTTGGAAAATTAAATTTACATTTACCCTATCTTCTACCAATTCTATTTCTAGGTATTTACAAAAAAGCAAAATGAAAGTGTATGTCTGCAAAATGATTTACACACAAATGTTCATTATAGCCTTATTCAGATTTGCTAAAAATTGGAAACAATCTGAATTTCCATTAACAGGAGAATGAAAAAAAAAAAAACCCTCCAGAATGGTGATACAATGGGATACTATATAGCAATTAAAAGGAATGGCCAACTGGAATATTCAGTAATATGGATGTTCTGTCAAATCCACTCAATCAAACACGACAGTTGTTGGATACAACAGAGTACATTTGATAATGGTTTTTATTTGAAGTCTAAGAATGAGCAACATTATCCTATACTGATAGTCAGGCTGTGGATGCCTCTGAGACATGAACTGGGATTTGACTACATAAGGAACATGGGATAACTCCAGTGATGATGGAAAAGTTCTTTATCTTGTTTGAGGTAACAGGTATATTGGTGTATACAAGTGTCAAAACTCATCAGACTGAATACTTGTGATCTGAGCAGATTGTTTTATGTAAACTATATACCAGCAACTTAAAAATATAAACAGTAAAACAACAAAAATAAGACAAATAAGTACATTAACATTTTTATTTAAAATAACAAAAAAAAAAAACCTTAACATTCTGGACATTTCAAAGAGCTATGTATACAAAATAATTCAGTCCTTGTGATATCTTGATGAGATATTTTTATTACATCAACTTTATAGTTAAAACTGAAGCCTATGAAGTGAAAACTTTGTCCAAAGTTACACAATGAGTCAGTGGAAGAACTGGGATTTGAATGCAAAAAACATTATTCTAAAGCCTTACCCTATGTTATGATACCTCGCTGTCCCCTTCTAACTAAAGAGGAGTAGTAAAGACTAGATGATCAGATACAGCTCTGACTTAAAAGAAAAAGTAAAAGCAGAAGTCGGCCATGATGTTTGGGAAAGTTTTGGCTCACCGGCTACTTGTGCCTCCTCCAGGGCTTCTTCCTGTCTAGAATTTAAATGTGAGAATGGAAATAAAGCAACCATATTGTGGCCATGAAAATTAAAGCTGTTTGCTAAGGATGGAAAGCAAAAGTAAGAAGCTGAAAATGTTGCTGACCATCGAAATCTCTGCCCAGCCTCAGATGGTCTATCACCAGTCCCCTTGTAATGTGAGAAGATAAAATCCAGGAGTGGCCAAGCTGCTATACAGATGGTCCCAGACTTAAAGTGGCTCAACCAACAGCTTTTCAGTTTCGCAATGGTGAGAGAGTGATATGCTTTCATTAGAAACCGTCCTTTGAGTTTTGATCTTTTCCCAGGCTAGAGAGAAGTAAGACACTCTCTTATGATGCCCGGTAGTGACAAGCCAGCTGCAGTGACAGTAAGCTCCCAGCCAGCACATAATCAAGAGTGTAAACTACTAATACTTTGATGACTATTTTCAGTTTCAATACAATATTGAATAAGTAACATGAAATAGTCAACACTTCATTATAAAATGGGCTTTGTGTTAGATAATTTTGCCCAACTGTAAGCTAATATAACTATTCTGAGCACATTCAAGGGTAGGCGAGGCTCTGCTGTAATGTTCAGTAGGTTAGGTGTATTAAATGCATTTTTAACTTATGGATATTTCAATTTATGATGGGTTTATCAGGACATAACCCCATCATAAACCAAGGAAGATCTGTATTTTGGGTTTGTGTTACATATAGCTGAACACCATTCTTACCTTACACCTAGGTCACTGGTAAGGACCATTAACAGGTCGCGCCCCACCCAAGTAAGTTGAAAAATGCCTATGTTATTTTCACCTCTAGGGTAGAGTTTCTAATAACATACATCACTGGAAAGTATTCTATTTTGAATCAGAGGTATGACGATATCTCTTTCTATACCTGTTCCTGGTTTTCTTGGGCACTGGAGTCAATGTAACCACAAAGGTTAATGTAACTGTTCTCAGTAATGGGTTCAAAAGATTATTTCTGCCAACACTTCATTTCTGACACAGTTAGGATATATGCCTGATAATTTTTCAGTGCTATGCACTTAAATACATTTGAAGGATAAAATTAGCCTTGCCTTTTCTTCAAAGTCAGCCTGCTAAATAAAATCAGCCTGCTAAATAAATCATCCTTATTAAGTATTTGTCACAGTGATCAATGTTTTGAATCTTTTACAAAATGCAATATAATCCTTAAAAAGTTATTTAAAGGAACACAGTTATAAATATTTCAGAATGTCAAAATCTTAATATTTTATAAAAATCAAAGATTAGTAAGTATAATTGGTGGAGCCAAGATTTGCAACCAGGCAGTCTAACCCCAAAGCACATCTGGGGTGTGTTTGTGAATGTGTGTGTGCGTACATTTCCCATTCCAAACGTTGTGGAATATCCCAAAGCAGATAAAATTATTCCCATATGTAAACGCGTAGGTTAGGGATTACCTTTAGGATTGAGACTAAGGAGCAATGCAGGCACATAGATGGTAGAGGAGGAGGGAGGAGCCCAGGGAAAGTTATTGATAACAATTTCCTGCTTTGGGGTGAGTCATTTTGTTATCATGTCTCATGCCTGTGTGCACTATTTTAAAATAAATCAAAGGGTACATGATTTTAAAATGAAATACGACCCCCAATACATAGCAAAAATACTTAAATTCCATAATCAACAGTATGTATTCATAGAGGTGAACACTATTACTGGTTTCCATTTTCTTCTCCATATTCTCAGTTTTAACAGAAAAGAAGGAACATGCATTAGTTGTATAAAATATTGTGCTTCAAAAATCCCTACAAATGAGATGATGTTTTTCTCCTTGAACATTATAGAAGAATATGACACAAGTAGAATCATTTCAGAACTTGTAAAAATATTCATTCTGTATTTTGTTGTTTACATTGGTGATAAATTTTATTTTTAAGAAATAGCATTTGCTCTGACATGATATGTATTCTTTGTGTGTGTGTGTGTTCTATTGTCCCAAAAAGCGATCTAGTGTGTATCCAGCTTCATTTTCATAAGGGATAATAAAAAAGGATCTGAAATTATTTAAGGGTTTGCTATACTTGAAACTGCTGGCTTGGGTAGTCCCAGGCCTGCGATAAACCCTGGCGTTTGTTTAATCTGTTCTCTACTAGCAGCTGACGCACAGCATGCTCTGCTCTTTGTATTTCTAATTTTTGGAAACCCTTTGATCAAAATCTGATGATGTAAAAAGCAAAACAATAGGATCAGTGGCAATGACAGCTAAATGAATTCAAGAAGTTGTTTAAAGCATTGTCACAGTTGAGAAAATGATTCCTTCAAACTAAATCCAAAGTCTGGATGTTAAAGAGAAGAATTAGACCTTATTTTATTTAGTCCTGTAAGAACGTGCTGCCATAGCTCAACTGATATAAATATTCAATGTGAACTTCATAGAGCTCATGGATCCATGCCAAGTTGAGATTCATCTTAGCCAACATGTACTGAAATATTTTAGAGGAACTTAATTTGCTCTATTCTTAAGATAGATAACTATGTTGTTTAATGGCATCAGCACATGCCACCTGTCACTTATATTTAGCCTTCATTTTTAAAAGGAGACAGAGCATACCTTAAATTTCATGCAAACCTTTCTTACATAATCCAGAAAAATCACAGAAACTCTGAATCTTACTTTCCTCATTCTTGAAATGAGAGTAACCAGAACACCTGCCTATTACAGGTAATTGAGGGCATTGCTGAAAGTTATGTTGGGAAAGTGCTTTGGCAACTATTCATATCTGTCTATCTAAATCTGTCCCTATGTACCCATAACTTCACTGAGGTGGTTGTAATAATTAGACTGATGGGCTCAGATTATCACCAGAATATTTCCATTTGGTAGTAAACCATTTATTTTCATGGGGGCCACAAAAAGTAAATGAAACAGTTTCTGCTAGTTTATTATTGGTTTGGTGAGTGATCTCCACCCAGCTCACAGTCCTTGTCTTCTTCCCAATAGTCAAGCGCTCGTGGCCACAACTCGTTCAAACTGAAATAAACTTAAATGAAAGTCTAGTGCCAAATGGTCTCAAAAACTCAGACACATATTTGTTTCACTCAGTGGTTCTCAGCCAGGGTTGATTTTGCCCCCCTTCTCCTAGGGACATATGGCAGTGTCTGAAGATCATTTTGAGAGGCACAACTAGAGTGAGGGCATTATTGTTGTCTAGTGGGTAAGACAAGGGATGCTGCTAAAGATTCCTAATACAAGGACAGCCCTCCTCTCCCAACAGAAAAGAATGATCTGGTCCCAGTTGTGCAAAACTGAGAAACTCTAATATTGGGCAATGGTGAAATGGTCCAATTCTTTGAAGCTTATCCTCCAACTTATTTATGTATCCAGAGTAACTGGCTGATTGTAATGGAATTCAAATGGTTCTATTTGCTTTGGATCATTTATATAATCCCATCAAGACATTTGAATAGGTATGTATCAGTGTTTCCTTTACAGTCTCCAGGTAATTGTGCCAGCTGAACATTTTGACATTGAATTCAACTGCAGTCAAATAGAATTCTTCTTGATCTAATAAACAATTCTGGTTTTCTCTACATTAGCTCTCTTCAATTAGTTCCTCACTCCTTAGTCTGATCTGGGGTTATTTGTTCAGAGTTTAGGTAGAAAAGCACCTACTGAAGGTTGAGCCCCTCTAGTCTATATTAAAGGCATTCAACTGGACAGGTAGACCATTCTACTAGAAGGAATTCTAACAGACAGAGGGAGGGAAACAAGCAGAGAGTAAGAAAAATCAGATGACTTTTCAGGCAAATAAGGAGGCAACTGCTAAGCTAGGTTGGCAAAAAACAAACACTCAGGAAGCTGGAGGAACCCTTATCAGTTTAATATCACAGACAAAATTCCTAGTGGATTATCACTTTTTATATTTGGATGAAAATGTTTTCTTGCAATCATCGATATACAACATAGAATAATAAAACGAATAGATCAAAGTTATATAGCTGATAAGATGCTACCCATAGTCATCTTCATTTTGTTCTTATTTACCATCACATAGTAATGTTTTCATTAAGCTGATAAGGTAGCACCATAAGTTGATCTGCTGGAGATGTCACTATATACTTTAAAATAGGTCTTATAAATTCTGCTGGAATTTAGGAAACCATTTTGAAAAAATGCATCCAAAGAGAAATCATTACTGATTCTCATATGAAGATAATATGGTCCCCCCTTTTTTTCTTTTATATCTCCTGAACGCTGACAGTGTGACTAATGTACTTGGTGGTATGAGAAATCCACAAGGCAATGACATCACAATCTGTAATTTTTCCCTTGTGTATTTAGGAAAGTCAAAGTTCTCTTTTACTCTTGAAGAATCAAAAGGCCTAACTTGAAATGGGAATATTATCCAAAATAAACAAGTTGTAATGTTCTCTTTCCCCCTCAATCCAGCCTTTCCCCCTGTAGTTTTAAAGTTTGGAATTAGGTTGTCATAATAGTTTGACTTTCATTTTTAATTAATCAATGATTAAAAAAAGAAAGAATGAAAAAAGATCCTTGCTATGCATTAAAATCATTGATGTGTAGTTTTCTCTGGGCTCTGGTGTTTGATGAAGTGCTTTACACTGATTTTTTTGTAGCTAGCAACTGAAATACCTACAAATGCTTCCTGGCTCTAAAAGAATTGCACAGCATTGACTACATATGTTTACCATTATCCACAGAACTGTCAGATGCTTTATTCCAGTGGAGGCATGCATGGAAATAGGCCAGAACACGAGGGAACACAGTTCCGGTAGTGAAATTAGCAACTGGACAACATTCCCAGGGAAGTGACTGAGTTCAGTTCTGGCAGAAATCCCATTGCTGCTGGTACAAGAGAGAGAAAGAGAGAGAGAAATATAATGGATAAAATGTATATGGAGGAACCAAAAGAGGTGAATATGTATGACTCATAGCCTATCAAAAATAATTCTGGTCATTCTTTTCATTTATGCTAATATTGGGTGACTTCTGATTTTGAAATGATAAGATGCTTTTCTGAATCTGGATTATGAATGACAGTTTAGCACCTAAGACTGGCAACCTTTTAACCTTTGAGGAGAATTTTGAGAGTTCCATTTACATGATAAAAAATCTGATGGTAATTGTTGTAGTTGAATGAAATTCTAGCCATTATTTTTATTTCCCCCAAATTATAATCATTCATCAGTACAGATATGATAAAAATAGAAAAAAATCAAATGTTCTATGTAATCTATAAAATTTTGGTAGAGATAAATTAAAACATGAATAATCACCGGAAAATACTAATTTATGTTATTTATTTAATGCTCAATTAGGTTGCTAGTTAACGTGAATACATTTACTAAAAATATTGCCAAAATTTCAAAATATCAAGGAGGATATTTTGACATCACAAAAATTGGTGAAGACCAGGCAAAAACCACAATTAAACAACCACAGAATAAAATATATTAGTTAACTAACATTAACTTATGTTCATCTTTGTATATTTATTAAATAAATTTTATTGAGGTAATATTGGCTAATAACTTTATAAAATCTTCAGGAATCATAGCACATTATTATTGTATTTAAGAGTAGTAGCAATTGCTGAAATGGGTTTTATTATCCCCTAAAATATAAGGAAATTGAGGCATAGCTACTTATATCAGAACTCTTGGCAGAGCTAGAATTTGAACCCAGGTCTCTGAATCCATTTTATAGGCTCAATCAACTTATTTTCTGTATGGACCCACAGCTATTGGAACCCATATGAACTAGGATGTAAATAGAACTGATTTTTAGCATTCAGGACTGACCCGTACCATCCTCCATGCATAGCACTGTTTGTTTGGACTAATATGCATGGACTCCTTGGCTATGCTGAATATCACAGAGGCACAGGGATGAAGGTTCTGGGTTGCAGTATTACCCAATGAGAAAAATGTCATCTACCAATCAAGATACATCTGTTTTGGAATGTATGTGAATAAGAAATGAATTTTGACCATGTTTGGACCATTATACAATTGGAGCTTTGTTTTGGCAGCTAGCATTACTTTTGCTACATATTATCTGTATATTACATGTCATCTCTCATATTGAAAAGACATAGAAGTTTTTACAAAAGCACAAGATAGCTATATATACTGGCAAACCTGGAAATAACTTTCAAATAGGAATCTGGAGAGGAGGGATTTGAACAAACAAGGGGACACCTTATCAACTCTTTTAAATAATTTCATCATCCAGACAGGACTTCTTGTATTTTCTAGGCTATCAACAATCATCTGAAGAACTTGGTAAAAAGTCATAAAGATATAAAAGTCACTAATAGATATTTGAAAATGGATATAGTGTGTAAACCTGTACTGTGTACACAGAGATGTTCAATAATTATTTTAATTTACAGGGGGAGAGGGAAGCAGGAAGAATCATTATATTTCAATGAATAATCCAATTCAGAGAAAACAAGAGTTGTATCCAGGTATGTAAAGATTTCAAATTCTTAAGGATATTAAACATTACTGCTATAAATTCTAGTAATCAAGAGTGAAGTTGGATGCCTTTAAATATCAACATGTATGTAATGAGGTTTGGGGGTAGTTATTGTTTGCATGAAAATACACATCTAAAAACCTACAGTTTTGTATTACTTTGTCATATCAGACAAAAATACTAAAGAAGATTCAGATGATGCTAAAGTTTTGTAGGATTGTCATGAATATATTATATCATCCAAAACTAAGGCTTGATGTCTGCCCCCGAAAAAAGGCTTTTCTGGCTAAAGCTGGGACAATTGAATAAAGTCCCTTCTCCCACAGCTGTCCAAACCCAGGTCCAGTCTGGCATGGCATTGATGTATGAGGGTCTCATGTGGGGCATCTTGGGAAGAGGAAATTCTAAGGATTGTGGGTGATTAGTGTCAAAGTTCAAGAGAACTTGCAGTGAAATGGGATGGGAAGTTCGTAAATCCTGGAAACAAGAGATGCCTGTATCTTCTACTTTTTAGCTGCTTAGCTTGGGTTAAGACTTCAATATCACTGATACTAAGTTGTGGCTTTTCTGCAAAAGAGGACAATATTATTTTCTTTGACTGAATTAGTGAGAATTACCAATAATATGAAAGAAGGCTCTGGTAGGAATAAAAATTAAATGGAAGTGGTTGCTGTTGATAACAGAGCACAATCTAAGTAGAAAGCAGGGTTCATCTCCTGGGAAGGTAAGTTGACAAGTCTTGGTAGGAAGCCTCCAATCAATGCTTTAAGGACCTGAGTAGGGTTCTGGAGCAAGTAGGGGGAAACTGACATGCAAATAGAAAACAATGTTCAATCATAGGGTAGAGAGAAGATTTCAGCGAGTCTTTGGAATCAGTCAGGATTATTAAGTGCTAAGACTTGTGACAGCATAACTGCCTGCAGGCCTCATTCACAGGGAGAATGGACATGGTCAAGATAATTCAAGTAGTGTATAAAGCAGAGCTTTCAGGTTGTAGTTGTGTCATGCTTATATTCCTCAAAAAAAGGTTTTCCTTATTTTTATATTGTATTCATTGTAAACTCTTTTCCAAGTTCTTATTTGCAACTGTGAGAAAGAATTCTTCAAGTGGACATGCTCATATTGTAAGATTTGAATGCCCATATCTTTCCATTTCTGAGTTATTTTATGTTCTTATTGATTTCCTCCTTGAATAGTTTCCACTGATATACTTAACTTCATCCACCCAATCAAATAACTCCTTGAGGGTAGAGAATGTATCTTACTCTCAGTCAGGGTTGTGGCAGGAAACAAGTGGCAAACTCCAGCAGGATAACTGAGTCAAATATAGTGAAGGGTCTAATTCCAAAGATGTGGACAGGGTTCAGGAAAAGCAACAAGAGCTGGCACAGTACGCTGGCACTAACAGTGTTGGGAAATTGGAGCCACTCATAGGGCCAACAGGACAAGGGAAGGAGAGAGTGGGCATCTTTTGACAGGGACTATGGTCTTAGCAGAGGTTTGCAAGCAATCCAAAAGGAAGGAATTCCATGACCTTGTTTGTTCTCTGCCCTCTAACTTCTTTCCACTGTCTCCAATTGGTCAAATCTGTCCAGAAAGCAGAGAAAAACCAGAAGGCAAAAGCAATCTATTCAGACCGGCCCACCCTCCAGGACTGAGCTACAGGGAAGTGTGTGCGGAATGGGAAAGGGTGGGTTTATAGGAGCAAACAGGAGAAAACACACACTTATCTTTTTCAAAATCTCCTGTAGTCACTGAACATGTTTTATTAAATTGAGCATTATGATTTATGAGTTTATATAAACAAAAATGAAACTAAACTAAAATCCCCTACTAAATTGTTTTGCCAACATTCTCTTCATTAGACCTTTACGTATAAATCCTGTATCCCTCCTCGCCTCCTTCCTGCCTTCCATTCTTCCTTTCTGGAACTGAAAATTAGTTTTATGGGGGTCAGAGATGTAAATTAATGTTATTTAACATGATGAAGGCTATAAAAGGAATCATGGAGATGCAAACAAAAGGCAATGAGAACAGAGAAGAGTCTTCCATGGAGATTCAGAGTGATGCTGGAGCTGCTCTTGAAAGAGTATTCCAGATCTGTCAGAACGAGAACCAGAGAGACTGCTGAGATGCTGGTCAACCATGAAGAATTTCCGGCTGCTTCCCTAACCCCAGTGCTCAATCATGGGTTCTGTCAGCAGGAGGCAGGGATGATCCCTAGAGACAATCATTCCTCAGGCCCCTTGCATCAGTGCAAGGGAAGCGGGGAGGATACAGGGATGTGCGCCTCTAACTAGAGGAACCCCTTCTCCAGAAGTCGGTTTTCACTGCAGGCCTCCTAAGGTTGGATATGGATATGATTAGGGTCTGCAATAAGTGACATCTGTTTGCTCTGACCTTTGGGTAATGTGGCGTTTCTTTCTCTGGGGCAGATGCTAGAAAGGTGTTTATTGTGAGTTGACAGGGGTCTTGGTGGGTGGTGAGGTGTGAGTCAAAATTCGACTATGCATTTTGGCATTTTGTCTACAGATGTTTCTCAGATGTTTGTGGGCGGGCATGTCTTTAAATAAAGAAATAATAAATGTGTGTTTTTTTTGTGGGGGAAAGGAAAAAGCACACACTCAAAAACTTGGCCCTTTTTTGCTTTCAATGGCACTCTTGCTTCATGGCCAAATTGCAATTAGTTGTTGCATGTACTTTCTTAAGAGAAAATTTGCTCTTTTAAGGAAAAATGGACCTTTATTTGAAATTAACACCCCAATGAAGAACTTGAATGTGATAGGAGGGTAAGGATGGAAAAAGTCACAAGTTACCAGACTCTCGTTTTATGTAGCCTTGCCTTCCTGCCTCTCCCACATGCACCTTCTATCCAACCCAGGTCAAGACAATGGTTTTGGTAAATATCATTCCTAACACTAAATATTCATTGCAGTTAGAATTAGGGAGTCTTCATCATTCACAATCTACAGCCATTTATTATACCAGGGAAGTCCTACCTTCTACTCTAGATACTCTAGATAAAACAGATATCCAGATACTCTAGATAAAAATAGAGTCTTGAAGGGTATTCAACTTTTTATTCCTTCTGAATTATGCTGAAATAGAAAATATTAATTTGTACTGAAAAGAGAAAAATATACCACTTCTGAAATTATCCACCTCTCTTTTGCTACTTGAATAAAAATAAACACAGAGCAGCAAAATGGTCATTGTGTTTCAGATTTCCTGATATCTTGTTTATGTTTCTAAAGAAAACCTCTAATGTTAGTTTGAGAAATCTTACTCAGAATAACTTTACAAATGGATGAAGAAATTCCTTATAGAGTTGATTAATCTGATTAGTGAATAAATGGAAAAATATTGATGACGGAATGAGCCTGGAAACTAAGAACTTAAAACAATATATAAAGTTTCTCTGCTTTGTATCAAAACTTCTTGAAATAATGTTTTTGACGGTTGCTCACTTTGACCTCCTCTTGTTAGCAGTTACATGGAATTTACTCAAAAAATATTTATTTGCAAAATGACTTTGTTACATATGGTTAAGGAGAACAACTTTTTCAAATTGGCCCACTTAAAATTCTTAAACTTTAATGATGATCATTTGCTACTTAAAAAAGATAACAGATGAATGATTATAATGATAGTTACAGTCAAGATAAGATTTGACATTACAGATATTAGTGGCTGTGTTCTAGCATGAATATAAAAAATGCTTCTTTACCTTAGCTATCATATAGACCTATCCTCTCTGTCCTTTACCAAAATAAAAGAGTACCATGAGTGTGAAAACCCACATAAATGCTTACAAACTTGATTTCTGTTCTAACATTAGGATAGTGGTGTTCCAACCAACCTAGAGAAAGAAAACATTTAAGGTATGTGCACTGCTCACTTTAAAATACTTACAATACAGGGCCTCCCCTGGTGGCGCAGCGGTTTAGCACTGGGCTGCGAAGCTGCCTGCAGCCTCTGCAGCGCCGGTTCGATCCCCGGCCGTCAGCGAGGATCCCCCACATGGCATGCAGACCTCTCCTGCAGCGCCCGCTGCTCCCCTCAGCAGTGTATTTCATCAGTCTGTCTGTTCTGCTCCCCGCTCTGGCTCTGGTGAATTCTCTCACCCTCCCGCGCTTCTGACTATACCCAGTGCTTGTATAAATAAATGTAAAAAAATAAAAATCTTAAAAAAAAAATACAGTACAGGATTTCGTTATCAGGCTCTGAACATGCTGATGATGGCCTTTGGTTATCTGATTCTTACAGAAGGTGGGTCTGTCTTTCTGATGTTTGAGAACTCCACAAAATCTTGCTGTAGATTACCACTCAGTGATTAATTCTCAGCCAGGAGACTACATACTATTTCTTGCTTCCCTCATCTTTGCAGTCTCCCACTTCTTCTGTATCTTTTCCCACTCCTCACCTACAAGGGAGGGGAAGAGGTGGCAGATAGAAGTTCTGTGTTTTTCTTAGAAAGTATTTGGCAAAAGATCCTGGGAACAGATAACCCTGCTTTCACGGCTAATGGCGCAGCGTGGCCGTAAATTTTTATGAAATTCAGTTCTACATCTTGCTCCAGTACATTCAAGGCAAGTGTGTCAGTCAGGAAAGCAGAGGTATGCCATGGACACAAACAATCCAACAGTCTTAGAGACTGAAACAGCAAAGGTTTGTATTTTGTTCACACTCTATGCCCAAAGCAGATTGGCAGGAAGTTTAGTTCCCAGACTAAGTTAGTTCCCAGACTAAGCACAAGTTGACAGGTGCTCCCTATCATAGGACATTCCCTTTTCATGCAGAACTTGAGGGTTTCTTGCAACAGGGAATTAGAACACAGAAAATTGAAGCCATTATCCAGGCAGAGATATATGTCACTTCTTCTCTACTTCAGTGGTCAGAATCAGGGACATAGTTATGCCTGCCTTCCAGGGGACAGGGAATTGTAAATCTCTATTCCCACAAGTAAGGAGAAATATTAATATTGCCATAGAAATTCTGAGTTTTTGTTCATTTGTTTTTTGGTTTTTTAAACTAATCCTCTAGACATGGGCACAAAATAAAATAAAATGCTCTGAAATAAAAATTGCTATCCTGCATGTAATAAACATTCAATAAATATTTACAAGCAGTAGTTTATTAGTTTTCTCTTGCTACATTACAAATAACCACAAATTTAGCTGCTTAAAATAATACCCATTTATTATATCACAGTTTCGTAGGTCAGAAGTTCAATGTGGTGTGACTGGAGTTCTCTGTTCACCGAGTCACAATCATGCTGTTGACCAGCCTGAATTCTCATCTGTAGGCTCTGGAGAAGAATTCACTTCCCAGCTTATTTAGGCTATTAGTCAAAATCAGTTCTAAGACTCAGGTCCCCATTTTCTTGCAGGCTATCAGCTGGGTTTGCTCTTAGCAATGAATGGCTGCTGGAATTCCTTGTCATGGACACTCCAAGTTCAAAGCCAATAGCAGGCAAGCATACTTGCATTGAGTCTTTCTTATGTTTCAGATTTCTCATGGATGCATTTGGTTAAGACAAACCCATCATATAATCTCTTTATCTGAAGACAAACTCATTGGGACCTTAATTACAAATGCAACATAAAGTTAACATCATCAAGGAAGTGATGTCTCATCCTGTTTATAGGTTCCAAGCATACTGTAGGAGAGAGGATTATGTAAAGGGGAGAGTCATGAGGAGTCATTTTAGAGTTCTGTCTACTACAAAGCAGCCTGGGTAGCGTGGAAATTGTTATTGAATTGAGCCAGATAACATGGGTTCAAACCCAGTTCTTCTTGTTATTAACTGGGTAATTTGAAGCAAACCATGAAGGCTTTCTTCTCTCAGTCTCAGTTTTCACAGATGTAAAATGGGAATATTATTCCTTGCCCTGCTAATTCCACAGAGCAGTAAGAGAATAAAATGAGACTCTGTGGAAACACTTTGTAACTTTAAAGATCAACACAAAAGCAAGCTATTATTTTGGAATTCGAGTTTAATTTTACTTCTGAGGACCTGTGATACTAGATTTTTTAAAAACAATGTTGGAAGAGGAGGAAGGCATAGGCACTAATGAAGGGTCTGGTGAGACACAAAGCTTTTGGCTTTCTGTCCCCACAGAACACAAATTTGATGAGCTAATCATAAAATAAGTAAAAGCATATGTTTCACATTTCTTTTTCTAATGCATGAAATAGGTGTAAAATTTTAGAGGATCACTTTGGCAAAGGATTTTTTGGCCTGTACTCTGTATAATGATAATATTACCAAATATTTATGTGGTATTTTCTGAGGGAACTGCAAAGCTTCACAGAAAACACTGTTCCTCTTCTCGGTATACCAGTGAGATAATAGCAGATAAGATAGCTATCCAGGTACAGCGTTAGCTAATAGACATCTCAGAATGTGGGACCCTAATGTTGCACATAAGTATTTTCTTATAATCCCCTTGATTATATCTCCTGCAGTTCAAAATAATTTAGGACTTTTATAAACCTCAATTCCACCCCATTAGCATATACCTATTCCGTATTTCTTTTATACTAGTGATTGAGCATAAAAGTAGTTGTGTGTTTTCAGTCAGACATTGTCATTTTGTTGTCGTTTAAATATGCCAACATATAAAATACACAAAGGTTCACATTGATTGAATGAACTCTCTGAAGGTATTGCTTAATGAAGTCTTTGAAATTGTTGGTTTGTACACAAGTACACAAAGTGATTGTCAGACCCAGCTATGTCTTGAGATATCGGACTTAATCGTGTGCTCTAAATCCATTATCATTTCCCCCCCTAAATTCTAACATTTCTGACCCCTTAACATTTGCATTAGATTTTTCAGGATTGTCATAGGGAGAAAACTACCCTGAGGGCAGAGACTGATAACCTGCTTACACTTGATCATCATTTGGGTATAACTTCCCCGAAACTAAAAACAGGTGTCATTTATACCTCTTTAAGGAAATAAAACTATCAATTCTAATGACACACATACTTTAAAACAAAATAGTAATGCTTTTCTTGACTAAAAAAATCTACATCAGCAGTTAGAACTGCCCAAAATGATAGATCATGTAATTTCTGAAGCTATGACAAATTTTGTGGAACTTATATCTCATAGCCATCTAAAATTTCACGCATCCTTTAGATGCTTAACATTAAGACAGATGATCAATTTAAAGTTCCTTTTTTAATATCAGATTTCTAATCTTACACATTCATATGTAACTGTTTAGAAATGATAATAAGCTGTATAAGTTTCAGATATGGGTAGAGCACATTTGTAATGATGACATATTGCCTTTTAATAATGATGATCTAATGCATCTTAATAATGATGGCATAATGTCAGGTAGCAGGTAGTAGTCATTGTCTTTCTTCTCCATGCTAATGCTAGATACACAGCAAGATATTTAAAAGTGAATTTAAAGTCAATTAACTTTGGAAAATAAAAGACCACCCAGTTGATAGCAGCCCTTAAATAACCTTTTAAAAAATACCTGTTTACCAGAGAGACCCAGATACAATTCTGATTTTTTTTCTCTGGATTGCTAATTAAATCTTGGTTAAAAACAAATCAACAGATAATTTCTCAGATAGTTGTACAATATTTAATGACCCAAATATACTGTATAAAGGAGTTTCAATATAACATGGCAAAGCACAATAATGCAGAAAATATGAAATACTGAAATATTGACTAGGATGCAAAGTGGAATGATTAATCCACCTTAATTAAGTCTTACATCTGCCTTTGTGGATGTGTTCAGGGCAAACCCCGATATAAAATGGGGTTGCCTGACTGTGGGTCCTCACCTGCACTTAAAGGGGACTCATGAATGCTCAACTGCAGACATACACAAAAGGGAAGGGGAAATGGGAAATGAATAACTCAGGGAGAAAAAGAGGAAATAAGTTCATAAATGCGTCCTACCTGGACTGGAATCCCAATGAACAGCTGAGCTGGCAAAAAAAACCTAGCACGCCTCGTGGCCAAACCCCCAACCCCCGGCCACATGGCCAGTTAAATACCCAAACCAAGAGCCTAGTTACTTAACTGCCCCCTCAGGTCCTCGCAACCTTTGATGATCATGGGATTTGTAGTTCCCAGTGTCATAGGGGTGGAGTCCACAAAGCCTATATGTAGTTTGCTCAGGACATCCTTTCCCCCTAACAGATGGGCTCTAATTACAGCAATATCTTTGCCACTTTATAAGTGGGAAATACTTATGAGGTGTCTGGACTTTCAAGTGTGCTTGCATCTTTAATTCTGTCAAGAGCTGCATGTGGTGTGTTATCATCCCCATTTTACAGAAATAGAAACCAAGACTCAGGAAAAAATAAGAAACTTGCCCACAGTAAGCTGTGATCCAAATGTCAGTCTGATTGACCTCTTTTTTAATTCTTATTTTATTCTTTCTATCACACTACTTGAAAAGCCAATTATAAAAATTGTCTTTTATCACCTAGGACTATTTTGTTGCATTGACAACACCACACTGACAAGTGGGAGTCGTGGAGCAAGCTGTGGGCTGCAGGATGCTGCTGAAGAGCAAAATCTTGGCCTTTTTTTTTTTTTTTAAAGATTTATTTATTTATGCATGCATGCAAGAACTGGGGTACAGGCCAGAGATGCAGGGGTGACAGGATTCAGCAGAGACAGAGTGGGGAACAGAACAGGCAGACTGACTGAAATACACTGCTGAGGGGAGCAGCGGGCGAGACAGGAGAGATCTGCTGCACCATGTAGGTTGCTCCCTGGCCAGCTTGGGGATTGAACTCATGCTGCAGAGGCTGTGGATTTCTTCATAGTGTGGTGTTTAACCCCTTGTGCCACCAGGGAGGCCCAAGATCCTGGCCTTTTTGATAGAATAATCATACAGCATCAGTTGTGAGGGGAAGGAGGACAAAGAGAAAAGGGAGGGGTGAAACTAGAAAATGTGCTTTGTCATCTATAGTATCCAGGGTTGTAAGTCCGCCCCCAGGCACTTCTCATCTGCTTGATAACTTGGTATTGTAATTGAGATCAACTCTTAGGTCTCCTGCCATGGTTTCAATCTCATCAACAATACTTTCCACTGATCAGCTTCTGAGGTCCCTTGTCATACTTCAGTCTTCGGCCTCCAGGCGTTCCAGTCATACCTTGTGATGCATACCCTTCCCAGAGTGATCAAGCTTTCTGCTCTTGGTTGATTTGAAAGTCTCCATGTAAGGCTGGGCTCCTATTACTGATTGACTGGGCAGTTCTGACCTTGCATGGGAATGCAGAACAGCAGGTAACAAAAAATGGTGGCCAAACAGACTGCTTAGGATTAGGAGACTCACACTATTTGATGTACTGCTTACACAAAAAATGAGGTCTTTATTTGATGTACTGCTTTGGTAGGAAGACTTTATGCAGAAACTAGAAAACTCTGGGGTGACAGACTATTAAATGAAGGGTTAGATGAACTATTGATAGTTTTAGCAACTTAGACAGTCTATTATTAAAACTAACTAAGCCTTAATAATCTGAGGAAGGGTGACTCACAGAACTCAGGGACACTCCTCAGTCTGGAGGGGAGCTTCAGTGTGTCAAGGGGCTGATAAGCTTAGGGCGAACGTTTTTATAGACATGAGCTACTTCACTGAACTGGCCCCTTTCAAAAAATCTGGACTCAATGTTGCCCTTTTGGACTGCACACTTATATGGCATCAACATGGGGTTATGGTCCTAATGTGCTGATAACAACCAGAGTAACACAAGACATGAGGTCTTAAGGACATAGACTTCATTGTGGTTTTGGCACAGTATGCTCTATTAAGCCTTGTATGTTTATGGGAAATATTAAATAATCATTTGATTGGTGGTTGGGACAGCAAATTGAGGGCTGGGGAATAAAATCATGGGGTCAGAGAGATTTTCTTTACTACAGAAGATAAGGAACTACAAATTGTGGGAAGTTTTTGTGAAATAGCATAAACTCTTGCGGAGATTGTAGGCGTCTGTGTGGGCAAGAAGAAATTAGGCATGCAGACTACGTAAATAAAAAATATTTCCAAGAAATTTTAAAGGTATGAAGAATTTGCAAAGACAGATGGAAAAGACCAGAGGGCAAGCTGATCTGACAGGCTTGTTGGCAGACTAACTGAAATTTCTTGACCAGAGTGCTAAGTGAATAGAGTGGTGTATATTTCTTAAACAAAGAGAATACTGCAGAAATACCACAAATTCCAGAGAAACTAAAATCACTTCTTCTTCTTCTTTTTTTTTTTTATGTGGAAGGGCAAGAAGCTACCAAAAATAGAAAAAGAAAAGAAAAAGGGGGGAAAAAGCACTGGTTGGCTTTATGACGGTTCTAGTTCTGACTGAGGCAGGAGCAGAGCTATTCTTGTTATTTCACACCACTACCAGCAATGTGGGCCCAAAGCTTTTGTGTTGAGCTATTGAGTGACCTAATCAAATAAGCATCCTTGATTTGTTACTGAACTTTAGGTCCAAATGTTGAAGAATGTGATTTTGCAGAAAGGTGAATTTAGAAGACACAGAAGGGAAAAAGGAGAAAGGACTCTTCATTTCATGGGTCAAACCTGCAAATGTATGTCACTAAACCTTGAGTCTGCACGTTATTAGGAAGATTTGATTCTGTGCTATCTTGTAAAAAAAAATCAATTTTACTCTTAATACAAAAATACTTGTGAGGAAGAGTCCTAGTCTAGCATGAGTTGGTCAGAGGTGGCCACAGATCCAAGTGTTGGGAAAACACGACATTGTCTCTGGTCCAGGCAGGAACACCAAATGGGAATCAGGACATCAGGTTCTGGATGGTGGCATGACTCTAGTCCTGAATAAGCCTGGAATATAGCACAGGCAACCAGAAAGAGAACTTACCAGAAGAGGTCAAGGAAAATGTGGGAGGAGGACTTTGAGACCACAAATCCGATCAGACATTCTGGGGCACAGTGGAGTCATTTTCACCAGGAAGAAACCCTGAAGATGGGTGAGCTCTGGCTCAAGGCCAAACAGAGATGATCATGAGAAGAGAAGGTCCACTGTCAGACTTGGGAAGGCATCCCAGAGTCTTGCAATGGACCCTGACCTCTGCTTCATAGAAATAAACACTAGGCCCCAGTGGCTGCTGAGAGTGGTGCTGTAAGAGAGGAGGGATTGGAGCAATGTAGTTTTTGCTAAGGTAGGATAGACTGGGGATCTTTAATGGGAACCACCATTCAGGCAAGGTCATTATGGTCCTGATAGTGAGGAATGAGGGAAGACAGTGAGATTGAGGCCAAAATATGCCCAGAGATGGTAATGAAGTTTTTTGGTCTATTATGCCCAATTTAGTCATGTTCAGTACAAGCCATTATTAGTACCAAAGGAATCAATAAAGATTATAGAACATATTCTTCAATTATTTTAGTCCAATTATTATATTTCTTGAATGAATTGTTTCCTAATTAGTGAACTGTTTCCTAATTGCCTCCTAATTAGTTTTCTTTTTCTTTTTTTCTTTTTTTTTTTTTTTTTTTTGAGGTAACAATGGTTTACAACAGTGCACATAATTTGGGGTATAGTTTCACATTTTTTCAGAGTTAGGTTATAACATCACATTCATTGGGCCTCCCCTGGTGGCGCAGTGGTTGAGCGCTGGGCTGCAAAGCTGTCCGCAGCCTCTGCAGTGCCAGTTCAATCCCCGGCTGCCGGGCGAGGGTTCCACATGGCGTGCAGACCTCTCCTGTCGCCCGCTGCTCCCTTCAGCAGTGTATTTCATTGTTCTGCCTCTTCTGTTCCCCGCTCTATCTCTGGTGAATTCTCTCACCCTCCGTGCTTCTGACTATACCCAATGCTTATGTAAATAAATAAATAAATCTATAAAAAACAAAACAAAACAAATCACATTCATCACGAAAGTACCCATAATCCTCTATTATATTCCTTTGGGTCTTCTCTTCTCCACATCCCCTCCTCTGTTAGCTTCAATTCAACAGTTAGATTTCAAGGGTTTTTTTTTTTTGTTTGTTTGTTTAGTTTTTCTGTTCCTCTGTTTTGTTTGTCTATATTATACATATAAGTGAAACCATCTAATATTTGTCTTTCTCCTTCTGACTTATTTCACTTAGCAGAACTCCTTCCAGTTCCAACCATGTTGTTGCAAATAGCAAGCTTTCATCTTTTTAACAGCTGAATAGTATTCCATTGTGTATATATAGTATATCATCTTTATTCACTCATCTTGAGCACTTAGGTTACTTCCATAACTTACCTAATGTAAACTGTGTTTCAATGAACATAAGCAAATTAGTGGTTTTGCCTTCTTCAGACAGATACCTAAGAATAGAACTGCTGGATCATATAATAGATCTATTTTTAATATTTTAAGAAACCACCACATTTTTCTCTAAGAAACCAGGCCAGTTTACATACCCATCAAAAGTGTATGAAGTGCTTCTTTCTCCACACCCTTGCTAACATGTGTTGCAACCAGTCTTTTTTATATAGACTATTATATAGAATTTTTTATATGGACTATTTTTTATATACACTTTTCATTTAGATGTGAGGTGCTATCTCATGGTTCTGATTTGTTTTTCCCTCATAATAAATGAAGATGAATATTTTTTTTCCATGTGCCTATTGATAATCTGTATGTCTTCTCTGGAGAAATATCTATATTTTCTGTCCATTTTGTTTAGGTTATTTCTTTTATTTGTTGTTGAGTTAAATGAGTTCTTCATCGGTCTTGGATATTAACTCTGGTCACTAGTCTGATATGACTGCAAATAATGCAAATGTTTCTCCTATTCAGTGGAAAGTCTTTTTGTTTTGATACAAGTTTCTGTTGCTGTGCAAAAGTTTTAAAATTTTATGTAGCCACAATTGTTTATTTTTCCTTTTGCTTCCCTTTTATAGTTGAGTCATTAAGTGACTAAAGTCAATGTCTCAGTATATTGCCTACATTCTCTGTATTTTTGGCTTCTTGCATCTCCCTTTTCTCCATAGTATACACAACACCCATATACTGTACATTTTATTTACCTTTTTATTGTCTCTTTTCTGGCAGCAGGATATAAACTTCACAAGTACAGACACTTGTCAGTTTCGCTGCTTTATCTCTAGCACCTAGAAAATGTCTGACACATAGTATATACTTAATAAATATGTGTTAAAACAAATTTCAATAATCCATCTTGAAATCTGCATCTAGTCTTATTTCCAAGCTCCTTATGAAATCTTTCACTTAAGCATAAGTTAGCATCATCAAAAATCCTTAAGTCTGTCTTTTATTATCTGTTCAATGATCAACGGCATGGGTCATTTTAGGAAAACCTTTTTGTGCTGTGGAAGGAGACCAAGATCAACTGAATTCAGTGAAGTTCTCTTCATATTTCAATTTTCCCTTGACTTTTAGGAATTTAGATACTCAACTCTGCTACCATAAGAACAGACTTCCCAATAGGTAATTAACAGAAACTAAAAAATCAAAATAAGGATATTTTCCACATGATGTGGGTGATTTCAAACTAAAGGGGTATAAACTAACTTTCTCTATGGTTGCAAGATAAGAAAACTCATTTATTTTAGCAATTTGTAAGAAAAAATTCAGCCAGATCCCTACTTATCACTTAGAGCAGAATCAAATCTTCAAGAATAGAACTGGGGTTGGGAGTGGGAGGAAACTTCCAAAGTTGCTGTGCAAAAGGTAGAATAAGCAGAAGTGCAATAAGTACACACAGAATGGAGAAGAATTGTTTGAAAAGAGAGAAACGTGGTACAGTGGAAAGAGGATGGGTCTTGGAATAAGAAAGACCTGCTTAGTTTAAACCCTAGTTCTGTTCCTGACTCACTTGTTGAGAAATTATGACTTCTCAAATTCATTTCTTTATCTCTGAAATAGGAATGTAGTTCTCACCTCATGGAGTTATTAAATTAAATAAATGGGGCAAATTGTGTATATTCCTTGAAATGTTGACTGACAGAGTAAGAGCTTGGAAAATGTAGCTATTACTAATAACAAATTTAAAGAGTGACTTTAAGCAATGTATTATTCATGTAGAATAAGAACAGATTACTTTTGAGCAATGCATTAATGGTGTAGCAATAAAAATAGTATGACTAGTTTTGAATAAAAAGATGTAGATCACCACGTGAAAGCACAGAACTGGAAAACCAAGAACTGTCTTCACATACATGCAATGTAGGCATTTGCTTAGGTATATATTTGCCCTTTTTGTGACCCATATGGATGATGACTGAATAGCAGGATGTTATAACTCTATATATACTGTTTGGTTTGATGATTCATATTTCTCTGTAACTAGAGAACCAATATTCTGCCTGGAATTATAGTTCATTTGCCTGTGGTTTAGTGTAGATGTACTCCTCTGTACTGACAGGATAGAGTAGGTGGCTTCCAAATTCCCTTCAATCCCTAACTCCGGGAAAAGCTTTACCTAGAATACTTTTACTCCATTAGGGCAAACTTCTGGAACATAAACAAAGCAAATGAGATGACTTTCATACTCACAATCATGTCTGAATATATTATCCCAATATTAGCTGAGGGATGTAGCAACATGAGAGACCTGGTTTCCTAGAGCCTGTACTCTATTGCTACCATCAAACAGAACAGAGGAGTCCCAAGGGGACCTTATGAACTGATCCAAACAATAACCAGATTTTCCAGCTGGGGCGAGGGCTCAGCTGGGTGTGGTTTCTGGAAACAGCTTCCTGGACTTCAGCCATATTTTTTCAGCCTGTGCTGCTTCAGGGAGCTTTGCTTTGTGTGGTGAGGGTGGTGTTCTTAGCCACGAGGGGAGTTATAACATGAAGGTAATAATGCCAAGCATGGTGTCATGTGAGCCACAAAACCTCTTCCTGGCCCTTTTGTTTCTGTAGTCAATGACCTTGTGGGAGGCTCTGTGGCCATACCAGCAACATTACCTGCAGTTGTGGTCCCTCACTGTGCTGATCCTTACAATAGCCCAGGCTTCTCAAACCCCCCCATACTATCTCCTTCTTTCAGTAGCAAATATGGGGAACAGAAGGAGAGACTAGTGGTTGCCAGACTTTGGAATTCAAGACAAGAAAATGTTTCCCCCACTAAGAGCACTAACAAAAAGCAACTGCAAAATTATTATCAGAAAACAATAAAGTTTGGGCTGTAAATTCAATCTAGATTGTATATCTCAACTCTGCCATTTAATGGATTTAGCACCTTGAGGAAGATGCTTAACCACTGTCAGTGTCTCATCCTCTGTCTCCAGTGGAGACAGTAGCTCTACTCATCTCATAAACTTTCCTTGAAAATTACAGAAAAATTACCTGGTAAATGCAGACAAATTTCTTAGCACAGTTACTGACACATTTTCTAAACATCTAATCAACCTCATTATTGTTATCCTCTTTCATAAAAGAAAGATTATTTTAGCACCAAAAAAGTAGAAAGTATCTTACAGAGCAAGAGTTTCTAGGTAAACACAGCTGGCAAAATAAATCCTTCATCTATCTAACCCAATTACAAAAAAAAAAAAAAGATTAAAGCTCCAATTTATAAATGATAAAATACTATATGGAGGGATTTATTGGCAAGTGTGCAGATATATTCAAGTGTTCATTAAAGTAAAAGTCAAATTCAACTCAGTCTTGCTCTTTGTTATTTAAACAGACATGGCTAAAAATAGTTTTTCTTAGATTGACTTTGAAAAATGGAACACAGTGCTTATACACCTAATTCAAAATATTTGAAGCTGGGCCTCCCTGGTGGTGCAGGCATTTGAGTACAGCACTATGAAGCTGTCCGCAGCCTCTGCAGTGTGGGATCGGTCCCCACCGGCCATGGAGATACCCACATGGCGAGGCAGATCTCTCCTGTCTCGTCCACTCCTCCCCTCAGCAGTGTGTTTCAGTCAGTCTGCCTGTTCTGCTCCCCGCTCTGTCTCTGGTGACTCCTCTTACCCTCCCGCACATGGGTTCTGTACCCCAGTTCTTGTATAAATAAATAAATCTTTTAAAAATTTTTGAAGAATAATTAGAGAAATCAGATATTAATGGCTCCAAGGAACCAGAATGGTAATAGACCCAGTTTCAATTTCAGAAATGTGCCAGGGAAGGGTCTATTTTGGCTCAAACCTCTACACCAATCCATAGATTGGTTTCATGCTTATCTACCATAACAGTTAACTTCTTCCAGCTCTACAAAATCTTGTTACCCTATCCTTGTACATAACTCTGTTCCTGTTCACCATTTAGGTAAAGAGTGACACAAGAATGAATACATTGCTCTATATGCTGAGTGATTTTCACACTGTTGGAAAATTTATCTTTGGGCTTATACACATTTTAATTCTCCCTAGATGAAGGGGATGAAGAGCAGAGCAGTGTGATTCCTTTCTGTCCTTAAAACATGTTTCACACCTTGAAACAATAAAATGCATCATTTAACCTCTCGAGGCTTTTCTTAACTTCCATAATTGAATACAAATGCCAGAATGATAGGATATATTGGAAAGCTGTAGAAGCAGGGCAGTGGACAGCATATTGACAAGTAGAAATTCAAACCTATACCTCAAAAGAGTTTTGAAATAGTCATTTTATCAAGGAACAAGTAACCATCATTGCCAACGTTGTTTTGATGTACCTAATGCAAAGGCAGTGTTTAGTCGGGGTGTCAGCTGAGAACAGAATTCTCTTGTTAGGTGCAAAGGAAGACACTTCATTGAAAATGTTTTTTATCTAGGTGTAGGATGTAAGCAAAATATGTGAAGGCAAGCAGGGAATAACAAGAGTAGGAAGTCTGAAATTTAACGGGAAGGAACATGTGTTGCTGGAGCTCACTGAGACAGAGCTGGAGCCTAGAGCAGGAACTCCCTCTGGAGAGCTGTGGTTGGGAGAGACTTAGCTGCTGGAAGAAAAGCAGTGCTGAAGCAAAGAGAAGGGAAGAAATATATCAGATCCTCTCTTTCTGCTAGCCCTGTAATCTCTGACCAGTGCCCCCTGTTGGGGGGCCCTCAACAAAAGTCTAGAAAAAAGAGGGGTGGGTAATGCCATCTGGAGGGGCCTGACTCCCAAGCACAGGGCAGGAGAATGGACACCAGAGGCAAACAGAATGATTAGAAGAAGCACTCGCTGCATGCCAAGCCCTGGGCTGGGTATTTTTTGTGGATTATTTTATTAAATCATCATAAGGTTCTACGAACAGGTACCAGTTTTATCCTTATTTCACAGACATGAATACTGTAATTACAGAGGTTAAGCAATACATTCAACAGAAGAGACTGCCTGCTAATAGTGAAACCAGAGCTTGACTTCACTAGATAGAAAAGATGAAAAAGCAAAGTTTGAGATGTTACGCTAGATCAGGGTATAAGCAGTCGTGACGTTTAGCCAATCCAGATCAATATATGTTTTAGTAAATAAAGTTTTATTGGAATATAGCCATGCCCATTTGATTACATTTTGTCTTCTAGATGCTTTCATATCAAGATATAATTAACTAGTTGCAACTACAACCAAATGTTCCTTCCCACAAAGTCTAAAATATTTACTATCTAGCCTTTCACAGAAAAAAGTTTGGTGACCCTTTCTAGAGATAAAAGAAAAGACTTTATTTGAAGCTGTTCACTGTCTTCTCTGCTTCTTTTTTTTTTTTTTTTAAAGATTTATTTATTTATTTATACAAGCACTTGGTATAGTCAGAAGCGCGGAAGAGTGAGAGAATTCACCAGAGCCAGAGCGGGGAGCAGAGCAGGCAGACTGACGAAGTACACTGCTGAGGGGAGCAGCGGGTGGCAGGAGAGGTCTGCATGCCATGTGGGACCCTTGCTCAGTGGCCAGGGATTGAATGGCACTGCAGAGGCTGCGGGCAGCTTCGCAGCCCAGTGCTGAGTCGCTGCGCCACCAGGGAGGCCCTTTCTCAGCTTCTTAAAAGGACACCTGATCCCCCTATGAAACACTCAGAATAAACTCTCCAATTTAGACTCAGCCTATGCCTGCCTGATGTGATTCAGGCAAGGGAATAAACAGGTGTCAGTCTGGGACTAGACTACAGATAAAGCAGCTGGTTAAAAACTAATTTCAAGTGTTAATAATTATTGCCCATATTTTGGAAAATACAAAAACTTTGAGGAAGAAAAAAATCATGTCACCCAACAATATGTTAATTACACATAGAAGGGTATGATTTGTTATTTTTGACACAACTGTGTCTATGCCATGCATACTGTTGTGGTACCTACCTAGTGACCTGCCTGACCTAAATGTCCTAATGACATTATGAATTTTTCCTCAAGGATATTTTATTTTATTTTATTTTTTTAAAGATTTATTTATTTATACAAGAACCAGGGTATAGGCCAGATGCACGGGAGGGTGAGAGGATTCACCAGAGATATAGTGGAGAACAGAACAGGCAGACTGACAGAAATACACTGCTGAGGGGAGCAGCGGGTGAGAAAAGAGAGGTCTGCTGCTCCATGCGGGACCCTCGCCTACTGGCGGGGATAGAACTGGTGCTGCAGAGGCTGCGGACAGCTTCACAGTGCTGCACTCAACCGCCTGCGCCCTCAGGATATTTTAATGGCTATTGAAATAATAATTTAATAGTCTTATAATTAATTTTATGGTAAGTCTGCATGCCATGAGCAGAGGAATAAACAGTAAATGTATGTTGATAAATAGCTTTAATCAGTGAGAAAGTATAAGTATTGAACAAACAGACAGGGATTTGAGAAAAGAACACAGGGGAGCCCAAGAGAAAAATGGATTGCATTCAGTGCACAGATTCTAATGATATCAACAGTGGAGAAGCAAGTGCTGAGAAGAAATACTTTCTGAAAGAGTGCATTTGAAAGACTCAAGTATTAAAACAAACTTTATTTTACCAATTGCTCTTGAGGCATAGAAAACATAGGACAGATAAAAGCCTTCTAAGATTTCATGTCAGGTTACCATCTGACCTTTCTGGTGCTATCTCATTCTAACAGTGAGAAGAGAGAAACAGAGAACATTCACACAGATACTGCTGGAGGATGTTTGACATAGATGTGATACACCAGGGGCTCAAATAGCCAACCCAAGATAATATGCTAAAACAGTTCTCATGTGGGGAAATGGATTCTAGCTGATGCATTTACAATATGTGATTCTGTCTTATTTTTGTTGGAAGATATTCATACAACTCAATTACAAGGCTCAGAAATAGAGATTTACTTTAGCTTAAATCTTAAACAATATTAGTAGCATGGAGAGTTATTAAAGAACAACCACTGTCCAAAGAAAATAAATGGGTAACTCAAAAACTAAATTCTAATGCCTAAACAATATAGAAAAAAATCAAGTTTTGTATTAAAAATTTTAATTTCTAATAACAGCAAGAGGCTATTCTTTAGCTCTATGAGCCTCTGTCACTGCTGCTACAGCTGCTACTTGGTGGTGTTGGTGACAGTGATGATGATGATGATGAAGAATGGTCAGTATAAATAGTTTCAGAGTACTGTGCTTATCATGCTGATGTCTGGATAAGCTGATGACCTATGTTTAAATAAAAGTGCTCATTTATTTTCTTCTAATAGTTATGCTTCTAAGACTTCATTCAAGAATAAACCATAGATGTGTTCAAACAAATATCTATAAAGATGTTTCTGAAGTGTAGCTTATAATGGAATTCATACATGAAAGAAACTGAACAAATTTTAATTATTAAGCAGATTTGGCCTCATCTGGTACCTGTCCTTGAAAGCTGGATACCAGCCAACTAGTTCCATTTAAGCCATGAAGTGCTTGCTCTCTACCTTCAATCTCCATCACCTCTTAACCTGCTCTCCTCAAATTGGCCCCTACTGGTCTTAAGACTTTCACCCTTGTCCTCTTCCAAAGCATTCAACAGCAACGATACTGACTTAAACTATGCATCACATCAGCTTCCACTGCTTATAGCCACCTTTGTGGTGGCTTTTCATTATGCTTAGATTAAAATCTAAACTTGATCACATTTTCAAAGTCCCTGCTTAAAATGACCCCATTTATATTTGCTTGTGTGTCTGCAGCCTCTGTTATTTTTCATTTTATATTGGAGTATAATGTACATATAGTGAAATGCACATATAAATATATAACTTGATGAATTTTGACAAATGTTGTCACCCATGTATACACACTCCTATCATGATGTAAAGGATTTCTGTCACTCCAGAAAAATACCTGTCCTACCCTTAACTAAGGGACAACTATTGCTAGGATTTCTAACACCATAAATGAGTTCTGTCTTTTCTAAAATTTTGTATAAATGGAAGCATGTGGTATTATCTCTTTTTTTGTCTGGTTTCTTTTATTCCATATAGTGATTTTGATATGCAAGCATATAGCTGCCTACATCAGAAGCCCCTTCCGTTTTATTGCTGAATACTATTTTATTGTGTACCCCAGGTGTTAACCCCTGCCTACCTCTGACCACACTGTGTGATTTTTCTTCACAAGCTCCTCCATGCTGATTTTTCATTGGTTCTTTGAACAAGCTTCCTTTGAATCTTTGGGGTTTGCACCTGCTGTTTCCTTCTTCATGTGATGCTCTCCCCCCATTCTCTGCATGACTGGTTTCTTCTCCTCATATTAGGTGTCACTTCATTACCATTTCCCCAAAAATGCCTTCTCCAACCAGGCTATATAAACTACCTCCATTTAATTTTCTCCATTATTCCTTTCTGTTTCTTAATATTGATCACAATTTATATTTCCCACCAGACTTTTACTAGAAGTTCATGGATATTTAACAACTATTTTAAAACAAAGGCTTTTTGCCCTTTTACTAAGGCTCCCAGTATAATACTCGTTCTAGCTCTCCACACTCATCACATGTCTCCCACATTCTTCTGAGCCATGTTTGGTAGATATTTTGAGCACTGAAAGTAAATTCCTACAGGCTAATATTTCTGTTCGAAAGCTTGTTGGATTTTTCTCTTCAAAGGATTTTTTTTCAGAGTAGCTCCAGAATCTTCCCAGTCTTTTTCACAACAATTTGGCTTTACTAAATTGATTATTTGAATTCCTGGACACAAGTTACAAATTATGACTGCATCTCCAACTGGCAATGGTTATCATTGTAATTTAAGGTTTTGTAGACTTGTAAGTACCTTAAGACCTGAGAATATGTCTTAGATGTCTTTAAATATCTTCAACCCATCTTTTTTGCCAAGTGCAGTACTTGCTACCAGATCAGCATTAAATATACAACATGTATTGTAGATGACATATGCAGCAATGAATGAATGGCAAGTAGATGGTGAGTTAAAGATCCATAATATAGTCGGTGGCCTGGGGACTCTATAGCAGGATCCTGTGCATTTTCTCTCTTTAGCGCAGGATACTAAAGTTATAACCACACTCTCAGGAAATGGAAAATCTTAACATCTATCACACTCAAATTCTTATCAAATGACTTAATATAAAATAAGCTTATTCACATAAAGGATTTTATTAGAAGTCTGAAATCCTAGATATTTTTCTCTTATGCCAAGTCTGACATTTTGCTAGGAATTTAAGCACGCTGAATCCTGTGTCATCCACATAAAACTCTCTTAGTTTATAGTTCAGGTTTATGGGAAAATATTGGGAAAAATTTTCTGAGATTGCTTTGAAACTTCTGAATTCATAGAATGGGACCATAAAAGCATACAGGAACAACTATAATTATCATTAACAGTAAGTGAATGTTTTTATGTTTCCTTAAAATATATATGTTTAGTTGTGTAGAGAGTATAAACCTTTAAATAGCATAAGAAAAGAAAAAGACATATGCAATTCAGTTAACAAAGTATGCACAGAATTTTTTTAAATAAATGATTTATTTGCTAATAAATGCCCAGCCATGGAAAAAAAAAATTTTAAGATTTATTTATTTATACAAGAACTGGGGTACAGGCCAGATGTGCGGGAGGGTGAGAGGATTCACCAGAGACAGAGTGGGGAGCAGATCAGGCAGACGACCGAAACATACTGCTGAGGGGAGCAGCAGGTGAGACAGGAGAGATCTGTCGCGCCAGGTGGGAATCTTACTGGCCAGCTGGGAATCGAACCGGCGCTGCAGAGGCTGTGCACAGCTTCACAGTGCAGTGCTCAACCTCCTGCACCACCAGGGAGGCCCTGGAAAAATTTTCTTACTATGATCTAAAGTTCAACAAACATAACTGAGAAGGGATGGATGAGAAAGGAAACCAGCAATGGGAAGAAATGTGATTATTGCCCATTTCTTAGAAATAAAACCTGAGGTATGGGTGAAAGTACTCTAATTCTGTGAATTTTAGGCACGATTCCAGAACCTGGATGATAAGTAAGAATCTTCCAAATATTGCAAGCTAGCTTTCTGTGGTTCTGTGGTAATACTGATAGTCAGAAAATGCCTCTAATTTTTATTGTGAATTTGTGTTTGTTTACCATATTTAATACAAGTCTTTGACAGCCTTCAATGTCCTTGTCTCAGAAGGTTTACATTCTCTTTGAGAAGAGAAAAACCGCGTGCCTAATCCAGTTAAAATAGTAGAAACTGTGTTTGTCAAACTGTAGCTCATGAACTACTCTGGGTTATAATATCAATTCAGGGGGTCAAAACCAGCATTTCTCTTAAAAGGAAATATAATTAAAAATGAAAATATCTGAGGGCATCACATGGAATAATGTTCAAGATTATTTTGTGAAAAAATTGTGTAAAGAGTGTGCATATATGTAGATATGTATCAAATGTATTTTTGTTTTCTCACTATGGGTCATGCCTCCCAACTTTGGAAAGCCACTGAAATAGTAAGCCAGGGAAGATTTGTTACAAGAACTAAAATAATAAAAATGGGGAGTTGTAGCACAACTTGGGTGGCCAGGTCATTTTTTCTGCATGTGGCTGGCAAAACACATGAGCTACCTCCTGGGCTCCTGTCACCTGCAGGGGCAGGGTATTTACTAGCTACATCTTAATGTAAGAAGCATGGAGAATTCAGCCCAGTGTTCATGACAAAAGCAACAGGTGGCCTGGTTGGGAAGTCTCTCTGGCCACTTAGGTTGGACATCTCAAGCTCCCTGTTCACACTGAAAGAGCAAATGGCAGAGCTTAGTTGGATAGCGTGTTAAAGTTTTAAGAGACTTTGGAGACCATGGAGCCCACCCCCTCATTTTGTATCCTAGCCAAGCAGGGTGTGTGAAAACTTGCCGGTGTCCAAAGATGACTCGAGAGCATCTTTCCCATTCCCTTACCTCCACTCCTCCACTGGATAATCCTGCCTGACATGGGGAATTTGATAGGATAGAAGTATGTTGGCATCCTCAAAACTGGACTTCTTCATTTGACATAATGCTAATCAACATGAGGTCTTTCCCAAGCTGAAACTGGCCCATGATTACCAAATGATGTACGGTTGTTTGCAGTATAGATAATGTTCCAATAGGGACCTCACTAAATATCCTCTAAAAACTCCTATTATGCAAGACCTCTGGCTGAACTTCAACCCTCTGCTAAGGAGTGAAAAAGAGCGATGCTGTATCTGGTAACTCTCCCCTCCCCAGCTCTACTCCAAACGCTGGAATCATTAGGCAGATTATCCTATTTACCTTGTAAATTTTTGGACAAAGTGAGGCACCAACCCCTAGAAGAGTATAATTAATTAAAGATAACTGGGTTGATTGAATTCAATGTTCAACTTTTGGAGTGGCTATAAAAAGGACAAGGTGACTATCTATTATTAAGATCATAGTAGCTTTTGGCTTTCCGTATAACAGATGTTTTCCTGTGTTGGTCAGTAGTATCTTATAGGTTATAAAATGAAAAAAAAAAGAAGCCTGAAAAATTGATTGGCAAATTTCCCAAGCTTAGGTCAGCCCCAAGTATATGAGAAATGGTGCTACATCGAGGGCAAATACCAAAAAAAAAAAAATAAAATAAGATCAATTTGATTTTACAAAATCTATTTTAGTTTGGCTGGATGCAGCCTGAACTCCCATAGCAGAGAATGGCAAACTGTCAGTGGATAGCTCCAGATATCAATGTAAAAAATGTGATAGTACTGCTCAGTCTCTTTAGATCTGCTGTGTAGATTGCTGTGAGTCTAAGGGAGTTTATTCTGTGGCTGTCACTGGTATCTTCCCTTAGAATTTGGTGACATATGAACATACTCCAATTGTAAAATTATTTTTAAAAATGAAACCAAAAATCCATCATGACCAACATTTACCAAATATTAAACGTGAATTCAAAAGTATTGAGACTTTCTAGAAACTAGTTATGCCTGAACTTATACATCTCAATGAAGCCATTTGGAAGGCTGCAGATATGACCTAACTCTACTTTCCTTATGCAAAACATAATTGCAACTCATTTTTTGGCTACCAAGAGTCTAGTATACTATATTGGGCAAATGTTTTAGACTGTGAGAGCCTCCCTTTTCACATCAATAAAATAGGATTTTCCCCCATTGACATCTATCAGTAGAAAATAAATATAACATAACTATATTTATTTTTGAGGATTAGGTAAAATAACATATTCTGAATTTTAAACATAGCAACTGGCTCATATTAGGCCTTTTATACAGGAAAGATGTCATTATGATTACTTTCTCTAAGACTCCTTCTATAAAGCATAAATCCCACCCTTCCTTTTTTCAAACAGTATCTTCAGAAGCAAAACCAAAAAATGAAGGGCAAAGGTCATCATTCTGCCCACCCATTAGCACTTCCCCCTTCTGTCCATTCTTTGTACTACAAACAGCTTTGTTGGAAAAAATATCCATCTGGTATCTGTGTAAGAACCTCTTCAACATGTTATATATTTAGAATTCTTAACCATCTGGCCTCTGCCTACTTCTCCACCTACATTCCTTGCTAAGAATCTCATTGATCTCATGCTGGTACACCATCTCTTACCTTCTCTGGATCTCAATTCCCCTCTGTTTGCAACGTCTGCACTGATTCTCCACCTAGCAACTCCTACGTAACAGCCCTTCTCCCCTCCCTACCTCTTCCATAGTGCACAATAATTCTCTTTCTCATTTGTGCTCTGGCATCGCACTGTGCATTTTGGATGCCTTCACATTACTTGTTTGCACATTGATCTGCTTCACCAGAGTGTATACTAAAATCCCAGAATAGAGATCCTGGGAGACATTAATGTGTGGAGGCCGAGCACACACTCAAGAGCAGAGCAGACCTGAGTTCTGCCCTTTACCAGCTTGGGTGACTAACTTAACCTCTCTAACCATGGTTTGTTTATCTGGAAAACAAGATGACTTCTAGTACCTGCTTCCTAGGGCTACTGTGAGCATTAAATAAATTAATGTATCATTAGCACTTCACAGCATTTCATGGCATCCAGTCATGGATGTAGAACATAGTCATTGTCTAGTTAAATCAATGAATGAATGGCAACTCAAACACATCTCAGACATCTATCTCCTTACACTTAAATTTTTTAAAGAGGATATTCTATGAATTACCTGAATAATATATTGAAGTATCTTATAATTCATAATATGACAGATATAATGGGAGAGGTAGAGTGGAATCATTTTTGGAAGGAAGATAATTCATTTAAAAAATACATGCTTTCAGAATTTTTATGTTGTTACAATTTTGGTAGGAGTCAACAAAAGTGCTACCTTTTTGAAAAATTGCTCCTATGTGAATTATGAAGTAAATGAATTATTCATACTGACTTCACAGAGAGAGACCTTCTTATGGAAAACTGTGGTTGCAAAAGTATACTAAAAGGGGTAATAATTCCAGCCATGGGTTTGGAACTGTAAGAGCTTTCCTCAGATGAACAGGTCTTTTTGCTGCTAACATTGTTCTCTCATGTCTTAAAGTCGTGGGAGTTACTGGTTGCCATAATGGGAAGCTGGATACATGTCCCATGAGTTCCTGACTGTGCTGGGAGTTCAGCACCCTGGTCGAAGGTTTACATTGATGCCTCCCACAATGTTGAAGGGTGGTAGGGAGAGAGGCAGGGTTAGAAGCCTCCGGTTCTTCTATTTTCTTTCATTATTCCAGGAGTTCTGCTAGAAAGAAGAGTATGTATCCACCCTCTCTTATGCTTCACTGTTTTACCATGGGACTTGATTTATCAGATTTTATGTTTTGTTGATATCGCTGTTCATACTCTTTAAAGCAAACTTCACCAGTAAATTAAAATTCTTTATTTTTTTACTTCCTTTTAAATTGTCTAAAGATTTTTTAGAGCTGCTTTAGGTTCACAGCAAATTTAAGTGGGAGATGCAGGGATTTCCCAGTAGTTGCAACACAAGCCTAACTTTTCTATTACCAACATGCCCCGCCAGCGCGGCACCTTTGAGGTAACTGATGAACCTCTACTCACAATCCTATTGCTCAGGTTAGGGCTCACTCTTGCCGTTGTGCGTTCTGTGTGTTGGTCAAAAGCATGTATCCATTACAGTAGTACCACACAAGGCATTTCCACTTCCCTAGAAATCTCTGGGTTCTGCCTAGTCATCCTTCCCCCTGTCAAACCTTTGCTTTAAAATGTTTATTCAGGGCCTCCCCGGTGGCGCAGCGGTTGAGTGCTGGGTTGCGAAGCTGCCTGAAGCCTCTGCAGCCCCGGTTCGATCCCCGGCTGCTCCCCTGCCACCAGAGGAGGGTCCCACATGGCGCGCAGACCTCTCCTGCCGCCCGCTGCTCCCCTCAGCAGTGTACTTCGGTCCTTCTGCCTGCTCTGCTCCCCGCTCTGGCTCTGGTGAATTCTCTCACCCTCCCGTGCTTCTGACTGTACCCAGTGCTTGTATAAATAATTAATTAAATAAATAAATCTTTAAAAAAAAATCCTGATTAAAAAAAAAAGTTTATTCAATGTCTGGGGCTCTTCCCATTCTTCTTTCTTAAATGTGCATACTTATTTCTTCACTGGAAGGTAATAGGTGCTGTGACTTTTGTTTTATTATGTAGGAGGTGTTGGGGTTTTTTTATGTTAAAGATTTGTGTTCTGTACCTATCCTCAGTAATATATTTCAGGGGAAATCTACATTCTTTATGAGTCTGGCCCTAAAATGCCATAGAGTTCAATTATCCTCAGAGTGTGGTTATGCATCAAAAGATCTTTTTTTTTCTTTTTCAAAATATGGTGCCTAAAATGAAAAGCTGCTAGTTTGTTCATACACTGTGCTTTGAGGAACAGCTTTTCACAGATGGAAGAGCATAAAAATGATGGGCTGTTATCTTGTAGCCTGAAACTCCATTCTCTGAACACATGAAATATTGATATTAAATCAAGCTGTACCTGGTTTCCCCCATATGATCCTTCCAAGTTCTTGACCTCTGTTCTGTTGCTGTTTCATTTTAGGCAGAATTCCAATGGCGGGGGTGGGCCTGGGGGAGGGGGGATATGTGGCCTCAAATGAAAGACAAATTGAAACTGAACTAGCTTGTTTGTGTAACTTGGTAATTTACGGACGGCAGAATACAGTACAAATAAGTGTAGGGACAACATCGCCAGGAAGATAAACATTTATTCAATGTGAATGGTTTAATGTATTTGTGATGACATCATTGAAAGCTGAAAAATAGCATATCTAGGATTCATAAGTAATATAAAGAAAATTAATTCCATATAACACTCTAATTAAACAGGTTACTAGTTAAGATAATTCTTGCTACTGTACAAAAATAAACCTAAGGCTTATAGTGGCACAAACACTTATTTCTTACTCACATGCAGTCTAATGAGTATTTCTGATTAATTGGGACTCATTTCTGCCTATTGTTTCAGTCTTGGGCTCCTTCTGTCTTGTAAGTGCACTAGGTTTACCACAGCTTCCAAGGTGCCATCTCCTCTGCATCAAGTCTTATGAGGGAAAAAGAGACTCTATCATGAGAGGTTTTATGCACCAGGCTCAGAAATGCTACACATCATTTCTATTCTTTTTTTTTTTTTAAAGATTTATTTATTTATGCATACAAGAGCTAGAGTACAGGCCAGAGATGTGGGGGTGAGAGGATTCACCAGAGACAGAGCAGGGAACAGAACAAACTGACTGACTGAAACACATTGCTGAGGGGAGCAGTAGGCGAAGAAGGAGGGGGTCTGCTTCCCCATGTGGGTTGCTCCCTGGCTGGCCAGGGATCGAATTTGTGCTGCAGAGGCTGCAGATTGCTTCACAGTGCGGTGCTTAACCCCTTGCACCACCAGGGAGGCCCCCCATCATTTCTATTCTTTCTGTTGGCTAGAACTCAGTCACTGGAAGTCAGCCACCTGGCTACATCTAAGTGTAAGGCCATCTAAAAAATACCATCTGACTTTATATTCTGGAAGGGGGGAAAAAGCTATTTTTGATCGTCCAGAAGTCTTTGCCACAGATAGCATACTTTCAAAAAGAACTTCAAGATTTTCTTCATAGATCATTTGACCAGATCATGTATCTAAGTGGATTATTAATATAAGTCTTCCATGTTATTAATATGAGTCTTCCATGTTCTGTATTAGTTGATCAATCTTAAAAGTCACTTGGAAAGTCCAAAACTTTTTCCAATGTCATTTACTTATAACCATTATATAATAGGTCATTTTCATTAAAATAAGAAATATATATATATATTGATTATATTCATTAAAAGTAAGAAATAAATATATTTTTAATACAACCTGAAATGTAGTCTACCTTTTCAGTCCCTATAATTTTCTTACCATTCTGTCTGGAAGCATGTAGTAAAGCAAAGTCATATCTACCTGGGTTTTCCAACTTCTCGTAGATAAGAAAGCAGAGTCAGCAATCAAACCCAGATCTGTAAGAATCAAAGTTCAAGCCCTTGATCTCTAGAGGGCTCTGTTTCTCACTGGTTACACTGGATCTAGTTCAGTCTTTAATAATCTGGTAGAAGAGAGAATGTAACAAGGATGTAGAATGACATCAAGAGGAAAGAAACACGATTTCTGGAGTATTAATCACAAAAACTTACATGTCAGTAATCGGTAACTACTGTTCTATCTAGTAACTGTTGTATAGGTAACAATTATTCAAAGTCTTTTTTAATGGTACTCATCCAATGACAGAGTACTTACATCCATCCTGGGGATAAATTTGTACATGTTTTAGAGGTTAACTGCTTCAGGACCTGACACATAATTTAGATTAAAAAATCACTAATTGGTTCCCCGAGGTCCCAACCACCAACAGGAAAACTACTCTATTTTCCAAGGCCATCTTTGCAACCCAATTCTATTTATACAAGTTTTATTTCTAGTCTTAAAGTCTTGTATTTTAAAATCAAATTTAAACATACTTTGAGACAAGTTATCAAAATGAGTGACATTTTTATGCTGAAAGTTTACTATCTACCCCCTGCTATTGGGTCTCGTGCAGAAGTCTTTCCCTCTTCCATGTTCCTGTTTTAGCCCACCAGTCTTAAAAATCACTTGGAAAATCCAAAACCTTTTCGACCATCTTTTTCTTGCGACCATTTTTTTTTTTTTCCTAAACACAGGGCTACTGTGACGCAAGAATTGGAATTAATTTTCTTTTAAAATATATGTGATGAATTAAATACATATATTCATTTTTTTACCAGTTTGTGAGCATTTTGGGGCGGGGGGGCACCTATTAAGTTAAATCTCACAATCTTGGACAAAAAAAAGAAAAATGAAGATTTTTTTTTTACCTACTACGAGGCAAAGATAGAGAGGCAATAAATTCCCCCAATATAAACCAAGAATATTTGTTAAGCAATAAATAACAAATAATCCCTTTACAAGAAGAAATAAATCAACAAATGATAAATCCTCTCATAGGATGGCAGCTTAAAGAAGTATTTACTTTTAGGTCAGATCATGACTTTCTAGAAATTAATTGTTTAACTCAAGTTCATCTACCCTTGATATGGTGTTAAACAAATAGTTTAAAAAGCAAGAGAATGCTCTAATAAGATGCTTTAATATTTAGGATTCATGAGAATGAGTAAATAGAATACCATTTAATTAAAACATTCAATTTAAAACATTAAAAAAGAAGAAACCCCATTAATGATAATTATTCTCTTTCCTACTATTGACCCTTAAAATGTTTTTTAAATCTTGATTTAGCAAAAGTGGGTGAAAACTAGTGGATAACTTCAGTTTCTGTAGTATGTTTATTGTTCTTGATTCAGAAGAATTAGTCCCTGATCTCACTGCTATTATATGATACTTCAGAGAAAATAGTGCTTTAAAGAAATGTTTCATGAAGGAAGACCAAGGAGTATATACATGGATCCCAAAATAACAAAACCTTAAGGAAAATATTTTAACAGCAAACTTCATGCAGTGATAATATAGCATAATGTCGATATTGTTAGTCAATGTTGATAAACATTCCAATTATAGATTTAAATTGACATGGAAAATAAAGATTAGTTTGCAAGTTAAAAAAAAACAACTATTTTACCAAATTAATGGGAGAAACCTCGGCCTAAATTATATAGCCATCAGGGTACACCTAAAAAAGAAAGTTGTGGTCGAGTGAAGTTGGAAGCAGCTATATTCTTCTGCAATTAATAACTTGCACTCTAAGTTTAAAGTGATTGGGTGCACTGTAGTGAAGATAACATATTGCCTGAGTGTGCCAACTGCCACTCCCCATCTGTGTGACCTGGGGAAGTCCTTTCAGCTCTCAGTATCTTGTCTCTGATTCTCAGAGTCCTCTCTATCCTGCCTGCTGCCTCCCCCATCAATCACTCTGCTCTCAGGATTCTGACAGGCTAATGTTCTGAAGCTGCTGGCTGACTGTGGTAGGGTGAGTTTGGAAGATTGGGTGGTCACACTAGAGAGCTCTGGAGGGAAACTCATGCTAGATGAGGTCTTTGAAAGTCTTTAGAAAAGACAGCTCATACATTTCCAGAGTCATAAATTGTCACACAAAACCAATGATCTCATTTTAGTGATATTTGTTATTGAAAGAAATATGGATAACAACTTGTATTAAAATCATTTCATGATGTTGTGGTAAATAATATCAAACTAGCCCAGAGCAATGGCATTTTTACACTGCCTTTAAATATTAACAAATGAAAAAGGGACCTCTTGATTCTCCTGGAACAAAAAGTGTAGAAATGCAAAATCATTCTATCTATTTGAACATAAAGAGTATACCCCATTTTTGTCAGGAAGTACAGTCAGTATTTGCAATATTATTTTTATTTTGTATGTACCCTGTGGTGTTCAATGTTTTAATTGCCACTTCCTCAATAAAATTATTGGAAATCTTCCATCTTGCCATTAGCACTTGCAAAATAACTGTTAACAATATGTTATCCAGACACAGAAACTTTATAATTAATGTTGGAATAGTCTTCAAAGTCTAGTGACTAAAATATATCCTATAAAAATTACTGGACTACATTCAATGCTGTTCTGCTGTTTTAAAGTTCAATAAATGTGTTGAGGGGGAGAGATTTGGCAACCTAAGTTGGGCAGTCTGGCAGTGAGACCTGAGATGCTGGAGGGTTGATTTCTGTTGTGGTAAAGTACCAAAGACCTCCAGAGTTTCAGTGCAACCCCTGTAAGGCTGAAGGAGATCTGACCAAATGCAACTCCCAGTGGGAATCGGAACAGTCATTCGGGGTTATATTCCTACCTTGTCAGTTGATGAGGCACTGGGACAGGTTCCACTTAAGCAATAAAACACAACAGGCCATGTATATATCTGGTTGATTATAGCATAACTCAGATTGTGTTATAAGTCATGAGGCTGAAGGCCAAGTGTCTTAACTCCATGAGAAGTGCAATATTGGCCCTGAAACACACTGCCTGAAGTGTCTTATTGCTGTCAAGAAATGGAATTTCTACAGTACATTAAGAAAAGGAAAACACTTAGCACAGTGGATTTAAAATAACCATGACTATGACATCACTGACAGCTAATCAAAACTCTAATTGCAACCAGAGTTCTGAGGCTATTGTATAAAAGGTCTTAACAGACACAACCATGGATACAAGGAAGAACAATGCCTGGCCCATGAGAAGAACTTCAGTAGCATAGGACCCCAAATCAGGAATGGGGTGGGCTAATCGATTTCCAACAATCTCATTAGCACTGAGTTGGTAACTTTGCAGTAAATTCACCTTGAACAATTAAATCAAGAAAATAGCATTGCAGATATCTCTTACAGATTCTTTGTCCTTCAGTTACAATCTTCATTTTCATACAGTTAAATATTTTGTTAAATGATTAAGAAATGAGATAGCCTAAATGAAAAAAATATGTCCAGTTCAGATGCCCTAAAAGAGATGAAAGATTATAATGAACTGAGAAGCGTTTGGGGGTCACATGTTACTCATGATCCATGCAAGGAATTTCCAGTGATATTAACTTGAAGTTGTCCAAAAGGATTGAAGTCAGTATGTGGTCATAAGTACCCAGTTCAGATTTTACATCTGATTCTAACGCCACAAAGTGGAATGTGCATTTCAAGGTCCAGTTAACAGCCTCAATAAATTTAGCTATGCCAAAGCACATACTGAGAGGCATATTCAGAAGGTGCCAAAGGGAGGCATTTAACATCATAAATGAGAGTGAAAAGAGGGCTTGTCTCCGGAGTCAGAGGATTTGGGCCTAATTATTTTCTGGGTGACTCTGGATAAGTATTTAATTTTTGTGGGCTATAGTTTCCCTCTGGTGAGCTCTCCTGGACTCTGGTTACAGCATTGCTTCCTCAGACTCAAAATGAAGCTCTTCTACCATTTCCTGAAAGTTCACGGGCAATGCCATAAAGAGATAAAATGTAATTAAGAAATGCTGCCTTTGACATATTATGACATACTTGCATATTTGGGGATAAAAGCTACACAAAAGCTTTAACATGAGTTTCTGAAGATATAGTCATTAGGGAAATAATTACTGGTGCAGTCTTACTAGTGGAGCAATAAATATAGGAGCAACAAATTCACATTCTTAGGGAAAAATCAAGGAGTTTATTCCATCAGAATCCATGCAAGTTCTGGAATAAAGACCCACAAAGCATTTCTTTTTTACTTCTCAATTTATGAATAGTTTTACCTATTAACCAGAATTATACATTTACAGATAATAATTATATTCTACCTGTGATCAAACATTTTTTTTAAATTGAGGTAACATTGGTTTACAACACTGTATATGATTTTCAGGTTTTATATCACACCTCTTCAGATGTATGTTACCACAGCAAAATATTTCTCATGGTTTTATATGTGTCTAATAATCTTTATATCCACTTGGCTTCCTTTAGAACAATAAAATGTTAACTGAGTGGCCAAATTACTAAACTTGGATATGTATGCTTTAATTTGCTTTAAAATGTTCACTTTTATCTTATGAAAAAGAGAAAACAATTTTTTTATTGTCAAAATTTTTAAATTTAGCTTTTTGTAATCAATCCATTAAAGATGGTTGAGTCCTGCTGATTTTAATGGCATTTGAACTTTAATATATACTCTGATTTCATTTGAAATAAGCCATATTTCCAACTCCTGCTTTAAATAATGATCATGAAGCAGACATTCAATAAATGAAATTCTTCACAATTATAATAACCTTGTCATTGATAAGACAAAGGACGAGGTTCCAATATATTCAATCAATGACTTAAGATCTAAAATATGGTCACAACTTCAAAGCTAGGCACTGAGGAAGTTTAATAAGAAATGAGTAGTGTTGTATGCAATAAAAGTGAAGTATTACACAGAGATACATATAGTAGGGTCTACTGACTATCTAGCAATATGTATTAGTCAGAGTCACTAAGAAATTGTATTCGCTTTTGTTATACATCAATGGAACCAATAAATGCAAAGCAGATACTTCAAGTTCCTCCCCTAAACATGTAACATAATTTCACCTTTGAAATGACCTTTCTAGGAAAATACCATGGGCTGCCACAATGTGGCCAGTTCCCAATTATTTGATCAAATGAATGGCCTGGATACACTAAGTCAACAACTAAACCCAGCTCTTTTAGTTTAGGCATCTTATGTAACATGCTTGTTAGAAGTATTGTTGGTGTATTGATGATTCTTAACTACAGAATCCAAAAAATGCATATTCTGCTCTCACACTTGTCCTTTCTCAGATGTTCCTATTTGGAGACACACACACACACACACACACATATACATACATTCACACACATACACACACACACACAAAGCCAAGTGCAGAGTACTGGGGTTGCTTTTTAAAATTTATTTAGCCATGTTCAGTTTCCTCCAGTGAAAAATGAAGATAAAATTAGGTTAAACTGTATATGCAACATAGTCTAAACAACTAAGTAAGGTCATTTTTTATCTCCAACTTCTAATGCATAGTGGGCTCTTAATATCTTCTGAGTAGTCATGTGATACAGACATCAAAGTGACATCAACAAGTGCAGCCATGTTTTTGAGAGGCAGTAGGAGACAAGATGGCATCTGGCCTTTGACTATACCAGCAACTGATGGAATATCAGAAAGAGCCCATGAGTATGAGTGTGAACACAGAAACTCTGTTAATCAGACCATGAGACTATCATCCCAGACTTTGACAATTAGCTTAGCAAATCCTTCTTGGCGGATAAAGGCAAGGAAAATGGTGAGAAGAGATGGGTTGGAAAGGTAAAGAGTCTCTGCTTCCATGTTTTCTCTCTATACAATGATCCAATTATTATAAACATATATAATTGCAAGAATTGTGGGGTTTTTAAGTGATTAAGTTGGGCCAAAAGGAAGTCTGTTTGCCAAGGATATCCTCTGAGAAGTACCTCCAGGGAAGAAAAGATGAAGAAGGAGGAAGTTGTGGGATGGGCAACAGAGAATAAATAGGGAATTACCTGGCAGAGCATCTCATGAAAATCTGTGGACCATAAAACATCCTGTGGAGAAGCCTGCCAATGACTCAGAGCTCATTGTAATCTCTCCCCACACTGTGTAGCAAAGGGATAGTGGGAATATGAGTTTACATCACCTTGGGGGTTGCAGAGCAACAAGCCACTTGCACCACAAACAGAACCTATCTCTTGTATAACTGCCAAAATGATAAAACTTAAATTTTTCTCCTCTGGATGAACAAATATAATTTTTAAAATAAAAACACTTAAAAATACAGAATCAAGAATCTAATCTAATCTAATCTAAAAGAGCCACAAAGATATAAGCCAAGCCCTGAGTAGCAAAGATGACAGGCACTATAATGGGTTGAATAGTGACCTCCCCAACTCCCACTAAATTCATATCTACCCAGAACCTGTGACTATGACCTTACTTGGAAATAAGATCTTTGCAGATATAATCAAGTTACGATGTGCTCATATTGGTCTTCCAATATCCCTGTGTCCTTGTAAGAAGAAGCTATGGACACTGAGACAGAGAAGAAAGCTATGCGAAGATGGAGAAAGAGTGGAGTCATGTTGACATCAGCCTAGGAAAGCAAGGATTGCTAGTAAACACCAAAAGCTAGGAGGAAGAAAGGAATGATCCTCCCTTATAGCCTTCAGGTAGAGCATAACTCTGTACACCTTGATTTTGGACTTCCATACTCCAAATCCATAAGAGAATAAAATTTTGTTGCCCTATGTGATCATTGGTTATGATAGCCCTAGAAAACTAATAATACAAATACCAGTAGTGCATTGCTAGAGCATGTATGTCTATTACACTGTTCTTTCTTCAATTACAATTTAGTCCATTCACATGAAAAAAAATCATCCTTTACAGGGGCCTCCCCAGGTGGCCCAGCTGTTGAGTGCTGGGCTGCAAAACTGCCCACAGCCTCTGCAGCACCGCAGCGCTGGTTCGATCCCTGGCCACCGGCGAGGGTTCCACATGGTGCGCAGACCTCTCCTGCTGCGCCCACTGCTCCCCTCAGCAGTGTACTTAGTCGTTGGTCTGCCTGTTCTGTTCCCCACTCAGTCTCTGGTGAATTCTCTCACTCTCCTGCACTTCTGACTGTACCCAGTGCTTGTATAAATAAATAAATAAATCTTTTTAAAAAATCCTTTCCAAAGAAAAATATATTACCTACTCCAAGAAAAATAAGCATTTGGAGTTTTCTTCTACTTATGTAAATTGGTTGATGCAAAACCTCACCCCTCCCACTTTCTCTCTATTGCTTTTATAATCATCATAATGCCTTTGTGAAAAGGAATATCAGCCTATATGTTTCGATCACCGAGTAGAGTATTTTCTGAGCTCTAAGGCCTATGTGAAGATAAATTTGCAATCCGGTCTCATTAGGACTGTTATCTTCTCAATATATACATAACTTACTGATCCAAGCCATAGTGAAGGCTTGAGAATGATTATGTAGATAATATAGACCAATAACAGCATTTCTTTTAGGGATTGCTTTCTTTTTACTGTGACGTACTGTATGCTAGGTAATTATAGAGTACTTAGGATGAAATAAGCCCTAGTTCTCTAAGCTGTAGTCATGCTTTTTATGACTTAAAGAGTATATTCCTCTACCTCATGCTACTGATTAAGAATTCCTCCTCTAAATTAGTTTAAATTGTGTCAGGGGATACATAAATGGGAATAGTTCTAACCTTTGCCTTATAAATGCACTCAGAAATAATGATGATCAGAACTATCCTGCTGTGACTTTGATCAATCACAGAAATATTGGCAAAGGTGGATTTATCATGTAATGGGCCTGGTGGGACCCAACCTTTGCTTACACTTTCATGCTGCCAAGTATTCTGACTTGACTGCAGGTTTTGGTCAAAAGCCCAGCTCTTGGTATTCTTATCTCAGTCCCAAAGACTGAGTCATGAATAAAAATATAATCATAATGACAATGGTAATGATGATGATAGCTCACATTCATTGAACACTTACTGTGTTTTTAGGCACTGTGCTAAGAATTTTATCTTTATTAACCATGATAAAAATTAGATGATGTGGGTACTATTTGTATCCATGTTTTATAGACAAACAGATTTAGACAAGAAAACCAATTGCAATAGTTGAGTTCTTTCCCTGCATGAGATAGATGGCACCCTCATAGGGGTAAATAAGTAGAGTTTAATGAAGGAACTATTTATAAGTTGTGGGCAAGAATAGGGGATGCCAATAAGTCACAGTGAGCAGATAATCCCACAAGAAGTCCTTATGATCCCAGTGTGGGACAATCCAAGGTGAGGCAAAAGTGACAAAAGTCTTTGATAAAAGGACCCATCCACTGCCAGGCTGACCTGACAGGCAGGTGGCTGGGAGAATGAATAATCCTGGCATCTTTCCTCCCTCTCCCCAAAAGCATCTCTGTTGATTGAATTAACTGGAATTTGGGCAAGGGAATTTGGTGGTGGATTCCCTAAAGGTCAGTCTCCAGGATGCACTGCAGGTAAAGAGTGGAGAATCAATTTGGGGGTCAATGGGGAGTGAACTCTGTGCAGCACAGTAACTTACTCAGGACATAAAATTACTCAGTGTTGGGTGACAGCAAAAAGAAAATTGGGCAGATCTCACACACTTAACCACCACACTGGCCACTGAGAAGGAAGAAAATTGGGACAAGGAAACCAAGTGAGATTTCAAGAGAAGATTTTGTTTTTCACCTTAGTTTACCCTATTAAAGTCCACCTACAATTTTGCTGCTCCAACTGAAACGCTGATCTTTGCAGATAGCTCCTCTAATGGAAACAGAGAGGTTTCTGCAAATAAGCCAGCACACAGCCTTCCCTCATTAGGTTGTAATCTCCATCAGCACAGAGAATTTAATCAGCTTGTTCACTGTTGTATACCTGTAAATCCATATATATATATGGATTTATATATATAAATAAATCATATATAAATATATAATATAAATATATAAATCCATAGATATATATTCTATAAATCCCTATAAATTCAGGCACTGGGCTCCAAGAACAACTTTTGTACCAAGAGATGCTGAGTTGACCATTTTCAAAAAGAAACCTCCTAAATTTCTTTAAAAGACTAAACATAGAAGTAGCATATTGTAGGGGCAAGATGGGCCACAGTGCAGGTTTTCTATGATCCAGAAGACCGGGGTAAAGGAGGAGTCCTGGAGCCCCCAGTGGCTTTTGCAGGCTTTTATTGGGATTTACCAGGTACACAGCAGGCAGGGGTGCTGGGGGGCGGGAGGCTGGCAGTCCTCCCAGCAAGTCTTCACTCTTTCTGGACTCTCTCTCGGCTTCTCTGCTTCTCCTGGCGTCCCTGTGATGCCATCCTTAAAAGCCCAGTCTTAGCCCAGGTGAATCCCATCTACAAATGCCCACACCCTACTCCAGGTGCCCGCCATCAGGCATGCATTCAGGACCACAGGGTTCTGTCATCTATCCTGATTGCGGGGGGGGCAGAAAAGCCTGATGCTTTTTACCTTACCCGACACATATGATCCAGCAATACCATTTGTTAGGTATTTGTCCTAAGAATGTGAAAACACTAATTCGAGGAGATATTCCCATCTTTGTGTTCACAGCAGTATGTCACCAGAGTCAAGACATGGAAAAGACAGAAATGTCCCCCCATGGGAGACTGGATAAAGAAGCTGTGGTATGTATACTCAACAGAATACTACTCAGCTATTTAAAAAAGATGAAATATTCCCTTTTGGAACAAAATAGAAGGATCTGGAATGATCTTGTTGAGTGAAATAAGTCAGAAAATGAAAGAGTTACCAGATGGCCTCACTCATTTATAGAATATAAACAACCAAAGCAAACAATCTGGTAAAACACAACAAAAATAACTTCAACTATGAAAAATAGTGGTGGTCACCAGAGGGAGAGGGCATTGCAGAGGGAAGGCTAGGAGGGCCAATTTGACAGTGTGATGGCGCTGGGACCTTGGTGGTGCACAATTAAAGTCTTTATACATGCCTAGGTGTGAAACTGAAGTTACCATAGTTTTGTAAATAAACTGTAAATCAATATAACCTGATTTTAAAACGAGAAACCTAGCAACAGAACATGATCAATGGAATATTCTGACTGCCTTGTTTATCTTTTTTTTATATCCACTCCCTGTTTCTCTCACTTTTGTAGCTGTGAATGGGTTCTAGTCTTTAAAAATTGAATAATTTTTTTTTTTTTTTGTGGGACCCTCGCCGGCGGCCGGGGGCGCAGCAGAGGTGGGCAGCCTCACAGCCCAGCGCTCAACCACTGTGCCACCAGGGGAGGCCCTGAATAATTTTTATAATGGAAACTAATGAGGGCCTCTCTGGTGGCACAAGGATTAAAGAGTGCTATCAAGCTACTGCCAGCCACTACAGTGGGAGTTCAATCCCTGGCCAGAGAGCTTCACATGGTGCAGCAGACCTCTTCTGACTCACCCACTGCTCCCCTCAGCAGTGTATTTCAGTAGATCTGTCTGTTCTGCTCCCCACTCTGTCTCTGGTAAATCCTCTTACCTCCCACACCTCTGGCTTACACCCCAGTTCTTGTATGCATAAAATAAATCTTTAAAAAAAAAAAAAAACTGGCGGGCCTCCTCTGGTTGAGCGCTGGGCTGCGAGGCAACCTCTGCAGCGCCGGTTCATTCCCCAGCTGCCAGAAAGGGTCCTACAAACAAAAAAAGAAACTGAGTATCTGATGTAGGGTCAGGAATGGACCACAGTGCAGGTTTTCTATGATCCAGCAGACCGGGATAAAGGAGGAGTCCTGGAGCCCTCAGCGGGTTTTCAGGCTTTTATTGGGATTACCAGGTACACGGCAGGCAGGGGCGCTGGGGGGCCGGTAGGCTGGCAGGCCTCCCAGCCCCCAGCAGGTCTTCACTCTGGGTTCTCCGGCCTTCTCTCTGCTTCTGCTGGCGCCCCCATGACGCCGCCCTTAAAAGCCCAGGTGAATCCCATCTACCTATGCCCACACCCTACTCCAGGTGCCCGCCATCAGGCATGCATTCAGGACTGCAGGGTTCCGTCATCTATCCTGATGGCAGGAGGGCAGAAAAGCCTGATACCTTTTACCTTTCCCTACACATGACATTCTGTGAGTTATGCTCTGTGTATGGATTTATGTGGTGTGCCTTACTTAGTCTTATTACTACATTCTTCTGACATGAATTCCATCGTCTGAATTTTAATAGTAAATGGAAGTGATCAGTTCCCCCCCTGCTATTAGCATCAATAATTGACACCTGTGGTCTTACAAGTGCGCCTGAAGGTGGATACCTGGTTTGTGGTGTGGATATGTGGGAGTGGGTGCACCTGAGCCTGGAGGCTGAGCATATAAGGGCAGCAATGCAGAGAGAGCAGAGGACCATGTGGCAGAGTGCAGCAGAGTGTGATAGAGACCAGTGGAGAGATCACAAGAGAAAACCAGAGAATACAGAGAGAGTGGGGGCTGGGATGCTTGCCAGCCTCCAGGCCTCCCGGCCCCCCTGCCTGCCCTGCACCTGGTTGCCATACTACAAATGGTGTAGAAAGATCTTTAAAAGCCTGAAAAGCCACCGAGGGCTCCAGGACTACTTTACCCATCTGCCCGGATCATAGAAAATCTGCTCCATGCTTTATTGGTGCTACAAATAGTAAGTAAAGTGAGATGCAGATCCAGGTATATCTAATTCCTACTGTGAACATTTAACTGCTTACCCCTTATGGTCTTCCTGATTCTCACTCTATCACTATTTAAAAATAACAACTCAGTTGGTGGGGCCCAGGCCCTGATGGTGTAGGCCCTTATGCCTACTTTTGTTGGTTCAACAACCTCTGATGTCTACTCCAGCCATAACCTGGTTCCCGCCTGGCTGAGGTAAGTCAGGACACCGTGAGTCCTGTGATTCCTCTGGCCCCAATCCCTACCCTGTTATGTCTCCCATCTAAGTACTTCAAACACAAACAACTGCTCCTCCTCAAGCTCAGTGTCCTGGTCCATTAGCCACTCCCTTGATGAGCTGCCAAGTTAGCTTTAGGGTGCAGGCGTCTCGAGGCAGCAATGAAAATATACTACAGTAGTCAAATCTACTACTGTTGGGAACATAACTAGCAGCCCTCTCACTAACACCTCTCTGGACTGCTTCCACAGAGCCCATGCTTCCATCAGGCCACTCCCAGATAAAGACTGGGCACAGCAGGGTCACTCAGGCAGGCCCAGCCTGGCATGATGTGGGGATCCCCCCAGTGGGCACTTGTAGGGTTAATGAAGATTGCTCAGGCTTTTGCAGTGCTCGCCTCTGTGGCTGTCACTTGTGGCCTTGATTGTGCTAATGCAGGAGGCACTTGGGAGCATGGACTCAGAGTACATAGGCCTGATGGCAGATATCTGGGGTGTGGTGTGGACCTGCATAAGAGGGCACACCTGAGCTGAGACTGAGCCTATAAGGGCGATGTCACCAAGGACCAAGAGCAGCAGAGGACTGTGCAATGGAGTGCAGTAGAGAATGGCAGAAAAGACAGTGGAGCAAGGCTACAAGAGGGAGAGAACTCGGAGAATGTAGAAAGAGCCCAAAGAGTAAAGATTTGCCAGGGCTAGGAGGCCTGCCAGCCTCCAGAATCCCCTGCCCTCCCCCCAGCCCCCCCCCCCCCCCCGTCTGCCCTGTATCTGGTTGCCTCACTACAAGTGGCATAGAAGGATCATTAAAAGCCTGCCTCCTTGCAATATAGTACTGTTGCTTGAGGACTCATTATCCTGGATTAATCTTTCTTACAATCACACTGCAGTCCAAGGCTCCTCCTTACAAATGCACCTTCCTTCTCTCTCACAGTCCGTGGAAGGCAGACCTGCTTGTGGCCTGAAGCCTTTCCCTACCTTATCAAACCCCTTCTTCCAATAAATCTTACATGTCTAATTCCATGTTGGCATATGCCTCTGAGAAGGCGTAAACTATTACAAGTGGCACAGAGATGGTCTCAGGTGGTAAGATGAGAACATACTGGTTTAGTCATCATCTGAAGACAAAGGGGAGTCCATCCTGAATGCTAAGTGAGGCATAGATTGTCCTTGGCACAAATTAGCAGCTCAGTTGCTAAAGATTTTAACAAAGATTAGGGAAAAGTCAGAGTAAAACGAAATATGCTTGCAACTGAAAACAATCCGGGTGAAGAAGTAACAATAATTATAAGAATAGAATAGGTTGTTCTAAGTCATTCTGATGCCTCACAGAGATGATGAGAAACCATTACCTGTTAACAGACAGGCAAGAGCATGAGAGTCACAGCATATTTTGGTAGCTTACAAAGAGGCCCTTACCGGCTGAGGTAAAAGCAGACACACTTGACCAACATACTGCAAATCTGACAGTTGAGTCTCAGAGCTGCAGAACTGTTTGACTACTCAACCCAAAGCAGGTCTGTTATGCTTGGGAAAGGCTGAGACCCTGAAATGTGGGGTGGGGATAATTGGGTAAATGCCTCTGAAGACGACAACTTTGTAGAGCCCCCTGAGACTGTTGGAACTGTGTAAGGATAGGAATAGGGATGTTTGCATTACTGCATGGCAGTTCTCACCTGTGTGCAGGTGTGTTTATGGAGCTGAACAATTTCCAATGATGACCTCACAGTCCTTATCCGAACCTGGTGACCTCCTTGCTGTAGTCTTTCTATTGTCAATATTGGCACACTCCAGGTCTTGCACTGAACGTAACACTCCAAGCCCTTCCCACACCTTCCTGCCAGCCTCACTTCCCCTGAACTTCAAAGGAGTGCTTCTTACTACCTGACAATGGCAGCCCAACTCTGGCCCAAGATACCTAACAAATATCTTGGCCATCCAGTTGCAACCACACGTACTTCAGTGAGGTCTAAAGCCCAGGCTTAGGGAAGGAGTCTCCCTTCCAAGCTATTCTTCCTTTCTGTATGCCTCAGACCTAAAGGTGTCCCTTTTGAGTTCTTTTACATCCTTACAATTATTCCCCTATATAATTTAATAATTCTTAAATTATACATGCACGCACAAACACATTCATGTTTTTTAATTTAGTTTATTTTATATTTATGTACATTTTGCATCATTGTTCTTTTTTATTATTATTACAGATTTTGCTTTCTTAGGTGTAGTCCCCATAGAATTTCTACCACCCATTCACCCGTGCACCATCACCATAGTCCCTTGTGCTCTTCCCCCACCTTTGGTCTTTTTCCTCCCCCTCCCCTGCAGAATGTCTGATTTATAGTTATCTGTTTATTTTTGGGTTTTTTTGTGTGTGTTGTTTTGTTATTTTTTTCCCTGATCCCCTAATTGGTTCCCCTACATTCTGCTAAGTGAAACCATCCGATATTTTTCTTTTTCACTGAGCATAATCCCTTATTTCACTGAGCATAATCCCTTCTAGCTCCATCCATGTTGCTGGGAATGGCATTAGCTTATCCTTTTTGACTGCTGAATAGTATTCCATTGTGTATATGAGCCACATCTTCTTGATCCAGTCATATTACATTACTGTAGTTTCTGTTTCCTGATTAGGCTTAGACAAATACAAGTTATCTAGAATGTAAGATTACATGAACATAATGTTTTGGCTCAGAGTGTTATATTTAATATCTTGGAAAAAACTCCAGGAGTTGCAGCATACTCACTGCTAGAGTAGCTCTTAGATGCTTGGGAAATGTTATAACCAATGCTGAGAATAACAAACATGCTTGGAGTACCCTGGCTGATGGTAGTGGAAGAAATAGGAAAGTAAGGAAGTGAGCATACTGGAAGGAATATATTAAAAGGCCAGATTAAGTTCTGCAGTAAAGCCTGAAGAACATTTCTTTCATTAAGATCAGTAAAATGCAACAGTGCCAAAATGTGAGCATTCCTAAGGATTCAAGGTAGCACTTCCTTATTGACTGGGGTGACTGTAAGGGAGGCAATCACAATATTTTGTATTGATGTCTGCTTTGTTTACCAATTGCTCTGAATACACTATGGTAAGAGTGATTTCTTCCAGAACACATCAGACTGTTTAATGAATGTGTACATAGGCAAATTTCCAAGATAGTCTTTTGAACTGGAACAATACCCTACTCTAGACCACCCAGCAAGGACCAGTCTCTATGGTCCCTGTTCTGCAACCAGATTGAAATACAGGCCTTCAGTCTATTCCAGGTGGGATTCTTGGCAAACATCATCTCCACAGAAGGTCAGAAGAGTTATGAAGGCAGCTTTATTGACCGATGTGTAGGAACCAGGGTTCTCCCCAAGGTCTTCGGTACTGCTGGAGCCCACACCTGGCTCACTTGTCACAGAGGTACCTAGTCTGCCAAAGGTCCCTGTAGGTGATACAGCACTTCATTTCCAGTCTAAAGCATCACATTATCAGGTTTCACAGAACTGTGCCTGCCACGTGCCAGAGAGAAGACGGTTCTTACATAACAGTATGGTCAGCGTAGCTTGACCTGACCAGAAACTCTCTTAGGTCAGATCTTGGATTACTTCTCAAGCCTCACAAGCCTGGTTTAACCATCTGGAAGAGGGAACGCTACAATCAGAGCTACAGCCAGGACCTGAATGTACCTTATGGACTGTACTTTTTAGATAGCCAAGCATTATAGCACAATTAATATACATGAGTAACCCTTCGAACAGCTGTACATAGCAACTAATATATTTGTTACTCTTTTATACAGTCTGATTTCTTTTTCCCCAGATTCAAAGTATAAAAATAAGAGTCATCAATAAATCCAGGGTGGGTCTTGACCAGTACAGAAAGGATCCATTAAGGATACATTAAGACAAAGTGATGTCACCAACACATAGTTGGATCCTTTATATTGCTCAGGAGTGTGAGGGAAGAAAGTAGGACTATTATGAACGTTTGCATGGTGCTAACCTGGCTTTCCACCCAGGTTCCACCACTTAATTTCAGTGTGAGTTGAACACATTACTGCATCTCACTAATCCTCAGTTTCGTTGTCTGCAGAGTGGAACAATCTGTCTAACTGCAAAGCTTCAGCTTCTTCCATCTTATCATGGCTGCTGCTTATATACAACATGATCTTCGATCTTGAATATATAGATCTAAAATTTTAAAAAAGACATTAAAAACAAATAATTAAAATACAATCTAAATATTTTCTTGTTGCTATGGAAGGCTTAACCCAGCTTTCAAAAAAAAAATCACTGGCTTAGGAATTAGAAATATAAACCAATGTCTGTCTTGGTGCCTGATACAGAATAAATACTAGGGAATATTTACCACTTTGTCAGTTGGATCAAAGCTACACACTTAATCACTCTTTTGGCCACTCCTCCACGTATCATGTTTCATGTGCAAATTGTCCTTTTAAGTCAATTCCATATGTGTCATTACATTCTGCCCCTGAGATGTTTCTGCATAGTTGACCCCAAATAGAATCTTAACCCTACTGCTTACTATACACTTGACCTCAGCTTTAATCTATAAAGTCGTGTTTATAATACATATCTTCACTGGTTTGATGTAGGGATCAAATGTGATAGTATAGTCATTCAAAAACACTCCACATGTAATTATCAAACTCTTACTTGTGTCCTGGGCATAATGGTCACCATGATGAATAAGAAGCAGTCATCATAAGGAGTCTTAAGTCAACATTCATAGCAAGGTGCCTGCCCTGCCACAGTGCACTGCTTTATAATTACTAATCAATGGAATTAGATTGCTAATAAACCAGAAAGGTGTTCAACTATATGTAATCACAGGGAGACATATTCTCTCCCTATTTTCTGAACCCCTTGTCTACAACAATTTTCTGGGCATGGACCTACTTATAAAGACTGTTGCAAAGCTTTCAGTTCCAGAAATGCCAAGGAAAATGTACAACACATTAAAAAGCACCTAGTGATACACCCTTTTAGTGCTTCCAAAGTATATATCATTTCTTTAAATGTGATAAAAGGACTATAATTTATTTCCAAAACCTATTTCCCCTAGTGAGACACTAGTATTCACTGCATATGGGTAGTTGTAGGTATACTAACTTGAACTGAATTTTATAACATTTCTTCAGACTGAGCTTCTGTTTTTCTCATTCTACCATAGAATAAGTTATCAGATCGAATTTTGAAATATGAAAGTTATTATCCAAAATGCACCAATATTTCCAGGTGCACTTTATAGGAGAGTAGAACTATTTCTCAGAAGCATAAAACAGTTGTTGAAAAAAATGCTTTAAAATTAGAAGTCTTAGGAGTTGAGCAGGGTCAAGCTCAGGGGAGTGGAGCCCAGAGGTCCATTTGTCCTGTTTCCATAGTCACGATGGGACTCATATGCAGACCTCATATGTATGTGACAGTCTACAGTAGAAAGGGAACAAAATAGAGTTTATGTTGAAGGTTGAAAGTTCTTTGATTCCATGAAAATGTTTAAAATATACTGTATTAACTCCCTTCGGTGTTCCCTTATTGCTTAATATACTCTAAACCTCAAAAAGAGTTGGTTCTCTCAAACTTAGAGAAGACCTGGAAAAGAGAAAAAGTCTTCAGGCAAGGTTTGAATTCTAACACATTTTATCTGTCAGTTTCAGACTGTAGTATCAGTCATCAAACTTCTCTAGTGATCAGACTTATGGAAAACTCACCTCTGAAAATCATGAGAATGAGCAAAATCTTTTATGATTTATTATTAGAAGTAAAGTAAACAGCTTATGCTAAAGATGATCAGTGCATTTATATAAAGGATGGGAAGAGGTTAGGAAGGCCTACTTACAGTTTGCTGATTTTATGTCTTTTATTTCTTTAACAAGCATTTATTTTTATATTGTTCTTGGTTATATGCCAGGTGCTGTTCAGAAAAAATAAAATAATTGTTTCAGTTTATGGAACACTTACATGAGAGCAAAAGTAATCGCATTGTCTCATTTAACTATTTCAAAAACATGAAAGGTTACAAAAGTCCATTTTAACCAATGAGGAAATCCAGGTTCAGAGAAAAAAAAGTGGCTTACACAATTACACAGTAGTAAGTAGTAGAACAAAGAATCAAATCCAGATCTATTTTTCTGCCAAACACTAGCACCTTTCACAGAACAATTTAGGTTAACAGTTGTCTAGAGCATATAGTTTTTTTTGCAAGGTTTATGATGATGCCAAAAGCAGCCACCAAACACCACAATCCTTGTAATTATCATTTTCCCCATAATGTTCAAGTATGAGACACAATGTTCTAATGCTATGTCATCCTCCTGCACATCAGCCCAACCACCAAGAGGGGAAACTCAATATTGCAATGCCACTGCTTATCAGGTATTGTCACCACAACACTTCTCATACCAGTTACCTTATTCAGTGTTTTCTACACTTGTGTGATTCAAAATGTAGCCCTGGGGCCAGAAGCATTAACATCATTTGGGAGTTGGTTAAAAATGCGTTATCTTCAGCCCAACTGAAGAGTATTGAATGAGAATCTGCATTTGATTGAATTCTTATGAACAACTAACACCATATGCAAAAATTAAATCAAAATGGACTAAAGACTTGGATGTAAGACCTGAAAGCATAAAATATACAGAAGAAAACATAAGCTCCTTGACAATGGTCTTAGATATGTGTTCGGGAACTCAACTCTGACAAGGGAAACAAAAGCAAAAATAAACAAATGGGATTATATCAAACTAAAAACCTTCTTCATAGCAAAAGAAATTTGCATCAAAATGAAAATATACCCTATTGAATGAGAGAAGATATTTGCACATTATAATCTAATAATGACTTAATATCCAAAGTATGTAAAGAACTCACAAAACTGAAAACTAAAAAAAGAAAGTGCTCAATGACAGATGAATGACTAAAGAAGATGTGGTAGACATACACAAGAGAAATACTACTCAGTTATAAACAGAAAATATGAAATGCTGACATTTGCAACAACATGGAATAACCTAGAGGGAATTATGCTTAGTGAAATGTCAGATGGGAAAAGACAAACTGTATGATTTCAGTTTTATGTGGCACATAGAGAAAACAAATGGGTGAGTAAAATAAAACAAAAATAAACTTTTGGATTATAAGACCAGTTAGTGGTTACCAAAAGGGAATGGGGAAGAATAGCGGATAAATTAAGTAAAACTGTATGGTGAAGAATACAATTGGACTTTTAGTGGTGAACTTAATATAGTATATATAAATGTTGTTCTTTAAGGATGCACACCTAAAATTTATAGAATGTTATAATACGATATTTTTGCAATATTTCTTTTTTTTTAAAGATTTATTTTATTTATGCATACAGGAGCTGGGTTGTAGGCCAGAGGTGTGAGAGGGTGAGCGGAGTCACCAGAGACAAAGTGGAGAACAGAACAAGCAGACTGACTAAAATACACTGCTGAGGGAAGCAGCAGGCAAGACAGGAGAGGTCTGCTGCGCCATGTGGGTTAGCTTCCTGGCCGGGGAATTGAACTTGTGCTGCAATGGCTGTTGATAACTTCATTGTGCTTTATGCTACCAGGGAGGCCCTATTTTTACAATATTTCAATAAAAAGTAAATATATTTTATAATTAAAGCAAAGCAAAACTACTAGAACAAAAACTCATGAAAGACAGAAAAAAATGCAAGAGTACTGTTTTAAAGACATGAAAACCAAATGGAATATATACTTGATTGGATTCTTGGTCAAGAATAAGAAAATAAGCAGGTATGAAAGCTATTTGGAAGAAAATTGGAGATATGTAAATATTGACTTTATGGCATCTATATTAAAATATGGGGGTATGATGAAAGAAAATCTCCTTACACTACCTTTTCAATTTATTGATTCTGTCCAAGTTTATAACCAAATATTCCTCATTGCTTCAAGACCATAACCTCTGACAGATGCCAATGACTTTTTGCTCACAATAAAAGAAAACACATGATCGCCTTTCTAATGATACATTACATGGTAGCCAAACCAAGCTGAGTCCATTGTGCTTTTGATTTGCATTTCTCAGATAGGCAATGATTTCAAATATCTTTTCTTAGTCTATTGGCTATTTATATATTTTCTTTTGGAAAAATATTCAGATTCTTTGCCCAGGTTTTAATTGGGATGTCTTTTATTATTGAGTTCTTTTATTATTTATCTTTTATTATGTCTTTTATTATTAAGAGTTCCTTATTCTAGATGCTAGTCCCTTACCAGATATGTGATTTGCAAAATGTCAGTAGTATTTTATTTGGCATGTTTTGACAACTCTCTACATCTTCACATTTTCCTTTCACATACATTTTCTATATTCAAATTAACTTCAAGCATGTTTTGTAATTATAGCCACCAAATTAATGCATTAGATACATATTCAATATTATGTTTCCCTTATCAACATTACTACTAGATTGATGATACTAGACATACCAATATTATCTGTAGGTGCTATAGTGTAGGGCTATATAGGGAGAGAGGATTCTCTGGAGCTAGAGATCCTGGGTTCTAATACTGATTCCACCACTTAACTGCTGTGTTATTTAGGATGTTACCTGACTAAGACTTAATTTCTCTTAACTGTAGAATGAGGCTAATAGCTACAACATGGTGATAATAGTGATTTAATTAGGTTATTATAGTAATAATTTGACCATAATTTCAGATGAAAATAGTAATAGCTATTATGCTTGCTATTGTTGTTGTTATTAATGTTTACTCTCTTCCAAGTATTGTAAAACTTTGTGTAGACTATTTAATATAATCCTCAGAATAATTATATGAATTGAATGTTATCATAGATACTTTTTTCTTTTAATATGCAGACACAGTTTCAAAATATTATTTTTATACAATCATAAAAATCACCTTCAATAACTGCTGCCTACCTAAATATCATTACTGGATTAGAATATTTGTAAGGCATTTAAATTTTATTTCTCAAAATCTTGGTTTGTTTACCTAGTCTTGTGGATTCATTATTTAAGCATAGTGTGACTTAAAGAAATACTTCATTTGATTAATAAAGAATATTGACAGTGCTTATTTTGGCTTCCTATTGAATTCTTTAGCAAACATTCACATTTTTTATTTGAATAGATTTTCCTAGTCTTTCCTCAAACATGTTTTTGTGATTTATAGTCACTCATCACATTAACAAAATAAATGTTAAATGATTAATTTAAAAGTTTATTTTTAAAAGTAACTAGAGGAAAATATTTCAGGAGTTAGAAAGTTTGCAACAGCACATATTATTAAAGAAAAAAAAGAAAAAAGTTCTGTGGCAAATAGTATTAAATTCCACTGTCCCTAAAAACAATCACCAAGTCTTTTATGTATGCTCAATTTATAATTTATAGATGGCACTAGAGTGCCAATTATAAAAACATATTTTGAAGGGCTCTTGGAGGTTTATACAGGCAGTTTTTATTATTACCAGATACATTAATTTATGTACACACTTCTGCTTTTGAATAAGAACTGTATATACTCAGTTCAACAATTATTTGAGTATCAAACACTGAGGTAAATGCTATCACATCACTGGTATATTATTTCATTTACTCCAAAGAACAAAGCACAGAGGTAGATTTTATTACTCCTATTTATACAGAACAGGAAACAGAAGTTCAAAGAGACTACAAGTCTTGACAAAAGTTCTTCAACTTCAAATATTTAAGAAAAATCTATTCTGTTGCTTCTCCACCAGGAGGTGATGAAGTCCTAATCAGTGAGTAGTGGGCTGCCCTGACCCCCCCAGTTATTTTCTGCCTTCCAATAACTTCCTTTCAAAAACTACCTGTTTCATCCCCAAAGTGTCTCAACGTTTTTGTTTTTATTATTTTTTATAATTATTTATTTTTATTGTGGTAATGTTGGTTTACATTGTTGTTTGTAATCCATATTATTTTTTTTAATCTCAATGATCCTGGAATAGCAACTGTTTAATTACTTGGAAACAAATTTAAAATGCAAATATCCCACACTTACTAATTTAAAATTGGGGGAGAGGTAGGGTGTGGTCTAGCATTCTGTGTTATATAAGCTCTTAAATGATTCTTGGAGTTCACAGAAGTTTGAGAATCAGTGTTCTATAGATACTGCTCCTCTAAATGATCGCTGTCATTCTTGATTCCATATACACGGACTATAGTTCTCAAGAACTTTCCTCCCGGTGGCATTCACCCCTATCTCCATCTTAAAACTGTCTTGTATTAATTTACAAAACATATTTTTATCAGACTACCCCTTCTAAGCCATCCTCATTAGCGCTTCTCTAATCCTAATAGGGTTTTTTATGGTTCCTAGATTCTCTTTCTCTTCTGTTCACACATTCATTTCATCAGCTCCTGCCCTCTGCAGCATCACAGAGATAGCAGACTTTCAAATTCTTCTCTCCTTGGTAGACATTTCCAAAGATTTCTAGAGCTTCTAAAGAGTCTAACAATTTCTAAAGAACAGCTCAAGACGTGAGTTCTAATATTAAACAAAGAAATGGAGGTTGTAAGACAACCAGCATCCTCATTACCACTATTTTAAGCTTCTATTTTCTGAGTAGTCCCCAATTTGCAGTCCCTCAGTTCTCATTCTCCAAAAGTGACCCATAAATTAATGATTTTATTTAGCCTTTAACTCAACCTATATTTGTTAGTGTACAGCAGGCATAACTGAGCACCATTTGTGGGTGACACCATGGGAAAAAAAGAAAAGACAGTCCCTCCCTTCAAGAGCAGATAATTGAAATTTGCAAATATTGTAGAACATTGAACTTTGATAGTCTATAGCATTATCTCAATGTCTTTTCTCCCTAAAATTGATCTTCCTTTTCAGTTTGATATTCACTAGAAGTATCATTAGCCACATTGTAACAATCTGAGTCCTCATTTCTTTACCCCATGAATGTGACCAGCCCCCCAAGTCTTCTTTTACAAGTATCTCATTCCCTTGTAGCCATGGCTTTAGGTCCTATTTTCTTTTTTCTTTTCTTTTTTTTGATTTATTTTTATTTATTTATTTATACAAGCACTGGGTACAGTCAGAAGTGCGGGAGGGTGAGAGAATTCACCAGAGCCAGAGCGGGGAGCAGAGCAGGCAGAAGGACCGAAGCACACTGCTGAGGGGAGCAGCGGGCGGCAGGAGAGGTCTGCGCCACGTGGGACCCTCCTCCGGTGGCCGGGGAGCAGCCGGAACGAACTGGTGCCGCAGAGGCTGCGGGCAGCTTCGAAACCAGCGCTCAACTGCTGCGCCACCGGGGAGGCCCTAGGTCCTATATTCATCTATCTAATAGCAGATGCTAAAATTGTTATACCACAAGTAGATTCCTACTACCATATTGTAGTAGGTGATATTGCAGTTTAATTCCTACACTGCAGTATACTCCTACCTTTTGCTCTTTTCCCTGTTCAATAGATCTCTCAGAGTTATCTAATTTATTGCCCTAAGGTTAGATACCATGCCATTATCTCCATCCCGCTTAAAAACACATAGCTAAACAACATATTACAATAGCTTACAATTTCCCACGAAGACCAAACCATTAAATAAAACATTTCAAGGCCTTCCAAATATAGGTTCAACTTGCCCTCTTCAACTTGTCCCAGTATCTGGGGTTCTTCCTAGCATCCCAATATGCCGTGCTTGGTCACTCTGCTAAACCCCTCCCGGCTTGTCTCAGTATGGAGTGACTGTCTCCACACTTCTCTGGAGGTATCCCTTTTTCTGTGAAGCCTTTCTCACCTTTCCTAGCAACCCAGCCCCCAAAGCAGACTAAATTAATAGCTCCCTCTCTCACACTCTAGAATATTTTGTTGATATCACTAACAATACCCCGCTGAATTTTAAACAACTTGAGAGCAAGGATTATATTGATTCATCTGTGTACACCTGGCATCTAGCTCAATGCTTGGCACATTAGTAGGTGTTTAATAAATAGAGGTTGAATTGATCTAACCCAGTTTTAATACCTTTGCTTTCCATGTTGCAGCCATCTGGAAACAGAAAAAATTTAAAGGAAGGTAGTTTTTTACCTTCACAGGCACACTGAGAGTGCAAAGAGGTGGAGCTGACAAGGAAAGCAATTATGTAAGTACTGTTCTCACAAGCATTAGTTGTTGTCTCCTGGATGATGGCACCAGGTAAGCATAGCTCTTCATGGTGATGCTTGTTAATCATAAAAAAAATTATGTGACATTTCATATTCTCTGCTTAAGCATTAGAGAACTGAGCTGTTTCTTTAAACAACTAGTTTAATAATATATCAGATTTTTAAATTGTGCTTATATTTCTTAGCTCTGGGTTCAGCAAATATATGAAATACCAAAATATCATTGGCTTTAAGAAATGGAGTCTTACATCTTTCCCACAAACCTGTTCTGAGATACTGCCCAGGCCTGGTGTGTCACTTTGAGCCCACAGAGAGGGAACCAGGCTGTAGCATCCTGTTGCTGTGCTGTCCAGGGTGTTCACTCCCAAAGCAGCAAAGCTTATCAATGTCAGAGCCCCAGTAATTATGTCCACATTCCTTCATTTCCTTTCAGGCTTCGCAGAAGTCAGTCAACACCACTGAATGTAAGTCAATCTACTTACATTCTATTGTCCAGAATTTAGCAAAGGAAGCTGTGAAATGTAGCTTGTTTTCCACAGGTCAGGAATCCAGCTAAAAATTGAGGGCTCCAAGTTTGAAAAAGGAGAAATGGAGGTTGCAAGACAAACAGCATCCTCTTTACCAGTATTTGAAGTTCTAATTTCTGAAGCAGTCCTAAATATGCAGTTTTATATGCAGAATTCTCATTCTACAAGAGGCCATAAAATCAAACATCAACATCATTGTATTTGAAAGATTAGTGCCCCTCCAGTATTTATAGAGTCAATGTAGAGAACAACTTAGAGACTATCTGCTCTGGTGACACTTGGTAAGCTGTTATCAATCCATAAAGAGATAAAATCAAAAATTGATCTTAAACTTAAAATTTGCAGCAATTTTATATTTCAGTGACATGTAAGTCCATGATCAGTATACTCACCTTGCTGAGCAAAGTGTAGACCACTTCAGGTGTCACCTAATTCACTTGGCACAAGTATTTCATGGGTATCATGACCATGTGTCAGCCCAAAATGGATTCAAAGTTCTAAAAAGTAGATCTTCGCAGAGAATTCGAGAAGTACAAATCTACGTCAATTTAATGGGAGCTCTAAGGACACAATTTGGGACATCTGACCTCTGGTCCAGCATCAACAGCCTTGGTCCTTAGCTGCTGGCGCAGATGCCATCAACCCACATCTCTGACCACTTGGGGGGGCTCCAGAGCCATTCCCAACCACAGTTGTAAGTCTTCTGTGGGTGATTTTTGAGATCTGATTGGCTTCTCCGTTCCTGGAATACAGGGCTCAAGGGCCGGCCCTATAGACCTAGCTTCTGCAAGCTATTCCACCTCCTGCAGCTGCCTCCACTCTTATGAACAGTGTTCTTCTGGCTCCTGAACCAAACTGTATCTAGAAAGCTATGACCCTAACTACCAGCCAGCTTTAAAAATCACCATTGTCTTAAAGCCACCGCTGCAGTTTCCCCCTTCCTCAAAACACACCCAGAGGAAAAAGCAGTTTAGACCAAACCTACCATTTACTAGTCAGACCAGGTTGTTGAATGACCAGTTCATGGAATTATTGTTGAATATTTTCAAAAGTTTAGTTTTGTTGACACCAGTAATTTTCACAATTTGGCAGGACAGCTCTATTATAAATTTCCCGTGTGACTCACATTTCAGAAACTGAAACATTTAAGATGCAAACACATCTTTTATTATAAATACACTTTACTTAATGCAATGTTACTTCAATTAAAAATAAAATTAAATAATTGTAAGTCTCTTGCCACAGCCTGGAATAGTATCTATTACAATAGTAAGAACTCAAAAACTCATTCACCTAATAAAGAAATAGATTATTAATGTCTGATTTTACCTAAAACTATATTTTATAGTCTTCTCTATTTCTGCAGCATATGCCCTGGCCCTGCCTCTACCTTTGCTGTGGAGAGGTTCTTATAAACTCCTCCATCTGGTAAAAGACATATGCCTGATAGTTTTCTGCAATTGGTAATTTAGCAACTCGGTTTTCAGAGAGCTGATGTCGAGTCATCACCAAGTGCCACATCCTACTGTAGCTAAATTATGTTTCCATTCACATAGTAAATTATTTTAGCAGCTGGATGCAAACGTTTGGGGGAAAAACATCAGTCTCCACCAAAATTACTATTTTCTCAGAAACCACAGGGCCAAATAGCATACCAAAAAGCAATCACCTCCACCCAAAAATGTTTCCTGTCAGAGGCTCACCTTGTACTGCGATGAAGAATCACAATAGTCTGTATGTGGATGTGGGAGTGAAAAGGGGACAAAAAAGAAGGTAGAGAGGGCAGAATTGGGGCTTTATTGGTCTTAGCCTTATGTAGCACTTTGCCATTTTAAAGCATTTTCAAATACACTGTTTCATCTGGTCCGCACAATCAGTGAATGCATCCACTACGGCCCACTGTGCTCTATTTTTTGCTTGAGGAAACAGAGACTCAAAAAGCAAAAAAAAAAAAAAAAAAATTCTCCCCAAATCATACAGGTAGTAAGTAAAGGATCTGCGCCAGAAACAACACTCAACTCTTACTCCTTTGCTTAGCCCTGACTCCTACTTGAATGTTCTTTTATATTTCTGCCTAAAAGAATATCAGCCAAATATTTGTTTACCTTTGTTTTCTTTAGATATTGTCATTGGTTTTCCTCTAGCCATACTTTTCCTGACCTAAAAGGATAATTAATTTATTTTCAATATCTTTATACAATTTATTCAGTTATAAATTCTTGTGGTGGAAGGTCAACTTTTCTCCATGGTCAGTATAGTTCACAAATATGTCTCTTCCTCAATGGATCCCTATTTAGTTATCTTTTTTGGCAGGAGACTTCCTTGGGTACTTTGAATGTGGCCAGTGAATATTAGCAATCAAGTCGTTTCTAAGGTTCTGGCAGGACTTCTAAGACCTGTTCACACAAGTTCAGGAGTAAGAATAAAATGTCAGACTGTTTTAAACAATAAATGCAACTGTTGTAGGAACAGCCAACACTAAGGATTTTTTAGGCTCTTTGAAGGCTGAAAACATAAACCAACTTGCAATGGCCATCATCTTTCCTAGAAACAAGAGATTTTGAGTTTTCTTCTCTTAAATATACTCATCTGGAAAATTTGAGCATACTGGTATTGAATCAACTATACTAAATGGTATTACAATATACTATTCAGTGAGAAGGTTAAATGCAAGAATGTGTTGGAAAAAGAATTTAATAGGAAGGGTGCATCCACTTTAAAGGTGTAAAAATCCCTCCACAGGGGAGTTGTCACACAAAAGCTGCCATCAGTGAAAATGATATCAGTGGTCTATTACTCTCTAGGCAAAGATATTCCAGCAATGTCAGTCCTTGTCAAACCCATCACAAATTTGACATCTGCTAAATCATTAAAGATAAAAAAAAATAAAATGCTAACCAATATGGGAAAGGAAAGGAGAGGCTGATAGCATGTATTGGGACTAAAGAAAAAGGCCAGAAAAGACACAATTGGTCCTGGATTTTGGAATACCATGATAGCTTGTTGACTCAGCCTTTCCAACTTGCAAGTTACTGGAAACTATTCTGGTAATAAAGAGACTATGGGGGATTTCTAATAGATAAATTTAAGGCTTTTAACACTGATTTGGCTCTGTTTCCACAATATGTTGATATCCTTTGACTTCTCACATCCTCATCTTCCTCCAGATACCCTGTTTCAATTCCATGGAATATAATTCTCCCTGACCTCAAAGAGAACTTTGTCCTTGAACCAGGTCCATAACAACAAAACCAAATATTGGCCTAGAGTACTCATTCTTGGCTTTGTGTTTATTCTTGATTAACCAGTGGATTCTGTTTTCTCTATCCTTTGCGCCCAGGCATGCTAGCTTTGGAAGTTCTCTTATTCAGTTTTCCTTCAAAACTTGTGACAAATAAAAAAAGTAGTCATCAAATTGTTTTATTACAATTTTCTGGGCAAAAAGAAACAGTACATTTCCCAGATTCCTCTGTAGGTATGTGGGGCTTTGGGATTGATTTTTGGCCAATTGAATGTGAACAGAAGTCACAAGTGTCACTTTCAGATTGGGGTAATAAAGAACAGGTATGTTTCCTCTAAACACACTCTCTTCCCTTTCCACGGCAAACTTGTAAGTCAAGTTCCAAATGGTGTAGTTTCGAGGAGTCAGCCTGGGTCCCTGAGTCACCAATTGGAGGAAAGATTCCACCTGAACCACTTAACCACAGTTAAATGAAATATAAACTAGTATTGGGTTATTCCCAAGATTCAGTGAGTGTTTGACATTGCAATGAGCATTAATTTCCATGACAAATAAATAACTTCTATAATGTTGAAATTTTCTAAAATACAGAATCCTGTGTCCTCCCTGGTGGTGCAAGGGGTTAAGACGTAGCCTATGAAGCTATCTGCAGCCACAGTAGCACGAGTTCGATCCCCAGCCGGGGAGGTGACCCACATGGCACAACAGACCTCTCCTGCCTCACCCTCTGCTCTCCTCAGCATTGTATTTCAGTACATCTGCCTGTTCTGCTCCCCACTCTGTCTCTGGTGAACCTCTCACACACCCGCATCTCTGGCCTGCACTCCAGCTCTTGTATGCATAAATAAATAAAATCTTTTTAAAAAATAAAATAAAAAACAGAATCCTGAGACTTATAAATGTAAATAAATGGATAGGGATGCCAATGCATTCAATAGAGCTCAAGGAAACCTCCTGGCCTGAAGAGGAACAGAGACCAGCCTCCATGAGTGGGGGTTTCTTGCAGCTACAAGGAGAGTTACAAAGGCACTACACAGGAAATATATAAACTCTTGGACCTGCCAGTCAAGGAGAACTTTAGAAAGAATGGCCAGCGTGTATTATCTCATTAAAAGGAACTTTCCTTGCTATGTGGAGAAGAGATTGAGGAATGAAGAAGCAGAATTCACAATGGTAGGAAAAAGCCAGTTATCTGGATCACCCCACCCCAACTCCTCCCAGGCATGAGGGCACCACTTTAGCAGGGCTTCCAACATGCAAGACCCTAGCACTATCCAGGCCTAGTATGGGAAGTTGGGGTGACCATGAAGACGGTATCAATGACCAAAGCAATAAGTTGGTTCAGCATCTTGGCAATGAGTAATACCAGCAGAAGTTCAAGTAGCACCTGTCTTCCAGGGAGGAAGTACAGGCTAGTGTTCTGGGTGGGCCACAGCACAGAACACTGCTTGGATGAGCTCCATTAAAGTGAGTACAGGAAACCGAGGGAGGGGACCCCAGGTCCAATGACCCAACTGGTGGAAGAAGCAAATAAACAACTTTTTGTAGGAATTGACTGGATCCTTCTTCCTCTGGGAATGTTCTAGAGAACACTCCTCTGGTTCTGCATCCAGCCTTGTTCTAGAATTAAAGATAGGATAGAAAATCAGATTGATACACTTTAACAGAGTAAGGCTGTCTTCATTTCTTCTTTCCATCTCTCTTTCCCTGGGAGAGCTCAGGGGTTGGCAAAAGTGGCCAAGAAAATCTTCATCAGGAATAGGCAGGACTCTTTTTGACTCTCACCCCATCCTGGGTCTGGTGGACCCCATTGTTAGTTGCACCTCACCCAGCTCATACCAAGTATGTACATTCTTCCTCAAGGCACTTCTCTCCTGCCAACATGATGCCATATGCTTCCATTCTGCCATATTCTGCGCATTTGTTGTATCAGACTGAATCCCACAGAGAACAAGCACAAGCGTAACTGTGAGCACCCTGGCTGACATGGGGACAAGATAGTAAGACTTGACAGAAAAGGAGCTCTGGGTGTCCCAATCCACTATAAGTTTAACTCTCTCTGTCCTATAGAGGGAAAGCTTTAGCCCACTCTCTTTTTACATCAAATTAGTGGATGTTACGAATAAAGGGTCATATTTTATTCATTCAAAATATGTATTGAGTACGGTTGTGCAAAAGACTAGGCTACCTCTTTAAGAATGGTATAAACACCCATCATTGCTGCATGCACTGGGTTTATGAGCTAATAGAGAAGAAATAATTTCCAATAAGTTTAAAATAAGGTAGGATGTGTTCCTTACCTCAGGGGGAGGAAAAAAATGTCACAAAGGTTAGTTCAGAAGAAGATGAGATTACTCTTAGCTGGAAAGGGGACTCCAGATCATAAAACCTTGGTGCCACGTGGCATCTAAATATTTAAGGCGGAAGCTAAAGTGTTAGGTGATTACCCAAGCTCATGGAGCCAGGGACTGTGCCAACAAAGCCTGGAGCCCCTCTCTTCAGACTCCAAGTCTTCGCCTACCCTGCTATGACATGCTGCTTCTTGGCAGCTTACTCATGGGGCTGCCTCAACCTGAAGCAAATTATCTGCTATTCTAGGTTCAATCAATCAATGCATAAACATCATGAGGTTTATGACCTTGGGAAGCTTATGATCTAGTAGAACAGGTCAAACACGCACATCTTCATTTCCATATTTTTCCAAGGTACAATACACCTTGGAAAATATAGTGTAGACTTGGATACAGTAGATGGATAATTAACCTATTATTAACCTGCAAGATTTAGCAGCAGGAGAATGGTAAGAGTTTAGAAGTTACTGAGCAGGAGGAAATAGAGGAACAAGGAAGAGGCACAAAAAGAGAATGCCTTTCCGAGCCGATTGCCTGGATTCTGGATCCAGGACAGCTAACTTGGTTCCACAGAATCTAAAACCACCGATGGGTTCTCAGCAAACACTCGGTTTCAAAGCTCTGTACTGTAAGAGGCAGGGTGAAGGAGGGTGGGAAATGGGAGCATCACCTTGTATTTTGCTCTCATCAAAATCCCTACTATTTAAAAGAATACCAACTTTCTGTCCTGAACTGCAAACCCTTAATGCTCCTGCCCACTTTCAAAAATAAAACTCAGAGATCTAGGTACCTCCCTTGGTACTAATTCATGATGTGACTCATCCCTTTATCAAGGTGATTCTGACAGCTGCCAGCCCCACGGGTGACCACCAGTGAACTTGCAACCTCAGGGTCCAACCCACTCCTACCCTTGCTGGTTCAATGCCAGCCCCATCTAACCAATTCCCACTTCTCTCTCCAGAAATTTGATACAGGGAGGGTAAAGAAGGTCAGAGAACGTGTTCATCTAGCTGTACTGACAGGTCTTCACATCCAAATTTTTGCCTTCACACTTGTTCAGAGGCTTGAAAGTTTAAGTGTCCTTGGTAATAAAAACAGCAATACTAGTCTTTTATACTTATAAAAAGTTTTTTAGTGTTAAGCTCCAAAATATCCTTTCTATCAGCCTATGGAAATAAATTTCTCTATTTTGCAAAGAAAACCCCCGTTTTGGGGGAGAGAGAGAGATTAAGTACCTTGACAAGGGCTAGATAGAAATCCTAAATGCAGAAGCAGCACTGAATTCAGGTCTCTCTGATTCCAAAAATCTTTCCACACACCAAACTGCCTATATGTAGAGAAGTAGCTTTAGTCAAACTGTAACAAAGTAAAATATCCCAAGAAGAGTATCTGAATGTATTAAGGGAGCAGCATGTTAAACCTACCTCTGAGGCTGCTAATATCATCAGCAACAACATTATCACCTTAGGTAGTGCACTGCTTACTAAAAGGAACTGATATGATTTCTCCTTGGGCTTGATAAGGATCAATTTTCACTTTTTACATTCCTGCTAGGAAGCTCAGAGACAAATTTAAAGTTCCTCTTTAGTTACTATCTAATATTCTACATGCCTATCAGAGCTCTTATTTATTTTTCACTTTGGTGCTGGATTGTGAATTCTATTTTACCTGGTTCAACCCTTTAACTCACCATTTGCAAATTAAATTGTTATATGTATTCTCATGAGATTCCTCAATTTTTTAGTGGAATAAGGCAAGGTATGCATCATATTAATTTAAAATATAACTTACCTGGGTAGAGCTTTCATCTGTAGTGTCACACAGATTCTTTAATCCTTTGAATTCTATTGCTAAACAATTCTCAAGAAAAATCAAGTCACCATCTGGTTGCCTTTGGAAAGACAGAGGTAATTCAGGTCTTTGATCTGCTCTGCACATGGACTGGGAGAGGGAGAGAGGACCAAATCTCCCTGACACAGACAATCATTTGCTTTATTAAACAAGTGTCTTGTATTACACACAGAGAGTAGTGCATTATGTGGATGCACAAGAAAAATTATGATGAAAAGTAGATACTAAGCATACTGAATACTTTGAGTTTTGAAACATTAACATCACAGCTGTTTCTAATAATTTTTCCCTAACTCCAAGCTTATTTCCACAACATGTACTAATGTAACTGTAACTGCCCCAAAATGTTTTTCATGTTTTTAAATGAAGTTAGAAATAACTATGCAGCTGAAAGCTCATAACCATCTTAGATAACTTCTTCACACACAGGTTATTTTGTGTTCACTTTTTGTCTGCATTCACTTTCCTACTTAAAACTAGTGAAATGTGCTTTTCTAAACAAGAAAACAAAACAAACAATCCAAAGAGAACCACACTAATGAGAAAAGTCAAGAAAATTTTTAGATGTAGTGCCCTGGGATTTTAAATGGGAATGGCAAAGGGGGAGAAGCTCATTCCTCTCCCACTATCTGGGTCGATGATAACTGTAACAGGTCGTGGGAACTAGACAGGGAAATATTTGCCAACTGGCCCATGGCTAGGGGAAATTTGTCTTTTTTATTTGGGATTCGGTTGGTTTATATCACGAAAACTCTGGAGTTAACCTGCACTCAATTACGAAGAAAACATACATTAACCTTCCTTTCAGGCTCCTCGTTTTAATCCCCTTTTATTTTCAATTGTCTCCAATCATATGGATGTTTCCTCTTCCAGGTGGCTTTATATTTTTGAAAAGGGCTGGGAGACTATTTCCTGTAGAGACCCTCTCTCCTCGAAGGTTTGTCGCATAATCAGAGGCCAAAGTCTTCTCTGGCGCTGTTTGTTTTTTTTCCTTTCTTTTTTTCCCCTTGCCTCCCTCAGCCAGGGTTCTGCAGTCTCCCGGCGGCTGTCCGCGGCAAGGTGGAGGGGTCAAGGCCAAGCCGAGCGCGGGCGCAGACCGAGCCAGAGGCTGCGAGACGTGCGGGGCCCAGGCAGTTCAGCCCCAGGCTCTGTTCAGGACCTTGGGGCGTCCCCAAGGACGCTCAGTGCTCCCACCCAGGGCCCGGGTCGCGCCTACTGCTGGGAGCCCAGCTCCATTCTTGGCGTAGGTCTCAGTCCTGGACAGAAATTATCCCCCAAATCTGGGCGGGCTTCGGGCGGCCAAACCGGGGGATGGTTAACAGTTTTCTGTCAACCCCCCTCTCTTTACCCCCATCGGAATATAAAACCCCCTACTGGGGGGCAGGAGGGCGAACCCGGCAAGTGTTACTCGAGTTGTGACGCTGGGGTTATGGCCAGGAGGTTGTCAGGGTCACAAGACAAAAACGTGTGGAATCTCGTTGTGCGCGCATCTCTGTCTGTCCCCCGTAGTCCGGGAAACTTTTGCCCCGTGTGGGCAGTGCGCCAGGGCGTGGGACATGGGGCGTAGACTAGAAGAGCCAGGAGACTGAGTTTGGTTCAGGTTTACGCCCAGAAGAGGCGGCGGTGGGTCACTGGGCAGCTGAGGTCAGCCAGGGCCCGGGATCTCAGAGTCCTGCCCAGGAGGTGGCGAGCACCTCAAAATCCCCGCAAGCCACAAAGAGACCCAGGCTCCCCGGGACGCCACTGAAGGACTTCAGCAGCGACGCTGTGCGCGCCCAGCTCCCAGTCACTGCCCGCAGAAGGAAAAGCTTTATTTAAATAGAAGGAGAACAACAATATTCTCCTCTCTCCCACTCGATTCCCTTCCCTACTCTCTGGCGGTAATCGAGATTGACAACCTGAGCGAACGCACACTCAGGCATCCCCACGCACGCACACGGGCGCTCACGCCGCGCGCGCTGCGCCTGGTGTCAATGTCTCCAAGTGCCCCCGCAGGGTGGGGACGAGGCCGTCTTAAGGGCCTGGAGAGGTTTGTGGGAAGTTTGATAATCCATATTGTTAGAGTCTCTCGGAGAAGCCAGGCGCTAAGCCCGGCGAGTGGCAGGCAGTGGCCAGGGCAGCGCACTCCTCCATCACCGCCGCGACCCAAGACGCAAGCGCGGGCACCCAAAGACATCAACAATCCTGCTCGGTCTCCGAACAACAGAGAGTGGAGAGACCTTTTCGAGACGGGCGCCTGGGGGTGGATGATGTGTTTATTCTTCGCGCTTACTGTGCGCTTAGCACCAAGAGGGCTGTGCTTTGCACTTATCAACAGAAACCCGTGGCCCCGGCTTCTTGTGGATGATGAGCTCAAGTCCGCGCGTTTCTGTTTGTCACCTGCGGCGCGGGTTCTTTGGCTTCGCCATTTCAGCAGGTGGCGAGTGTCGGCGGCGACTGGTCGGACGACCCTGTCTTTCCAGGAGCGCCGAAGGGGGCGCGGGCTGGGCGGAAGGCGGGTTCCGGGATGGGGCGTGCGCACTGGGAAGTGAATGTGCAGGCGGGTTGTGCGCTCTGAGCAACTACAGCGCCGCCACAGAAAGCTTCCCAGGGCGCCTTCCTAGATTTCCCGTAAAAGGGCTTAATGGTTAATAGCTGAGACGAATCTCTTTCAAGTGTCTTGAGCAATCAATCAGGGAGACTCTGGGGTGGCTACTCCCCGCTTACCCTCACCCCTCTCAGTTTGCCACCCTGGTCTTTGATTTCACACACACACACGGACCCCGCTGGAGAATTCTCGACGATCCATTAGGGGGTCGCTTAGGCGTGGCCACTCCTTTCTCCCTCAATATGCCCCTTGCTCAAGCAATTCCGAACCCGAGACAGAGTCCGATTCCGGCTCTTATGCTATCGGCCGAGCCCCCTCACTTCAGCAGTGCTGAAAGTCGCGGCTGCAGCGCGCTCGCGCCTCCGAGAGCTGTGCTTCCCCAGCCGCCGCCGAGCTGATTTATGCGCCAGTCGCTCGCGAGAACCCCAACGATTTGGCTGGGTTAATTTTTGTCAATTGTTCCTCATCACACTGAGATAGTTTGCAGCTTGAGGCGGGCTTTATTTATCACCCTGAACATTTGAAATACAGTCAGACATAAAAATAACTGACTCTGGGACTCTGGCGCAATATTGGAGCCGTCGGGGAATAATTTGGCTAACTGACTTGGACGTTTCACCTTCTAAACAGAAATGCAACTCTCAGTCAAACTGTAAATCAGATTGTCTTCAGCAATGAAAAAAAAAAAAAAAAAAAAGCACCAAACCCAGAAGGGAGCTGAAACAAAATGAAAGAATACGCAGATATTGACCAAAGCAAAACGAGATTTTAATTTTAGGCGTAGAAGTTCATCGAGAATGTGAATTCCTGAATGTTTTACCAGGCGGATATGCCCTAGGGACTCCAGGATGCCCCCGGAAACTGGACTGATTTTTTTAAAAAACTTTTTATCACTATTTCTGGTTTTATTAAATAATAATAAATAAATGCTTTGGGACGGTCCGGTCCCCTTGCCCTTGCGGAGTTCTGATTAGAAGTGTTAACGAGGGATGTAGAATGGGAATGGTCTAGGCAGTACAGGATGGAAGCTCAGAAAGCAACCTAAAATTTGGAAAAGAAGGACATGAGAAAATTTCCTGCACTTTCCTTGTTCCCAGATTTCTGTGAATGGATAGAAAATAATCTGAATCTTTTCGAAGTCTCAGGAACTGCTCTCCCCCACCTTTCCAGAACAATGAAGGGTTCAGTAATGAAAGCTCAATTTCTTACCACCTCACAAAGCCTGAGTGGTGGGGGGAAAAATCAGCATTCAGTCAGGTAGCAACTGGAAAAGAACACCCAAACAGGCGACCACTTCACAACTGATTACCAACAACTCAAAACACAACCAAACAAAACTTCCGGCTGGGAAGGGTGCATTTGTTGTTGTTGTTATTATTATTATTATCATTTTGCTTTATTTCTCGCCCCAGTAAATTTCATTCCAGCACAGCACAGCAGAGAATAGCCTCGCGCGGTTCCCCTGCACTCTCACTGTAGAAATCTGAGGATGGTTTTCTTACCCTGAACTCGCAGTGACCTTACCTACAGGCACCTGCCTCACTCTTGGAGTATTTAGACAAATATGTATTTGTTTAAACTCCTTTTTTGACCAAGACCATTCACATAACTTGCTTCTAACATTTCTCCAAATAAACTGGAACAGGAGAACTGTGACTCTTAAAATCCACAAATTAAAAATAAATTTTAAGATGCCACTGGGGGCTTCAGATAGAAAATTAAAGAGATTATTTTAAAATAATTCTGAAAGTTGAGGGGAAGATACCTTGGTAGTTGATAGTACTTGGTATCTATTGATAACACTGAGATATAATATTAAAAGATGATTGCAATAAAATATGTAGTTTCAAAGATGTTAAATGAAGTAAGACCATATCTTTTCATGGAGAAAGGCTCAATCAGTAAGGAGTTGGAATATTTCTCAAGAACAAATTGAGTTGGTGCGGTTTTGACATTTGCATGGTTTAATTCTTATTTGGGTGATTTTTATATCAGGGTCCAAGTTGGTTTTGCTCAAGTTGACAACTCTGCTCCTTTGTAGCGGGGACTCAATAAATGCACAAGGCTGTGCTGATGGGTAACTCCTGTGTTGGGAGTAATCCTTTGCCAATAGATGGTCTGATATCCTTTTCAGTATTACCAGCTGGGAAATTAAAAGAAAAATGTTTGCTCTCCACATTATTTTTATTTGTTGTTTTTTTTCTTTATTTCTAACACATCAAGATGAGTTTTTTCTCTTAGAATCCCAAACCACAAATATCTCCAAAAAAGTATATTTCAAAAATTAAATCTACAGATGTAATACACACTGTGAACCCCATAAAATGCGTTTACAATGCTGACTTAAAGAAAGAAATTTATAACTTTCATATGTACCTTCCTTGTGCAATAGGCAACTGCCATATGTTTCCGACTTCCATAATTCAGTTTTTGCTGGACATCTGTAGCAGGTAGTGAGTGATTCTTAAAGTACATTTTATGTAATTTGAGAAGGAACCTGCACCAAAAACTAAAGGTTAACATAAAAAGAACAAGTCTTTCTAGAAATGTTAGTTATATTAAATTTACATCACCAATTATGCATGGCCTGAGATAGCTTTTTTTTTCCTTTGCCCTTTCTTTATGAGAGTGAATTTGGAAACGCAGTATTATATGTGTGGCAGTTTCTTTCATAAGCAATAATTGCAAACATCTCGATGCTTTGGTAGGATCATCTTGTTGTTGTTGCTATTTTTTAGCCTTTTGCTTGAAGATTTTCATTTGGCTCTCTCCAAAGACCCAGGTTGGAAATATGTAAAATTATTTTGAGGCAAAGGTTAATATGTTTGTACTGAAAGGGAGATCTCTAATGTCTTCTTCTTCTTCTTTTTTTTTTTTGTCTATCTTAATTGTTTATGATGTACTACTTAAAAGATGGGGAAGTTCACACAATTAAAAGTGAAAACAAACCCAAAGTCATTTAGAAAAGTCATAATTTGTCATCAATTTTTTGTTCATGTGTTTGAAGTCAGAGTTCATTCCTCATGCTAATATTGTTTTTCAATAGCTCATTTCTTTTTTGTGCAGTTCCAGTACTAACTTTAAATTAATCTGTTAAAAGTTTTTTTTCATTCAGCTGAAACTGAAATGTTTCATCTGTCAATGCACAAATATGAATAAACTCCAGTCACATACTTCATTGTTTATACTTTCAGCAAATTATAATGATGTACACAAAATTTCCACTGTTTTAAAACTATCAGTATCAACAGATGTGACATACAAGTACAGGGCCCAATTTACAGTCGATTAGATGGTGTAATAATTTTTATAAAATCCTAAACACCAAACCTAGTGATTCTTAGGTGAAAAATATGGACATTTAGTTGTATGTTAAATTCAGCAGACTCAAGGTAATCTTTCCTGAGTGAAAAAGGAGAATTAAATATTTAATTCAAAAGATATGAAACTACATATTTTAATTATCAGTATAAATTGCATTTATATAGCAAAAAGCTAGTAAAATATCCATTAACTATTTAGAGAATGTTGTTTTTCCCATCCATTGTTTCAGTTAGATTTATGTACAAATCAGATATAATATTGGCACTGCAATGTTCAATTAACATCTTGTTATTCATTTTCTCTCTGGATGTTAATTTCATTACCTTTTTCGAGTCATCTTATATTTGGATCAGGTGTTAGTGATAGAAATAGATGTGGTTTTCTTGGACATTTTTGTAGAGGTAAGGGAGAAGTGTGGGTCAATGAATGGGAACGTGAAGGCATAATTTTCTCCCGAAAAGGATAAAAAAAAATGCAATATCTTCTGGAGACAGAGCAGATCCTGCTGGAAATTAGTCATGAGTGGAAACGCTCCAGCCTCCCGCTAAATAGGAGTACTTGGAAGTGAGTGGGAGCGAGGAATGAAGACCAGACCATCCTCAGACTACACTCTTTAAACTCCCTTCAAATCTAGCACCTCTTCTAAGTCCCAGAAAAATGTGAGCATTGATTGAAAATCATTTCTAGAACAGAAACTCTCCTGTCCAGAAACTGGGTTCTGGTTTTCTGGCGATCCAAAAAGACAGGCTTCGCTGTTATTTTGTGACGGGACTTGGTCTCAACTGATCGTAGTAGGGAAGATTCTAGCTGTTTGAAGAGAAAAATATGAAAGCCATCGCCAATACGCGGGGAGGTGCTGTCTGTGTGTGCAAATCCACGATAAAAGCCAGCAGCAAGGAATCGCGGTACTGGATTGATTTCTCCACTGGGCCTGGATTTGCCGCTGCAGCCAGAAATCAGCAGGAAGGAGACTCGCTAGAATTCCCGCTTTGCCAACGCCTGAATTTATTCTCCTAGTCTTTGTAAATTTATACAACAGTTACAACTTATCGTTTGTTATTAAGCCAGACCAGAGGGAGAGGGGAGAAACTAAGCCGATGTGCAAAGAGAAAGAAGAGAGTGGGGAAAGGTAGGGAAAAGAAGGGAGGAGAGACTCAGGAGACTTCTGCAATATAAGGCTGCCAGTGAGAATAGAGCTTTTTCCAGATCACAGCCAGATAGTATGTTTCTTGATACTTAAAACGGGCCCTTGCTCACCCCCACTTTCCCATCTATTCCTGAGTTTTTCTCAGTGTTACTCTTGTAGCTAATAATAAGTGTCTTTTTATACCTGGAGAACTAAGAATCTTGCCTCTTTGGAAATCATTGCTTCATCTTATGCACCTGGTGGTCAGGGGCCAAGAAAAGACTGTATGCCAGGGTTCACCTCCCTGTGTCAGGTGTGGAGTCTGGGAAATCAAGCAAAAGAGTTAGAAACTCTTAAGGGGATTGTCAAATGTAAAAGATAAAGGGAAAAAATGACTACCTAGTGAATGATTTTAAATTTTGATTGAAAACTAAACAAATGTTAATGAATAAATAAAATACAAGCAATATGAAATAGTAAGCTCTCTCTAAATAGTGTATACATTTATACTGAATAAACAGGCTGCAGGCTGAAAGCAGAGGGAGTCAACAGAGAGAAAGCTTATTTAAAAATCCTTCAGAACTGTCCAATTTTAAAGTGGACTAAGACAAATAAAGAGAATTTGTATATGCTCTCTAAAAGCACCAGTTTGCCCCTGTTAATTTTGCTTTCTGGCTGGACACGGATTCCACTAGGTATAAATCAGAACACACAAGGCTCTTTTCTGCCTTTTCTGCCCTCCTCTCACCTCCCACTCCCTAGACTGACACACCGATAAAGTTCTTTTGGGGATGACATATTTGAAATAGAGTCGGGCTAGCCTTGCCAGAGGCCTGACAGTTTAATTCCTTTTTGTTTAACAAAGCTTATATTGGGAAAAGACATTTTCCCCCAAAGTGACAAGAGGCACGCTCCCCCCCCCCTAGATACGACCCCACCCAAGTTTACACGTGCATCCACGCCCACGTGGACATACGGACAAGTGCACACTCGTGTACACCAGCACACACAGGCACGTGCGCACGCTCCTCTCTGACCTTTCCTCTGGCCAATTCACTGACCTGTTCGGGCTGCGCCCAAACAAGCACATGCCTTATTTGGGGGAAACGCCTCGTTAGGGCGATGTTTCAGCCATTATTTCAAAGGTTGTGCGCCAACTCGTGCTGTCTTCCCTCCTGAGCCTGGAAGAGGTTCCATGCTCTGTCCCTACCCGGAGCAAAGTTCTGAGTGAGCTAAATTCTCTGGCCCGCTGCTTCTCCGGGTCCGGCCAGCTGGTTCTTTGGGTTGCCGAGCCTAAGTCTGGATTCTAGAGGAGCCGGAGGCGCGAGTGGCGCTGTGGCTCTATCGCTAACGCTCCTTAAAACGAGCCTGGATGTGCATTAAGAGGTGCACTAGCTCAGTCCCGGCCGCCCCGCGTACACCTTGATTATTTCTAAGGGTCACGGTCTACTTGACATCTTGGGTGTCTGAGATCCAACTTTCCAATTTGTAGTATGTACGAACACAAGTCCGCGGGTGTCCCGGCGTTCGGCGGTCTGGGGCTCTAGAAACCCCGGGAAAGAGCAAAAGAAGTGTAAAAGAAGTATTCACCAGAGGCCTTGGGGCAGTGTAATCCGCTCTCAATCAGTTTGAGCTACCGGACAAACGACAGGACAAGAGCTTGCTTACAAAGCAGCATTTGCATCTGGAAACGCGTTTGTCCCTGGCGGCCTCGGATTTCTCTAAATAAACCTCTCGCTCTTGTCCAGGCACCCGGTCTGAGCCGGCCTGAACAGTCCTGTGGGCCTCATTTTCCAGTCCTCTAAATCTCCAGGGCCGCCAGGAAGGCTCGGAGGCATTTGGGATTGCTCTTCCTGCGGGTCACGCGGAACCTGGGCCTGGAGCGGGGCTCCTGGTACCTCCAGCAAGATGCGAATTCCGGATCCAGCTCGCCTTGGCGGAGCTCGTGGGGCAGCCTCCTGCACGCTCGCATAGTCCCACCCCCCACTCTTCTCTCTATCCCACTCCAAGTGGGGGCCCAAAACCTCGAGGCGGCCTCTTTGCTCTGCCAGACCCACTCCCTCCCTTTACCTGCCTTAAACACTTTTTGCGCTCACTTTTAAGACTTTACGACCCGCCTGTGGAGCGGCGAGGTACGGACCGCGCCCGGGCCCCAAAAGTTCCAGACTTTTTGCAGTCTTCTTTTACAAATGCAAAACAACTCTTTCCTGTTGAATCTGTTTCTTAACGTTTTAAAAGAGGCCTCACGCGCCAAGGGTTTCACCAGGTCGTTTTTGTTTTGTTTTGTTTTGTTTTGACCCCAGGTCTGCGGAAATGTGTCATTCGGCGAGTGCCTGGATGCCTCTGGGCACTGCCTGCTCTGGTGCCTGCTTTTCTGGTTGCCTTGGAGCAACCGCGTTCTCTTGCTTTAGGATAAAAAGATCATGATGGGGAAGCTACTCTCTACTGAAAATTTACTAATTAGAGATACTAGAACAGCAACGGTTGTGGAGGTTGAATTGAGTAAGGGGTGTGGGGGGGCTTTTTATACTAAAGATTTAAGAGTAGTATGAATCATGGTTTGTTCACGAGAGATTTGCCTTATTTACAGCAAGCCTATTTTTTTGTTAATCCTGACAAAAGGTCGAATTGAAACTACAAGACAAACTGTACAGACATGTTTAATGTTATTCGATTTAAAACGTTGTTTATTATTTTTTTGTTTTAAAGAAAGAGTTGGTTCTTTAAAAAACAGAAAAGAAGTGGCGAATTATCAAACTCAGGACAAATATGAAGTTACGTAAAATCACAGACATTAAAAAAATACTTCAATGGAAAATTTTACTGCATCTTAAAACTCATTTCACTTTGCGGAGTTTTCAAGTTCTCATCATTAAAGACATACAGGATCAGACTATCGTGCCCACGTTTAAAACGAATGCTCATCTTCTGAAAAATGAGAGGCTCTGGAAAGGGCGTGCTTTTTCTGACTAGTTCTAGTGAAGGACTGAGTGAGCAATAAGGTAAAAATTTGCTCTCCTAAAATACAAGGGACATAAATATATCTTGCATTCCCCCTCTCTCCCTAAGCAAAACGCAAGGAGTCAAACTTTACTAATTAAGCTTCATGCCATGCCCAGCTGAGAGCAAACGCGACTACAATAGATGATGGACTGTTTAAGTGAAAAAAGACAGCCTGGTGACTGTGAATTTCTCCCCACTCGGAAAATAAGTTGCAGCAATGTTAAATGATAAGGATGTGGGACGGATTTTAAGGTTTCTTGAAAGATTCTTCTAACTTAGCAATCGTCCTGGTTTCAAGCCAGGAGCCTCGGCCTTTCCAGGTCCCGAAGAGGAAAGCTGGACATTCCGAGGCTGGAAAGGGCTGGAGGCAGGGAGACCGTCGGGCTCAGGCGCCTGTGGCTGGCGCTTCCAAGCCAGACGGCGGCGCTTTTCACTCTTAGTTTTTTGCAACCTTGTAAGGAAGTGGGCGCGGGCTGCGTGGGGTCGGCGCTTAGGATTGGCCCTTCCTTTAGGTGATTGACGAGGCCCCAGACTCCGCCTCTGCCGCTTTATTGACACTAATGAGCAAGTTCTTCCCACCGCTCTCCTGCTTGGAAGTGCTGACAGATCAAGGCAACAAATTTCAATTACAATCCCTAATTTGTGTCCGCAGAGTGTTTTTTACCCATGTTAGTCCTCTCTGGCGCATCAGTCGAGGCAGATCTTGGAGCAGCAGGAGGAGGTGGAGGGGGTGGGCGTGTGGGTGTGCATCAGTGAGAGAAGCGCGCGCGAGAGCCCGAGGGAAGGAAACTTGGCGGGCGCGACGCTAGCTCCTCGGATCCCAACACAAGCGAGAAAGAGGAAACGCAAAATTCGTTTTTGCCCGAGGCGGGGAAGGGGGCAGATCTCGGCCTGCTGGAGGCCCTGAGAGTCGTTCCAATTCGGGTGGGGGGAGGCGAGCGAGTGTGCGCCTGTGCCCGCGCGAGTGTATATGAGCGAGGGGCGGGCGGGCGGCGGGCGGCGGGGATGGCCGAGAAGCGGAGGGGATCGCCGTGCAGCATGCTGAGCCTCAAGGCGCACGCCTTCTCCGTGGAGGCGCTGATCGGCGCGGAGAAGCAGCAACAGCTTCAGAAAAAGCGGCGAAAGTTGGGCGCAGAAGAGGCCACCGCAGCTGGAGATGATGGAGGCTGCAGCCTCGGCGGCGGCGCGGACGAAAAGGGCTCCTCCGAGGGAGACGAAGGCGCGGCGCAGCCACCAGCCGCCGGGTCCGCGTCCGGGCCCGCCCGGAGCTGCGCAAACCTGGAGCGGAGCTGCGGCTCCCGCGAAGCCTCGGGTGAGTCGGCCCTTTCTTGCTTAATTTCCTCCCTGCGCGTCTCCTCCCAGCTCTCGCTGGCCCGCTGGCCGCCGAGAACCTGAACTTCTGGGAGTTGCAGGCGCGCGCGCGCGGTGCCCAGAAGTGCCCAAGGCAACTCAGCCACGGGCACCTTCGCCTTGGGCGTAAAGGCGCAGAGCTCTCCGCCGCCCTGGCTGCTGTCGCCGTGCAATCCCGGGCGCCCCCCAGACTGCTAAAATGTCGCTTCCATCCGAGCCTCGCAGGCCCGTTGCATCCCCGGCGCGCTCAGCCGCGGCTGTTTGCGGTGCTCGGCGCTGCAGATCTGTGCTTTCCGCGGCTGCCTCTCTTGGGGTTCCAGCCAATGGGTGCTCTTTTTTCCTTTCTCAACTTTTCAAAGCTTGGAGATGGTGTGTGTGTGTGTATGGGGAGGGGGGATTTTGCGACGGCATAACCCTCTCAAAACCGGAACGAATGCCCTAAACCGTTGTGGCAAACCAGGAAGAGGGCGGCGTATTTGCAAACGTGGTTTCCCGAGGGGTAGCTGAGCCTTTCCCGTCCTTCCCATCTCATTCCCGTTGCCAAGGCCGACGGCTACCACTCTAGGGCTGACTTATCGCGTTCTTGTCGTTCTTTGGCTGCTTGGCTAGGAGCTCAGCGCGGCTTGGGAGTTTGGTGAGAGCGAAATCTGAAAGGTTTTCTCAAGATGCTTCTGGCTCTGCCCAAAGCTACGCGCCTCAGACGCCTGATGCGCAGGGAGGCCCTGGCACTTGGGGCGTCTTTTTGTTGGGTGCGCTCGCGGGTGCGGGGGTGGGGGCTGTCGGAGACTCTCCACTGGGGATTTGGATTCAGAACCTGTCTCTGGCTCGGTTGGGCACGGGTCCCAGACCTTGACAAAGGCGCTGCGAAAGTTACTTTGGGGCCTTGGCCGGGCGGAGGCCAGGGGTGAATGGGATGGACGCCGCCCAGTGCGCACCTCTCCTCGTTTTGATCCTTAGATGCCAAGGAGGTGCCACTTGAATGCCAAGTGTCTCTGTGGAGGGCCAAGCGAGTGTTTTACTCGTGCGCCGGTTTATTAGAGGGACCAAGGGAACGAAATATTTCCCCTTTCCTCCTGGTCCTTTTCCTTTCCCCAGCAGCCTGTCTAGGGGTTCATCTCTGTGGCCGGCTTCCCCTTTGGAACCCTCACCGGTTACCCCTCTTTGCCCTCTGCTGCTCAGGCGGCTGTGAGGACGGCTTCCTGCAGGGTGCGTCCCCGCTGGCGTCGCCTGGAGGCTCCCCAAAGGGCTCCCCAGCCCCTGCCCTGGCTCGGACTGGTACTCCGCTGCCTTCACCACAGGCCCCGCGGGTGGATCTACAGGGAGCAGAGCTTTGGAAACGCTTCCACGAGATCGGCACGGAGATGATCATCACCAAGGCGGGCAGGTAAAGGGCGAAATGGAGCGAGGGGGAAGTCCCCCAAGGCGTCTGGCCCTGGCCTCACCCTACCCCTCGGTAGTTTCAGGAAGGAAATAGGCCTGCAGCGCGGGGCGTCTCAAGCTAGCATTTTCCCTACAGACTCAGGACGTGGCCCCCGACTTGAACATTTAAAACTAGCTTTGCCTACTTACCCCGGAGAGCAGTCGGTGAGGGGCACCGCCTGGCCGTCCTCTTTATGGATGCTAGGGAGACCGACACTCACCGACTCTGCAGATGCGGGTAGCCCTTCGCTGTTATTAAGCCGAGTGCACGGTAGTTACAGATTCTCGTGATCTTATTTGCATTTAAGATATTTATTTAGGTTCTAGTTATCATTTCTGGAAATACGGAACAGCTTCCTTCTTTGCCCACCTCTCTCCTCCTTTTTAAAAACCAAAGTGTACTCTTAGTTTAGCAGACTGAACATCCAGGCTGGTTCTTGATCAAGAAGTTTCATAACAGTGTGAGAACATGACGTCTTGTGCTATTTCCATTAGACTAGGATGAAAAGTTACGGAATCGCCAGTAAAGCATGCTTAATCCTGCAAAAATAATTACCATAATTAAAAAAAGTTTTGTTTGTAAATTCACAGTTAAGTGTTCGAATATTTTCCTATATGAGTTCACACCTTCTCCTACATTTCCTGAAAACACTAAAAAATATTTGTAAGAAGCTATGTTTTTTGAAAGTGTGAAATTTGCACATCTGTCAGTAAAATAAGTGGATGTGTTAGATCATTTGAATTTGAGATAGTCACAGAAATACTTGGTTTTTTAGAGTTTTCATTTTATTTCCCTGAAATCTATGAATAGTATCTTCCTTAAAAGGAACTCTAAAAAGCACACACAACTCTTTCAGAGAGTTCACATGGCAAAAACCTGGACAGCATAAAAGTATCCAAACTTATTAGAAATTACAAAAACATATTTTATTGAATCCATATGCTTACCTTCTACATTTTCACAGAGCTTTTATTAATGATCCGAATTCATTCTTCAACAACACAAAGCAACAGTTGTCTTATAAAGGATGTAGTTAAAGACCTTTACTCTTTATCTTACAGGTGCACTGAAATAACACTAAAACAGCCTCGTAGTAAACAGTTTTCGTGTCTAGTTAGAAATAATGGATTTTCTTTTCTCTGGAGTGGTCTTTAGTGGCATTATTGTTATGGAAAAATTGTAAATAACTACTAAAATTTTTTGTTATGAGGTTAAATTAGCAAAAATTAGATTAACTGAAAGGGTCTTAGAAATAAATCATGAGCTGAAAGTTAAAAAAAAAATAACAGCTCTACTTGTGTTTTATATATAATAATTTGCTCTTGTATTACTACTATGTGCTTTTTAAAAGATAGGCGTATTTATTATAGTTTCTCTTTGATGTTCATCTCTGGGAAGCCAAGAGAAATACAAATTTTCCTTTGTTTTAATTAGCAAAGTTTGGGGAAGGTGTGGGTGAATAAGAAAGTATTTTCAGGGTGTGATGGGGGAAAGGAGTGATTTGGTAAATACACATTGTGTTTAGTTTCTGCTTTCAATAAAGGAGTTTTACTATACCTTTCAAATTTAGAGCAACTTTTGCACTTCACCTTTACCATGCTGCAGACAGGAAGTCCTGTCTCAATAAAGAACATATTGTTTGGTTATAGTATGGCACATTGACTCCTTGTGGTTTTTTATAACCCTTTTAAAATTTCACATTATAATATATTTTATCACTTTTAGAAATTCAAATTTTCTATTTCCACCATTTGGAGCATTTTATTTTCTGTATTATTAAAATAAATGTGCTTATTGATTTTTGCTTAAAAACTAAAATACTTTCTTTGGTGCCATTACTTCTTCAGTGTACAGTTCCTTTGTTTTTTACTATATTGACATTTCAGTAAACACAGAATGAGTGTATAGGGTAAAGCAAAATTACATTTAAATTTTGATATGTCCTGTGTTCTGATTCTTTGAGTTTCATAACCGGAGTGAATGCTGTAAATTTGTCCATAAGAAAAATAGAGACTCAAGAGGTTTCTTTGCTTATTCATCCTCCATGTGTAATCACAAACACAAACAAAATCCAATGCTCTTTCCACCTCTTCTTTATTAGGCGCATGTTTCCAGCAATGAGAGTCAAGATCTCAGGATTAGATCCCCACCAGCAATATTACATTGCTATGGATATTGTACCAGTCGACAACAAAAGATACAGGTATGATGATGATCGGATGAGTGCAAAAGGATAAGAAAAACACTAGGATTTTACAGGCAATGCAAATCAAAGGTATTTGATCTGTGGCAACTGTGACGCTTATTTCAGAAGTCTATAGAATTCCTAGGTCTGTAATCCAACCCTTGTCGGGTCTAGTAGCCCTGACGATGATGTCTTCTCTTGCAGTAAAGGTAGAAACTTAATTTTTGTTTTGCTTTTAAAAGATACAGAAATGTCTTCAAGTATTGAGGACTTTTAATAGGGGCTACTTTAGTGTTGCTAAACTATGCCTTTCATATTAATTCACATTTCGGTCAGGATTTTGAGAGGAAATGTTAAGCAAAGCCTATAGATATACATACATATTGTTTAATACAATGTTTTGGTTTTTTGTCATCTTTTAAAGTTCCCTTTATCTTGTTTTGTTCAAAGTCAAAATTGCAACTGTTTGTAGGCTTTGTTCCTTTCACTTGGGAAAATTATTAAGATTTTTTTATGACTAAGAAAAATAAAATCTCATAATTCATTATAATATGAAGATATCTTTAAATTGGTATTGAATTTGTTACCTTATTGTTGTGCTTTGTTGGTAGTTAACAGGGTAATTAAAAAACTTTGTAATATTTGGATTTTGAAAGAGGATATACTTGTATAAATATCAAGTAAAGTTGGAAAAGATATACTTTCTTCAGTTTCAAATCAACCTTTGTTTTTTTTCTTTTGCAAGCAAGAAAATCAGCAGTTTTCAATGGCTGCTCTTTATTTTCCTGAGTTAAAAAATGCTGACATTTAAAAAAGGAAAATTTTAGTGGAAGATCAGAGATGCTATTTTAAATTGTGGTCTGTTTCTGTTCTTTTTTCATAAATAGCTAAAACATTTGGTAAGTTTTTAAGTGAAATCAGGTTTAGTTTTATCACTTTTTAGAATTAAGGGAGTTGTTTTATTGAAACAGGTTTATGGTGTCAAAAGCATACAGATTTAATTAGTAAAGGCACATATGGAATACTAAGAATGGTTAATAAAAAGGACAGTTTTGTTATTGGTGTTTTCGTATTATTGTGTTTACTGTTGTATTTATTGAAATTAACTCATTACAGAGTTTTGCTAAAATTATCTCCTGCATAGCAGTAGCCATGAGGCATTGAAATTTATTCTCTAAATATACTTGACTTAAAAATCTATATTCTTATTTGTGTTTTATGCTGAGGAAGATAGCATGATTCTTAAAGAATGTAGGAATTATTCCTTTCTAAGGATGTCTTTTTCTCCAAATCTCTTCTGTATGTTTTGTATAGTTTATTTTACTTAGCTGCTTCTTATTACTCTCATCTAAAAACAAGATCAATTTCAAATATTAGTATTAAAATATCAGATTATAAAAAGGTCAAATATTAAAATATAAACTTGGTTTCACTTAAATGGCTTCCCAAGAAGAAATTTGTTTTAGCATTTGTATTTAGAATGCTTCACAAAGAATATGTAACATGAAGCAGTAACTTAATGAGTTTGGATTTTTGAACTATTCAGTATGGATACTTTTCCAAAGTTTTGCTCCTATTACTCTATTTTGGTAATACCTCAATTTGTATTTATAATACACTTTTGTCTTATATTTCTAAGAGGTGCATTTTATTTTTTGACTTTTTTAGAAATAGTAGAAAAAATACATTGCTTTATTCTGTTATCAAAGTGTAGTACTTAGTCAAGTGAAAAATGATTGTGACATACTAGAGTGTGAAATTAATATTCACCAAGGCCCATACAATTAGGAACTTATTAATTGAAATTATACTATAGCATTCAAGGGAAGTTAAAAATTTAACTTTTCTTAATTTTGTGATTTTTTTTCCCCTAAGAAAAGGAACTAAAGAATTTAAGGCAGATTGACTTCAAAATAGATAAAATATGTGACCATAGTAAAAATAGAGGGCTTTATTAGATATACTATGAAAACATTTCATACTATTTTAAAAAGAATTTGCATGCTATATAAGTAGAATTCTCTGAGATCATTTCAAATTGTTGCTTTAAATGGTATGACATTTGTATTGGAATGCAGCTAAGAAATGGGAGAAAAACACCTAAGATTATAATTTCACTTTTCTAAGTGTTTCCTAAATCTAGTAGTTTCTAGTTTTTGAGTTAGCGTATTATAAATTACGATAATTAGCAATAATATGAATATAGAATTAAATATCATGAACTTATTTATTACTTCAAATGTTATTTAAAATTTTTGACATAAATGTCAATATATTTGATACTTATAAATAAACAGAATAGGATTTTCAGAAAAAAGTATTAGAAAAGTGTAAAATTAATTAGATAGAATACCACTTCAAAGAATACCATTTTAACTAGTGGTATTTTGAAAGCAATTTGAAGCGCTTTTTATAATTATGAAGAAATATAGGAGATAAAGGCCTATGTTTTATGACTGTATGAAATTTTAAAGTTAAACTGGATACTTTATCCTCAACTGAGAGTGTAATAAAATTAGAAAAATTATTCTAAATGATTAGATAAAACCTTTTTTCCTTTGAAAACAAGAGTCACTGAATTTCTGAAATTTCCCTTGCCTTTTTATCATCTACCCCATCATTTACATAAGCCTAAAATAGGTAGTAATCTTAAAGACAGGACTTTTCTAGATAACTTTTAAGTACTCTTAGGATTTACTTAAAGATGAGCTTGACAATGTAATATTTATGATTTCATGTCAATTAAACATCCAGATTAAAAAATGGAAAATGTCAGAATACAGACAGACTGTCTGACATGAATAAGTGTGATTCATAAGAATTTAGATTGTTGCATTTTTGGTGGTGATAGCATGAGTATTAAGATAGTTGCACTAAACCCTTGACACACCACTTTGTGTAGTCAACAGACCTCTGCTGCCTTGGAGAGTTTTTGAAAAGTGCTTGAAACTTATTTTATATGCATTGAACATGAGGAGCAAATCCTCTAGTCTTGAAACTGCTGAAACATCATGTAAAAGTCAAAATAAGTCATTCCAATAATGTGGTCATTTTAACATCTTATTAATTTTGTGTAGTATTTTTCCTCAGCAAGATTTCTACACTTTATTTTAACACGTAAGTAACTCTGGATTTTTGCTCTTTGCCATTCCAGAGTATACATTTCAGCTGTTTGTACTGGGTTGGAAATTCCAGACTAAAGCAGAAGTCCACATAACCTTGTCATTGTCCTCTAGGTATGTTTACCACAGCTCTAAGTGGATGGTGGCCGGTAACGCTGACTCCCCTGTGCCACCTCGGGTGTACATTCATCCAGACTCACCCGCCTCAGGGGAGACTTGGATGAGACAAGTGATCAGCTTCGACAAGCTCAAGCTCACCAACAATGAACTGGATGACCAAGGCCATGTAAGTAGATGGCCACCCTAGTATACCGCCAATGGGTAGAATGGCATGTTTATACTGGGCCTAATTAAGAAATTACTTTTTTTTAAGGTCATAATAATTGTCTTCTGATTGATCAGAATGTGCATAAACTGCAAAATCAAAGTCATATTTGCATTAGAAATTATGTTTGTGCCTTGAGTATCCTATGAAGCATTTAATAGGTTAAAACTAGATACTGGGGTAAAGGAACCACAGGCAGACGTTTTTTTAGCCAAAACATTTGTTCAAAATCCCATGAGGTGCTAATTATTCTACTCGGAATATGAATACTTGGGATTGGGGTAACAGGGATAATGGTTTATTGTGTCCTGCCTGCATCTAGCTCTCTTCCCTGCTGAGGCTTATTGCTTCTTAGTAATGACCCAGGCTTATGTCGTTTGTGTGTTCCGTCTGCAAGTTCCAGATTATTTAGTAATGACATCTAATGTGTCAAATATATTATAATAATACTTCCTTTTAGTCTTCAAACTGCTGAAACATCATACATAATTCAAAATAAGTCATTCCAATAATTCGGTCATTTTAAAACCTTATTAATTATTTTATGTAATATTGTTCTTCAGCAAGATTTCTACACATAATTCTAATAAATATGTAGCTGGATTTTTGCTCATTTCTGTTCAAAGTTAGCATTTCAGTTAAGTTTCTGTTATTTTAGAGGTTTTTGATTGAGGCAGGATTGGAATGCTTTTTGAAGAGTACATCATACATAAAAGGAATACCAACTAGTTTATTTTTCAAAGGGGTGATATAAAGATAGCTTATTTGTGTGCAAATCTCTTTTTAAAATGCAAGCTATCATAAAATCATAATACAATGGTGATAGGATATGATTTGCAAGTTTTTAGACACCATCTTAATTAAGCAATTGACCTTAATGAAAAAACATTCAAGTACTAATTTTATTGTGGTACAAATACAATATCCAGATTGTTAAGTCAGATCTAGAAAAATCTCACATTGCTAGTGCTTTTGCTTACTGCCTTTATGATTTAAAATAGAATCTGAAAAGTAACAAGACTGTATTTTATTTCTGAATCTAACACCATTTTCAGTATTTTAGTGCATTAGCTTGTTTCCTTGCCTATTATTCTTTATTTGTAGTCAGGTTGTAAGAAGTTATTTTTCACTTGACTGAGGTCAAGGAAAATAATTTTTTTTCTGTCATATTGAGGGGAGCTGACTGGAAATGTTGTCAGCATGACCATTGAGGTGTTTTTTTAATTTTTTTAAAACAGAAAATTTTAGATTAAATGCCACTCAATGTTACTTGCTTTCAATACTTTAAGTATACTCCATTCCTCTGAGTCCTGTAATTTGAGAATATATCTTTTAAGAGATAATTGGATCTGAAACTAGGCACTGCCATGAATAAGGTACAGATTTTTTAAAATAATTTAAATCAATATAGTCATTTTATACTTTTAATATTTTACATCAAATTACTGCCTTTCTAATGTCTAGCATCTAATATTAGATATTGTTCTAACAGTTCATCTATATGATTTTTAACTTGGTAACTTTGCATTTTATTTAAAATGGTCTTCTCCAGAGAAACAGAATCAATAGAATTTGTATTAATATTTATATAAGATTCATTTAAGGAATCATATCACAAAATGTAGGGACTGGCAGGTCTAAAACCTGCAGGACAGGTTGGCAGGCTGAAGATCCAGAGACAGTCCAGAGACACAATTACTTCTCTGTGTACCTCAGTCTTTCTCTTAAAGCTTTCAATCTATTGGATGAGGCCCACCCACATTATGGAGGGTAATCCTCTTTACTCAGTCACCTAATTTAATGTTAATCTCATGCAAAAAATATCTTTGCAACAACATTTAGACCAATGCGTGACCCAACTCTAAAGAAAGTGACACAACCTCCAACTAATCAAGCTGTGAACTCAAATGAGTGGTGGTTGTCTAATTTGCTTTCTGAATTGCTCTCTTAATTCTTTTTCCTCTCAGTTTCCAGTTTTATTCTCCTAAAGGTGAACAAGTATTTACATAGTGATTTGTAAACTCCATAGAGAACTGGGACTTGGATTAATTTAGTGAATGATTACAGTAGTCAAATCCTCACGGGACTGACTGAGACGTGAGCTTATGTGCCATTGTGGTTTTCCACAAAGTCACTTTTCAGCTTTCCAACTGCCAGGGGTTGTTTAGAAAGAGATATTGGTGAGACCCTAGAGTAGAAATATTCTACTGCTCCACAGCTAGTTTTTGAATGTTATAAAGACTTTGTAATCCCTACTTGCTCATTGGGGAATTCATAGCCAGATTTATATTGGACCAGTCCTTGGATGATCAGCATGCTTGGGTAGGGCATTTCCTTCAAGGTGCACATTCACAGGAGGAAAACATTTAGGTGATCATTCCCATGAAGAATTAGAAGTCATTAATATGGTGCATCATGAACCTTGGCAGGATTTGTACCCACTGTGCTAGGGAGTAGTGCTTTGGAAGGAAGGACCAGGCAGCCACAGCCAGGGAATCTGTGGGATGGCCTGTTCTCCCAGCTGCTGAGGATTCACTGATAGAGTTGCCCTAGCTTCAAGTTTGTCCACCCCCTCATCCCATTTCTCCCTGAGAATAAGTGGCAGGCAAGATAGTGCAGCGGCGATTGCCAGAACCTCCCTGATGGGAGGAACTTACAACAGCTTAGAGGTCCAGCACATTCACACGCCTGGACAAGTGTTTTCCACTCTTGAGCCTTGGTTTTCTTACGGGTTATATTGGAATTAGAGGATTTTGAGTGAATCAAATGACCGGTTGAATTTGAAAGTACGTGGGGAGTAGGTAGAGAAACTGTACAGTTTGGAAGCAAGAAAATTACTGAAGGAAGTATGGAGGCAGAAATTCCTCTTCCTTGGGGGACCACAGGCCTTTTCTCTTGAGGCTGTCAACTGCATGCTTCATATACAGTGTCACGCCTGAAACAAAACAAGGTCACATTGCTGTGGAGCATGTGACCTGTGTTACTGCCTTGATTCCACTATGCCAAGTGAATCACCAAAATGCAGGGAGAGCCAGGCTTTGTTACTAGCTTCTACTTAGACCGTTGCTTGACTTGTTCCAACGCTGCCATTTAGGCCATCTAGAAAATTCCAAAGTAAGTAGGTAGTGTTTCCTCATTAAACTCTGATGTAAGGCAGAACACTGCTGGTGTGTATGTCAAACCACAGGCACTTTAGCCTTATCAGATCAGAAGAAAGTAATATGCTTATTTTGATGCAAACATAATTATCCTTAAAGTGGAAAAAACTTTGTGTTAACCTGAATATGAAAAAAACACCCTGTGTTTGTGGACATAGAGCCATGTGACTATCTGTGCTAATAAGTAATACCAAAAAGAAGCAAAAGTCTTCCATCTCAATAGGATAGAGAGCATGGGACATGCAGATGAGGTGTAATTATTTTAATTTCTCTAATATGCTTTATCTTTGTGGTCTCCTGTTGATAAGGCTAGTGATTCTCCTGCTTCTACTTGTTCTATTAAATATGCAGATTATTATTGACTAATCAGCATTATAATTTTGATCATTCATTAGAAAAACAAGTAATGCTCTTTTATTAAGAAGAACTGTAGCTTGTTTAGCATTTCCTACAATTTTCCAGGGATTTACTAAATTCCTATAGATCATATTGGAAATATATCATTTTGCTTAAATAATCTTCAAGTTACTAAAGTGCAAAAGAAGCATATGTCAACTATTTCTGTACCCTACCCAAACATAACCTACCTTAAGTCATTTTGGAAATTTAGTATGTTTATAAACAAGTAAATACAATTAAAATGTGTATAGCTATGTGGAGAAATATGTTTGAGAGATCTTCATGAAATAAGAACCTCCTTTTCATTGACTAGTAAACAGAAACCCAAATCAATTTCTGTTTTTATCATTCTAGGTCAGCTCCCTCCAATATCCTGAAACTGGGGTTGCCCTTATTTCTTTTTGTTTAATGTCATTTTCTCCAATTAATCTTCCACTCTGGAACTTGTGGATCCTTAGACTTGTTAGAATTAAATCTTGTTTCTCTGTTTTTAAAACTTTTTACCTGACACACAGCAAGATATACATGTTATGTTATGACCACCCACACCCCATAAGAACAGTAAAGCAGTACTTACCCTTACTACAGGCACACACCCATTTTTCCACTTTATTTTATAATTTTATTTACTTAAAATTACTTCTGGTTATAACCATATATTGATTTCATGAAGCACTAAATGGAATACTGAAATTTCAGTAATCAGACCAGGAAAGAGAACTTTCTGTGGCTGCAGATCTGTGTGTGTCCCCAGCTATCCTACTCCCTTATTCTCCGCGTCAAGCATGACCATGGGCATGATCTTTAGTTCTGCTTATCCAGGCATTTCCTCCACTGATAGAAAGAAAAAAATTGAGGAAAAGCCACCAAAACTGACCACAGTGCTGGTTACTCCCAGTCAGTAAGACATCCTCTATGGCAGTGAGCACCCTCTCCAGGGATGGGATGATATGTGTTTGGAATGATCAAAGATGCTGAATTCTTTCTGTGAAACTGTCTGCATCCTGAGCAACCTGAGACTGGTCAATCACTGTTTTTTGTAACTTTTGTGTAAGCATCTTTCCTTCATCTCCTAACACCCAACCTGAATTTAAATCTTATAGCTCAGGAAAGATATAAATCTGTTAACTAAATTCATTAATGAATACCTGAATATGTATTCTCAGTAGCAAATAGAAAATCCCAGTGAATGAGAGTAGTTCCTTACCCCATCCCACCACTGGCCTTGAAAGCGTAAAGCATAGGACCTCCCTGGTGGCGCAAGGGATTAAGCATAGCACTGTGAAGCTATCCATGGCCTCTGCAGCACGAGTTCGATCCCTGGCCAGGGAGCTACCCACATGGCACAGCAGATCTCTCCTGTGTTTCCTGCTGCTCCCCTCAGCAGTGTGCTTCAGTAAATCTGCCTGTTCTGCTTCCCACTGTCTCTGGTGAATCCTCTCATCCCCACACCTCTGGCCTGTACCCCAGTTCTTGTATGCATAAATAAATAAATCTTTAAAAAAAAAGAAAGCATAGAGCCTTTCCCACAGTTCTCCTCATCCAGAGATGATCACATTCATATCTTTCTGTGGGTTCTTTTTGGTATTTTTATGTTGTTGGGAGAAGTTTATACACAACTTAGATCTTCTTTTATCATTTAAGACTCAAAAAGAAACATTTTATTATGTGGTTAAAATGACCTAAACAACATTAGTAACAGTGGACTAATACTGTGTCCCATTGTGTGAACTTTTATTTACCAACCCAGTCTACTACTATAAGCAGTTTATAGTTTTTCCATGGTTGTAAATGGCATGATGCTCATCTTTGTACGTGTAATGCTTTTCTGGTATTGGAATAGTTACTTAGGAGAAATTCTCAGAAGTGGAATTAGAAGATAATTAAACCAATTATCACGTCCCCCTAGCAGAGTCTGAGAGTACTTCCTGACATCAGTGTTTTGGAAGCCTTTTTGTGAAGGAGACATGGACACAGGGTTATTTGGACAAGTGAAAAACTTTTACATATAAGACAGACCCTGGAGTATCCTCACAGTTTTCTTTGCCCTCAAATACACATGATAGTCACCAATAGTAAAATAAATTCCTTCTAAAGAAAACCTCATGTGCAAATACTTTTTTTTGGGTGGGATGAGTGTGGTGGAATTTAAATAATCATTTCAATCCCATTTTTTAAGAATAATGCCATATGATTTGTTTATCATCTAAATTCTTGGTTTTTTTTTAAAGATTTATTTTTATTTATTTATGCATATAAGAACTGGCGTGTAGGCCAGAGGTGCCGAGAGGTGAGAGGATTCACCAGAGACAGAGTAGGGAGCAGGACAGGCAGATTTACTGAAATACACTGCTGAGGGGGAGCAACGGGAGAGACAGGAGAGGTCTGCTATGCCATGTGGCTCTGCTTCTTGGGCAGGATTGAACTCAGATCACAATGGCTGCTGATAGCTTGATGGAACTGAGACTTTAATCACTGCACCACCAGGGAGGCCCTCAATCCCATTTTTTAATTTTATTAGTTTGGACTGGTTCATTTGGCTCATTGTAAATAAAATGCTTATGATTGTATTATTGCATTTCCAGCAATAGAAATTTGATATTCAGTTTTAATGGTTGTATATATCATTCCACTAAAATAGCGATTTCTTTTTTTCTTTTGTATTTGATGACAAAGTTTACTGATAACTTTCTAAACTTCTCTCCAATATTGATATGTTCTGTTAAATGGACACTTCTGCATCCTTAGAACTTTTCATTTATTTCGCCCTTTACATGTTTAGTCATGGTGTTGAGATTGAGATCAGTTTATTTATTTCACCCTTTACATGTTTAGTCCTGGTATTGAGATTGAGATCAGTTTCCTGATAAATTGACTTATTTCCTTGACAGATTATTCTGCATTCTATGCACAAATATCAACCACGAGTCCACGTTATCCGTAAAGACTGCGGAGACGATCTTTCCCCCATCAAGCCCGTTCCGTCTGGGGAAGGAGTGAAGGCTTTCTCCTTTCCAGAAACTGTGTTCACAACAGTCACTGCCTATCAGAATCAGCAGGTATTGTTCTCAGAACTAGTATCTTTCTAGATTCTTCTTTTCAGGCATAACTAGAAAGGTAGCTGTCCTTTTCACTGTATCTAAACAATATGAATTATCATAAAGCAGTTTCCATCTGTGATGTCCAGGGTATGTGTGTGTGTTTGTGTGTGTATTATAATAACAATTCTTGGTGCATAATTCCCCCAAGTAAGACTATTCTAGTGTGTCTCAGATCAAAATGTATCTCTCAACTGGTTTACTTTCCATTTGAAGATAATTAAATCATGATGTCACAATTAAAATAAGAAAACATGTGTATCACCCAGGATTAGACATGTAAAATTGAAAAGTGAATTGGACATGGGATTTGGCGGCTTACTTTATTTTAAAACTGCAGTCTATCATGAGAGATATTTCAGAAGAATTTATCCTATATGATCATTTTGGTATATATATATATATATATATATACACAAAAAGGGCTATTTTTTTCAAGATATGCTTTAATTGTGATAGAAGGTATGTACATGCTTATAATCTGAAAGATTGGTAATTATGGAATAATCCTTTCATAAAATTAGAAATAGTTTGAAAAGCAAAATATGTTTTCTTCTGTATGGATAAAAATATTTCTTTTGATTTTAATTTTTATTTTATATTTTTAAAAAATTGTATTACTTTTAATTGAGGTAGTTTCCAACATTGTATATGATTTAGGGGTATAGATTCACACCTCTTCAGATGTTTGTTAGCACACTAGGCCCACCACCAAAGAACCAATAACCTTCCACCACAGTTTGTTGAGCCCACTCCCTGATTTAGGCCCCATTCTGTACCTTCCCCTTCTGGTAGCCCCAGTTCTGCAGTCAGATTTCTGGAGTTTGGTTTGTCTGGACCATTCCCATTGTTTTGTTCCTTTATATTCAATATCAGTGACTCATACGGCTTTAGGTTTTCTCCTTATGACTTATGTCACTTAGCATAATCCCTACCAGTTCCATCCATGGCAAAATTTCATCTTTTAAATATTTGAATAGTATTCCATTGTGTGTGTGTGTGTGTGTGTCTGTGTGTGTATGTATGTATAAAAGATAAAATAGCAAATCTCTAGCTAGGCTCACTAAAGAAAACAGAAAAGGAGAAAACAATAAATAGAAACAAATGAGAAATTACAGAGGATCATAAGAAACTACTATGTACATCATTTTACCAAGAAATTGAATGACCTGGAAGAAATGGGAAAATTCTTAGAAGCACACAAACTTTCAAGACTGAGTCAGGAAGAAATAGAAAGCCTGAACAGTCCATGAGTATAAGCAAGGCAATTGAAACAGTAATCAAAAGTCTCCAAAAAAAGAAAACACAGGACCAGATGGTTTCTGTAGTAAGTTCTAATAAACCTTCAAAGATGAACTAATACCTATCCTTTTAAAACTTTTCCAAAAAACTGAGGACGAGGAAATGCTTCCAAACACAATTTATGAGGCTAGCATTACCCTGATACCTAAAGGAGACAAGGACATCACAAAAAAGAAAACTAGACTAACCAATATCCTTGATGACCATAGATGCAAAATCCTCAATAAACATTTCTTCAAACCTGTATCAAGTAGGTGGGGAATTGAATAAGCGGCAAATATTTGACCTGTGCAATTCCAGCCAGTTTTCCTAAGAAAGAGCAATGTACTTGACGCTTGTGTGATTTGTGTTAGGATTTTTTTTTAATTTCAGTGGTCTGCAGAATTATTTTAGGTCTCCACTTCTCTTTGCATTTTCTATATCTATCAGTAAAAATGTTAAGTCTTTATAATCTCTCTGTTGTAATTTCTTTGGTTTTGAAACTTCTTAGGCTAAGAGGCTCAACACTCTATTTTAGGAAGGATTATAAAATTGAACTTTAGAGAGGCTAAGATAACTAGGAAGATGTTCTTAAAATATGTGCACAAAATGACTTTCTAAGAAAAAGTAATGCATGAGGAAAAATAACAGAGACATTAATATCTTTTTAATAATCCCAGGCTCTTTTTCCCCTCACCTCTCTTCCTCTTCCCTTCTCTCTCACACACATGCACACAGAAATTAACTTACATGTGTATTTTTTCCCAGCCCCTGTGATAAAATAAATGAGATGCAGTGGGCTTTTGGTACATGGTGGTGATTAACAACAATTAGCAAATGTTAACAAATCAATTTAAAAATAGAAAGGAGGTTGCTAACTATAAAATATAGTCATTTTAATTTTTTAACCCCAGCTATTGCTATGCAGCCTGCCTGCTGGTTAATAGTAATGGGCTCTGGTAACTGGGGTTCTACCACCTATTAACTTTGTAATTGTAGAAACCAAAGCCTCACTTAACAAAAAAACATAAAATTGTGATGTAAATTACTATGCATAAATTGTGATGAAAATTAGTACAACATATGCAGCATGCACTCAACAAATATGATGTTAGTAATAAAGATAATGATATTAGCAATTGTCATATACTGCTCTCTTTTGACAAGGCACCATTAAATACATTTGCACTTCAAAAAAATACTGTTTTAAATGAACATTTAAATTATTTAATGTTGTTGAAACATTATTTAAATGAAAAGAAAACTGCGCCATAATGATCTGTTAAGATTTCCCAGAATGGCAATCATGGGGAAGTACTAAAGTCTTGTATTAATTTTATCTTTATAACGTAGTTTTATCCAGATAGTGAGTATTATTTGGTGCACATGTATCTCAGATGTTGCATGGCTCGTTGGAGCATGCTGAGACCATTTATAGGACACTATGGGCAGACTGCTGATGATGTTCCAAAGATGCCTTGCTTTGCTTTTGTATTATCCAACAATGTTCATCCTTAATGAAAGTGATAAAATCAGAAGTGTTTGTATTAACTGCAGATTGTTATGTCAAAGAACACAGATAATAAAGCATGATGTGCCTCTTAGAAAAAAGGCTATACATTCCTTTGGGCCAAATGGAGGTCTGGTAGGAAGTAGAATAGATAGGATGTTATTAGTGTCAATTTCAAGTTGGCATAACTAAAAAAAATATTCTTAATGGAAACAATTAGATTATTTATTACACCCCCCCCCAAATCTTGGGGTCTCATTGGACAAAAGCTGAGTATAAATCAACAAGTAAGAGTTGTAGTTCAGATTAAAATATTTCTACTATAGGTATAAGATTTAATCCCATTAGGACCTTCCAAATATCCTTGGATTCCAAATATCCTTTTCCAGGGGTATTAAAAGTAAAACAAACTTTTATCCTTTTACTAGAACTTGAATAGGGATGGGGAGTGCCCAGTGTCTTTTCCACAGCAGATGAGTATTTTAGATGATTTCTGAAATTTTCTTACTGCTAAAATAACAAAATATGTATCTGGGAAATAGGGAAAAGGAATACAATAGAATCCTTTAATAGTTAATTTTGGAATTAGTTGTAGTTCTCCTATACTTTCCACTTACAATAACCTCAGTTGCCATTTATATACGATCTGATATGATTTTTTTTTTCGTCTGTTCTGCAGATTACTCGCTTGAAGATAGATAGGAATCCATTTGCCAAAGGTTTCCGAGACTCTGGACGTAATCGGTAAGTTAGTGTGAAGTCTCTCTGTGATAAATATATTTGATTTTTTTTGTTACATAAATTAACCCATCTATTATAGGCTGGCAATGTTTCAAATTATGGAATTTCTACTGGTCTTTCAATTCCTTCAGAAGTTATCTGATGAAGGACTTGACTGTGACTGCAGAAGTGATGTTTCTGTCATGAAGAGTTAAAACTAGCCTATCCAGTGTTAAACCCGAATTCTGACATAATCCACACATTACTAAATACCACCAAGAAACAGACTCACTGTGTGTCTAGACACCACCAGCTACCACAGTGCCAAATCCCACAACTCTCCTTTTTTTATCTGTTTTGCCACAGAAGGAGCAAGTGCACTTGACATGTTGGCTGATTTCAATTTTCTTTACCATTTTCCTGATGGAGATACCATAAATGGGCCCGTATTTACTGACTATCCCACCTTCTTGGTGCATTTGTGCATGTTGCCACATACTGGGTCCAATTTTATTATGAATTTTCATTTATAAAATTAAATAATAGTGTTGAATAATTGTTGAAATAATTGCTCATGAAGATTCAAGTTTGTTAACACTATTGGGCCTTGGAGATAATTTATTTTGGAGTGTATGTATGTATTTTGGCCTGCCCACTTCTAAGGTGAACATTAATGTGTGATTCTGGGGTAGAAATGGAAGTTTTAGCATGTGTGCTGCTGTCTCTGAAAGGACCCCTTCAGGCCCCCAGCCCCCAGCCTGTATCCTCTCTGCCTCTACTCTTGGTTTAGAATCTACTTGGTGATGTCACACCTATCGATTGATTCTGCCTTTGGAATATGGGATCTCTTGTTCCCTCAGATTTCCAGCCTGAATGTGAAACTACTCCCCTTTGCCAAGATGCTCTTTACTTTCCAAATTTGTCTTGGCTCAGCAAACAGTCACACACTTGTTTATTTTTTCTGTGTCTTGTTTTATGGTGTTTGTACTAAGTGGGAGACCTACAATCATAAAATCTACCCTATTACTTTTATCAGAAAGCAGATCACCCTCGTCTGTGTGCCAAGAGTTTTTGAATTTATTGATATGTTTTTATTCCAATACAGTATGGTACATTTTCTAAAGTAACTGTTGATAGTAACATAGAGTAATAATAGATTAATGTTCACCAAATGCCTTTTTAAGGTAAGACTTTAAATATTTTAAAAGTGTCTTGTTTTTAAAAGGAAATATTAGAGCATTTTTTATTACTTTGCTCCAGAAATTTTTCTAATACTCCTTAAAAATAGTTTGTGTCTACATGAAGTCAAAATTCTAGTCATCTTATTTTAGGAACAATTTTATTTTAGTATTTGGAGAAAATAATCAGTAGTATGCAGATTTTAGTTCTTTTTAGCTGATTAATTGGTCAAGGTAAGTGTAGACAGAGACCTTTTCTCAGAATATACCCATGTGTCTGTAGACTTGATTTCATGCTAAATGCATTGTTTTAAAAGCATGCAATGTGAGGACTAACGTGCAGCGAAAGTGTACTGACAGGGCTTCCCTCTGAAATTCTTCACTCTATAGGGAGGTTTGAAGGTATTCCTGACACATGTTGTCTGCTATATTTTAGATGTCTGTTTCAATGTGCAGAAAAAAAAAAAACTTTTCTTATGTTACATTAGCTCCTGGTTAACTTTCCTTTTCAGTGGCATCTCTGGAAATTGAATAATTTTGTAACTGAGGTGGTCCCTGATGAGGTGGCTGAAGGGAGCCTTCCTGTGGGATAACTCCTTTTCTACTTGGACTAATATTTGGGTAGAATATTTTTATGGTTTTAGTTATAGCAGGATAGTAGTTACCCATTTAAAAGTGTTGAACCACTTTCAGTTCTCTTCATAAGCAGAGAAGGAATTTTTGAACTTTACTGGAACTCTAGGAGAGTGTACAGTCAGAAACTGTGATCAGGCTACTCTATAGCCTGATCTATAGGATTGTTTTAGCAAAGACCCACTGCTGTTGACACTGGAGGACTACACTGCTATAATCTGTTGGTTTATATTTGAAGCAATAAATGTAAAAATATTTTTAAAGTATATTAAATAGATAATAATACTGAATAAAACTTCTACAATTAAAAGCAAAATGATAAGATGACTATGATGGGTTTTAGGAACAATTCTAGATCCATAAGCATAATGAAGACATGTTTGGTTTTTTAATTTGGTCAGTGAAAAAAAATCAGTAGAATCAGTGAAAAATGACAAACTCTTGTTTGGTATGATCAGGTCAAAATGCTAAGTTTGATAACAGTTCTTTCTTTCCCTTTGGATGTTTCTGGAGTTTATCGATAGGGAATCTAAGGGCTTGCTACTGTTTCTTTTCTAACTCTAACACTTTCAAAGTTTTCCATGAATGTATTAAAATAATGAATTATGCTTTAGCACTTTTAAACTTTTACTAAAATTAAAATTTTTTTATTTAGCAACAAATACTTAAGCAATATCTAAGTAATGTCTTAATAAATGGAAACATGTTGAACCTATACAGAGCTAGTTAGTGAAATAAATATTTTCACCTTTTTTTCTCATTGAAATTATTTCCACTCATTATTGATATTTTCTTTAGTGCTTTTTGTAGAATGTCCAATATCTATAGATCAGTATTCCATCTTGTAAAAAAATGTTTTAACATTTTTCCATTGATAAATGCAAAAGACATCTTATATAGAAAAGAATGAATTTAGTCAGCTTTAAAGATTTTCTTTAAAAAAAGTCCAAATTATATATTAAACTTGGTGAAGGGGGTGATATTTTTTAATATGCTAATGGAGAAGGAAGCCCATGAGAAAAAGTTTCAATATATATCTTTATTACCCCGGTTGTATCGTGCTGTTGTTATTGCTTTTAAAAATAAATTCTATTTTATTTTCCCTACAAACATGAAATAAACAAATTGAGCAGGACAACAAATACACATGAACTTGTGATTTTTTAAAACTTTATAAAATAGTTTGCTTTAATTAAAAATTATTCCTTCCTGGATATTTATGGTTCTACAGCCTATTTTATAGGAATCAGTAGCTTCAGCCCTTAAAAGCTCTCCTGCAAGACATTTGCTATGTGAAAGAGAATTTATGTGCTGAGAATAGTTTCATTCTTCAGTTAGGCCTTAGGTTTGACCCTATAAAATTTTTTACTCAGGAAGGTACAAAAATTTCTTCTCTTTAAATACTTCAGGAAAAACATAACCATTTTACTAAATAAACTTGGCTATTTGATAGCATAAATTAGGGTGGTGATAAAATGTGGAAATTGTTCAAAGGCATCTTGTATAAATTATCGCCTTGACTACACTCCTGCAGGAGGTGCCTTTTATCTTTTCTTTAACTAGACGGGAAAGTCTCCATTACTGGAGAAAATGAAGGCTTTTTAAAAAAAGTCCAGATTCAGCTAATAAATATTTTATAACTGTTTCCTGCAAAATATCTGAAATCCTTTCTGGAACTTGCAGTGTGAAACAGCAGCCTTAAGAAAAATATCAAGAGCTCAAAATCAGATCACTTGTAGCTATGCCACTTTCACATCTTAGGGTTAAATGTTTGTGATGATCAGTAGCTTATCTCCCAAAATTTGTTCTATTGTTGAAGTTATATTTGGAGCATAATAAAATTTGCACTGCTAAAGCAAAGCCCTCAGCGATGCTCGTCTCTTTTCTCTGTAGTTAGTAAATTTCTAAGTTTAGTAGATGCTCAGTGATTACCTCCTAGGAAACACCCCTTGAGACAATCACCCCATGACCTCTTTGGTAACCTTAATATTTAAAACTACAATTACTAAAACTACAATTTGACTAATTACTAAAACTTCAGTTTAAAACTACAATTACCATCTATATGGTAATACAAAAATCAGTTTTATACGAAATTGTATCCTAACATTCGTTAGCATTTAAAAACTTTGTTTTTCAAAAGACATAAAACATTAGTATAAATGCAAGCTTAATATAGAGTAAGCAGTTAAACAGCACCCGATATTCATTAGTTGAGAGTTAATGCAACCTGCTGTACATCAAATATTACTAAGTGCAGTGATCTTCATTTGGTCTGTAGTCAGCCACAGGTACAATGTCCAGTTTGGGAGAAATCATTTAGTATCAAACAACTTTTCAGCTAGATGGGGATTCAGAGCTTTTGTAGACTAATCCTCACTTTGTGGAGAACTGAAATGTAGGGAGGTTAAAACATTTACCTAAGGTCACAGTGTGAGTTTTAATGAGTTATGGTCACTACGCAGTTCTTCAACCCAGTATCCTCTCCAAGACATGACCACAAATAGTCCTTTCTGTGGTATAACAAAGCCAGATTCTGCCCTGTTGTGCAGCCCAGTAAGGCACATGCAGGTTTTCTCGTGTCCAGCTCTTCCTTTAGGTAGCCTCGTACTGTCACTAGTAGAACAGGTGACTCTCTTTGAAGTGTTCCCACTCTGAACACTCTAAGGAAGCAAATTCTATGGACCAGGTGAGATGCTTTTATCTGCACAGATCATGTTACTATAGCAGGCAGTGAGCTTTCACCATGTGGTATAGGTGTTGACTCTCTGAGATGGTTTTCTGTTGTCTTAGATTCCCGTTGATTACTCAGACTTGAAGGGAATACAGAGTGGGTGGCACGTTAAGTCTACACCATTAAAGATTGACCCTATCTCTTTTTCTGTGTTAAACCCTGGCTGTTTGTATTAAATAAAACTGTATCTATTAATCACAAGAGTTTCCTGAGTTTTGTGTGCCACCAAGAGAGCAGGCATTTCCTACAATGGGATATGTTTCATGAAAAGCACAATTCATCTAGAAGAACAAGGTGGTTGTTCTGAGGTGAGGTGAGGTTCTAAGGTGGTTGCTGGCGAGGTCTTGAGAATGACTAGTTGAATAAAAGGCCTCTTTTCTAGACCTTAAAGGACTTGGTTATCAAATCAAAGGAGGGCAAGACTGAGTCACTTTATGATAGGAGATATATGCATTATGTATATATTTAGAGTATTTGCCCTGGTTTTACCATATACATGTCATGCTAATAATCTACAACCAACTTAGGTTGTCTTTTCAAGTATGCATTCTGTAGTTATGTGTAGGGGCTTTGAAATACTAGTTCCATATACCATTCTACCCTGTGAGGTCATCTTCTGTGAACCCTGGCACATTGAACTGAGAGGTCAGTAGCCCCCTCCCCAACCTCCAGGCTCCATTGCGAGAAGAGCCTATCTGGCTGTGTTGGGTTTGGTGGAGATTGTGCTCCAGAGAGATAAAGAGAGAGAGAAAGAGAGATCAGTTTTCTTGGATGGGGGCTCTTCTAAGTTGGTTGTTGAGGCATCAGATGATGGACAGAAATGCCTCTTAGAAAAGAGGTGGCTTTAAGGGCTTCTCTGGTGGCGCAAGGGGTTAAGCACCACACTATGAAGCAATCTGCAGGCTCTGCATGAGTTCCATCCCTGGCCGGTCAGGGAACAACCCACATGGTGCAGCAGACCTCTCCTGTCTCACCCACTGCTCCCCTCAGCAGTGTGTTTCAGTCAGTCTGCCTGTTCTGTTCCCCATTCTGTCTCTGAATCCTCTCACCCCCCTGAGTCTCTGTCCTTTACCCCGGCTCATGTATACATAAATAAATAAATCTTTAAAAAAAAAAAAAGAAAAGAGGTGGCTTTATAGATGCATGCTCTTGTGCCAAGGCTTCCTCATTGGAGAGGAGTAATGTGACAGGAAGAGTAGGTGGGTTCCAGATGATGACAGAGCCTTAGGTTCACATCAACCTTGGACTCTCTTTACCTTAGTTCCTTAGTCCACAGAAACAGTCTCTCATGCTCAGCAGTTGGCTAAGTTCTCTGAGAATGTGCCAGGACATCGTAGCTGGCTTCCATTCTTTCATGTGCCTGGTGGCAGAATGGAAGCCCATCTCTGAAGCACTGTGATCTGCCTGTGCCAAACTCCTAACCTGCCAGTTGTAGGGGGTACTCTCAATGCCAGTGCTGTCTTCTGAGGAGCTTATTACTTCTGAAAGCTCCAATTGCTCCTAACTAGGCTTCTTGTTCACCCCCATTCCAATCCTTCAATTTAGAATGGGTTTGGAAGCCCTTGTGGAGTCATACGCGTTCTGGAGGCCTTCACTACGGACTCTTACCTTTGAAGATATTCCTGGAATTCCCAAGCAAGGTAAGTCACAGTCTCTTGGGTCATATATACAGCCATCTCTTGCCTAGAAGTTTAGGTGCCAAAAAAATGCACAAGTCATTATTTACATTTATAATGGCAGCCTCATCACCAACATCCTCCTATTGTAGAATCTGTCCTGTAGGTATAAGATGGATCAAGAAAAGTGACTGTTGTGGTCAAAGGTCAAGTCTTGGATATTTTATACTCTCTGTATATGTCATGGGCTTTCTTCCCCCTTAAATTTCTTATTAAAATAAGAGGTACACCAATGGGCTCTGATTCCAGGTATACCTCTCAAGGACTTGTCAGTGCTCCACTCAGTTTTCTTTTTCTTGTCAGTGTCTTTCTTCTCTTCTTCAGCAGAATTGCCTCTAGGTAGGTTCTCCTGTTCAGTTTATGATAAGAAAAGGTCAGCACACTCGCAGGAGGCTTCCCTGAGCTCAGCTGTTTCCACTAGCCCAGGGGTGATGTTTCCTCCTTACTCTGTGGGCAGGACCCTCAACTCACTTCTGCCCTCAGACTTTGACGCCTGATCCTGCCCAGCATCCCAGTGAGAATTTAGCATGCTGGGGTTTTAATCATCATTAATTGGATTGGGTTTTTAGATTATTTTGAGAAGCTATATAAAACACTGTCACTATAGCCATGAAGGTTTTACAACCTGTCCAGTCCCTTGGAATTCACCTCTCCCCCTCAATTCTGTCAAGTGTGCAAACATCAATCTGCCAGCAAATCCAGAGAGGGGGCAGCACCACCACTGTTATTGATTGTGCAGTGGTTACCCACCCTCTCTGTTTCATGGGGCTGTTTATTTGCTGGACGCCTGCTTTTGTATTAGCATGTGAGTCACCAGCCTGCTTTCTGGTTGGAAATAAGATTTATTGTAGCAGCCAAGCCCTGTGTGGCAAAATCATTGACACACACAGTTTCCGTGTGAAGCTGCAAATAGATTTGAAGAGCTTCAACCAATTCAGCTCTTTGTTTTGATCCCATCTTTTTTTCTTATAAGGAAATATATTGACTCAGAGCAAGCTCTGCTGAAAGGTGGATGAAAGAAAGGTGATGGTTAAACATTTGGAATAAGATACAGAGTAAGATGAAATTTTTATTTTATAAAGTTGCCAGAAAAGTCATATTTGTAATGTTTATTATAGTCAAGTGGGAAAACTTCAAGAAAGCTAATTGAGGAAGAAAATGTGAAATTTCTATCTGGTGGTGTCCTAATAATTATGCCAAAACAAAAAAAGCATCACCCCCTGGGGAGATCATTTATGTTGAGTATATTGAAAGGAGCTTTGTTGAAAATGTTTCAATCTGAATTCAATTAAATGACAATTCTTTGAGCACCAAGACTATCTCCTTTTCATCTTTGTAGACCCCTTTCAACATACAAGATCTAGCTCACATTTATAAAATTGAAAGGAAAAGATGGCTGTTGAGTCACTGCTTTTACATTTCAACTTCTTTTATAGGAAATTCAAGTTCTTCCACATTACTCCAAGGTTCTGGGAATGGTGTGCCTGCCACCCACCCTCATCTTTTGTCTGGCTCTCCTTGCTCCTCTCCTGCCTTCCATCTGGGTCCCAACACCAGCCAGCTGTGTAGTCTGGCCCCAGCTGACTACTCCGCCTGTGCACGCTCCGGTCTCACCCTCAACCGCTACAGCACATCCTTGGCCGAGACCTACAACAGGCTCACCAGCCAGACCAGCGAGACCTTTGCCCCACCCAGGACTCCCTCCTATGTGGGCGTGAGCAGCAGTGCCTCTGTGAACATGTCCATGGGTGCTACTGATGGGGACACCTTCAGCTGCCCACAGACCAGCTTGTCCATGCAAATTTCGGGGATGTCCCCCCAGCTTCAGTACATCATGCCTTCACCCTCCAGCAATGCCTTTGCCACTAATCAAACCCATCAGAGTTCCTATAACACTTTCAGGTTACACAGCCCCTGTGCTTTGTATGGATATAATTTCTCCACATCCCCCAAACTGGCTGCCAGTCCTGAGAAAATTGTTTCTTCCCAAGGAAGTTTCTTGGGGTCCTCACCAAGTGGGACCATGACCGATCGACAGATGTTGCCCCCTGTGGAAGGAGTGCACCTGCTTAGCAGTGGGGGTCAGCAGAGTTTCTTTGACTCTAGGACCCTAGGAAGCTTAACTCTGTCATCATCTCAAGTGTCTGCACATATGGTCTGATGAAGCCTTTAAGTTAAACTACAGTTGAATTGGTCTAATGTATTTTCTTTCTTTGTTTTTTCTCCTTTTTTTTTTTAAGCAATATGAAAAGAAACTTTCAGTAGCTTTTAAAATGTACATATAATAATAGGAAATGAAGGCTCACCGAGTTTTACTTTCTCATGGTGAGATTGTAATTACCTATGGAATATATGTGTTCCGTATGTAGCACATGGAGTTGTGTGGCCTCTATTTTTTCCCTAGTTCATCAAGTTGCACAGAGTATTGGCATAAATGTAGTATGTTTAACCAGAGTTTTCAAATTCTTCCAAAATCCAAATGGCAAACCTAAAACTTGGCAATGACACAAACCAGACTAAGATTTATAACAATTTATCAGAAAAATGCTCCATACAGTTCCATACTTGAGTGTTGATAGTCAACAGTAACCAGCACAGAGCCTTGTGATTTCTGTTATTCTTGGACCCAGTGTGAGAACCTAAAATGCAGAGGCCAGTGAATTCTTAGTATTCGTTCTGAGGTATTTGTAATCATGAAGGATTAGCTGTTATGTTCCTGTTTGATTGTATTTGCCATAGATATTCAGCAACTCTGGGTCTACAAAATCCATAACCCATAATGATTATTTTCTAAAGGAAGGTGGAGAGAGCTTATGATATTTTTTTCATTATCTGTTGGGCCCATAAGAGGTATTTATTCATCTGCAAGAAAATAAATTTCCAGTATCCGAGATATTTTTTGCTCATTTTATTCATCTTATTAAATAAACTATTGCAGAATGTACTATTAACATTTTTAAAATTCAACTTTTTACAGGAATTGATATGAGTGGAATGACAGAAAATAAATTCACCTCTAATTCTTTGATTCCAATAAGAAATACTGTCTTTTTAAATCAAAGGGAGAAATATTGTCATCTATCCCTTAGGTTTTTATAGTGTAGCTTTTAACTCAGGATGTTTGTTCCATCTTGCTTTGAGATTCCTGACCAATAAGTAAGGAACAAGACATTTATGCTACTTATTTATGTCTTGTGAGTCTTACAAATTGAAACCTCCCCCTTCCTTAACCTTGTCCCTCTGTCTGAGTTTTCCTCAAAACAGACAGATTCGAGGCCTTTCTGGTGTTAAATAACATTGTAAGGAATTTCAGGGGGTTATCTCCAGGAATCTGTCTTTCAGGGACTATAGTGCAAAGGCCAAAGCCCATTACTATAAAGATCCTCTTGGAAAATTCAGGAGGAAGATACTAATTATGATAAAGGAGCTATAAAACTTTGTAACCTCCATACAAATTTTAACTCTGAAACCGGAGAAATGAAAACAGCATTTTTTTTTTAAATCCCTAAAATAATGTACATGTGGTTTAAGATTTCAAAACAAGTAAGTTTGACAGCACATTGTAAGGTGAATAGGGAAGGCTAAGCATACCTAATGAGGCATTACCATATGTGTGTGGAGAAACTACATAATGTGTGCCCATGGACTCATTAAATTTCATGTATTTGGAAAACTCAAAGTTGGTGCTAAATAGAATTGCTTTCAATAATCTCTAGATGGAGAAAGGATGTAGCTGCTGATTTGCTTACTTTAAAACAGCATGGCTGTTAGCTATGTAGGGAAATTACTATTTGAATAATATTTGCACAGGCTATTACTCTTTTTATAGATCTTGACAAATTTCTGTAGCAATTCATCAAATTAGTATTGATTTTTAAATTAAAAATTACCATGCAGGGATGTGAAAATATTTCCAATAGGTAAATCTAAATAAGATGTTTGTGTATGGTATTACTATCTTGACAAAGTTTTGGGGGAAGTCCTCATGAGTACATCCAAGCTCAGTGCTTGGTATAAATCAAGGAGAACAAGAGTTTTCCATCTGGAGAAAACATGAAAGGTAATGCTCTACAGCAATATGTATTAATATGGAGAGCATTTTCCTCTTTGTTGGTGGGGATATGAGTTGACACCACAATACAAGTAGAATTTTTTGTTAATTTTTTTTTTTTTGATTTAGGTATATCGTATAAATGTTTCCTTTAGGTTTTACTGTAAATATTAATAACCCTGTCACTTCAAAGACTAGCTTTTTATCGTTATATTAAATGACATACATGCATTGATAATTATAATTATATATCTGTATTTTATTAAAAAAGTGCTTAAGAAATTATATATTAAAGTGTGTCACTTAAATCCTTTTATGACTTTGGAGGGTATCATTTAAAGTGTCTATTAATGTAGTTCCAAGAATAAGCACTCACATGTATACCCCAAATGCAAATTCTGCAGTTTTCAATCCCAAGTATGGCAAAATCGGCCTGGGGTCTCATACTTAACATGTTAAATATCACATTTCTTGGTGCCCTGACCATGTAATTAAAGGTGAAGCCCTGAATAATGTTGAACACATGAAAATTCAAATGTGAGGAGGGCGAAATGGTATGGTTTGTTTTGGATCCAGGAGAGAAGGGCAAGTGTACAAGAATGAGCTGCTTGTACCACTGGCCGGTGATGACAGATCACTTCTAGGCCCTTGACTAGAAAACATTCCAGGGGACATTGTGATGGGATGAGGTTGCTGCTATCACAGCCAGTCACATTTTGAAAATTAACACTTGCTTCTACACAAGCTCCCTCCAGAGGTCAACAGCTTTTCACAAACGGGACACCCAGTTGCTGACCCCTGATTTCTGGAATGTAGGGGGTCAGGAGACTGTGGGGGCCTCCAGAGGAGGTTGGCACACAATGTTGCTGATATAGCAAAAGATCACGCTCACTCTTTACATTAATTAGTGAAATATTGAGCAAAAAGTGAAAAAGAATCTCACTTTTAAAATGTGACAATTATTCTCCAAATTTAAAGTTATCAGCAACTTGTATCTTAGCAGGAAAGAGATAAACAGCCACTTTGGGGGTAGCTAAAGTTTCACTACGAGAAGAGTGATTTTTGGAGTAGGTTAATTCTGGGAAAGATGTGGATGGCAAGAAGAGGGATCTGTAAACAAAGTTGGTGCAGAGTCACTAAAAATAATTCTATGAGCTTTCAGGAGTCATAGTAAAGCTGACCAGTGCTGTGTAGATGCTCTCTAGCGAATCCTTTATTTCAAAGTGTAAACAGGTTCCTCATGGGAAATTTATTGACTCATCTACATGAAAGTTTTCTTAAGCCTTACATTAGAAATTTATTAATTATTACCACATTGTGTTTCAAACTCACTGATATTTATTCTTAAAAATAGGTGCTCGGATAAGTTGAGAAAGAAGTTGAGTATGTGAGTAGGTAAGTAGACATATGATTGCAACTTTCCAGGAGCTCAAAGTCTGAAAGCATTATCAGTGATGGAAATGAACAAGTAATATATATTCAAGGATATAAACATTAAACAGATATATAAATGTAGTATCCTTCTACATACTGGTAGATTTTCAAGTAATATGTTTTCTGTTTTGGAATTTTGGTATGATGAGAGCATTATTTCCTTGAGAATTGGGAACTGGGAAAGCTGGTTTCCAACCAGGGATTTCCCAATCATGATTGTTGGAAAAACTTAACCACTTTTAGGCTCAGTTTTCTTATGTGTGAAAGGGGTGACTATAGTCCTTTCAGTTTCGTATTCATGTAATGCTGGTGTATACATAACATTGAGCTTAATTTTACAAAAATAGTTTTATGAAATTAATATACCTTTTGGAATATGTATCTGTATATTGGATATGTACCTATAGCTTTATAAAGACCATAACACCACCAGGGTTATTTTAAATTTATTAGATTGTTTAGAATTTATTTTTAAAAGTACTTTACATAGTTATAATATGTAGACTATATCTTGGTATTTTAATATTTGAAAAAAGTTACACTTAATGCATTTATTACTTTAGAATGAACAGAAAATATAATTTCTTTTTCATGATGCTCTTAATTGCGTGGCATAAAATTATTTCACTTTGGAGTAAGAATGGATTCAAGCTAGATGTCACAAGTCTGTTTAAAATATATTTTAATCTTCTACTGAGAAAACACCTGAACTTGCCTTTTTTTTGAAGGGTTTTAATTCAGATGCAGTGTTATGGAATAGTTGACTACTCGGCAATTCGCTGAGTTTATATAAGGCTGAATCAACATACACATTCCACATTCATGCTAATTTCTTTTATCAGATCACCAGAATAACAATAACAATTATTAAGACCAAACAACAGCTTTATTGAAATATAATTCACTTACCATACTCTTAACCTACTTGAAATGAACAATTGAATGGTTTTTGATATATTCAAGAGTAGTAACTAATCATCACCACAATCAATTTTAGAGCATTTTCATCACCCTGCAATAAAATTCCATGCCCATTAAGTTATCCCCCTTTTCCTTCCACTCCTTCTTTGCCCCAAAGTTCTAGGCAACCACTAATCTACTTTCTATCTACAGGCTTACCTATTCTGGACATCTGGCATAAGCAGAATCACACAACATGTGGTCCTTTGTGTCTGGCTTCTTTCACTGTGCCTACAGTTTTCAAGGTTCATTCATTTCATAGCATGTATCAGCACTTCATTCCATTCTTTTTATTGCTGAGTATTATTCCATTGTAACTTATCTACCACACTGGATTTACCAGTGCATCAATTTGTGGACTTTTGGGGTGTTCTCATGTTGGGACTGTTATGAATAATGCTGCTAAAACACTGTGGTACAAGCTTTTGTGTGGATGTATGTTTTTATTTATCTTGGGCCTATGCCTAAGAATGAAATTGCTGGCTGTTGTAATGTTTTGAGGACCTTCCAGAGTGTTTTCCAAAGTGATTTCACCATTCAGCATTCTTACCAGCTATGTATGAGTCTTCTGATTTCCCCCCACATCCTCACACTAATTTCAGTCTTTGTGATTATAGTCATCTTATTGGGTGTGAGTGGCACCTCATTGAGGGTTTGAGTATCTTTTCCTATGCTTCATTAGCAATTTAGATATCTTATTGGAGAAATGTCTATTTAGATCCTTCACCCACTTTTAGTTGGGTTGAGAGTATCAGAATTATTTATATATTGTAGATACAGTCTTATCAGACTTGCGTTTGCAAATATTTTTTCCCATTCTGTGCACTGTCCTTTAACTTTATTGATAAAGTCCTTTGAATCACAGAACTTTAATTTTGTAGAGGTCCAATTTTTCTTTTGTAGCTTGTGCTTTTGATGTGAGGGCAAACTATTTTGATCAACTCTTTGAATCTGCCTTTTCGCATTCTTAGTGGAAGTAGCAATAACAAGTATATCTAAAAATATATTTTTCAGATTGAGTAGTACTTTACCCCTCCTCTCAACACATTTGAAATATTGTTCTTGGGGATATAATTATACATTTTCAGTGTCTTAATGGGGAGGTAAAAGGAGCCCAAAAGCATGTCATTTTGCTTACCGTAGAAAAAGGTTTGCACTTTCAATGTTTATTCAGTCAATAACTATTTACTGAGCATCTATTTTCTTGGCATTGTTTCAGACATTTGGGGTACAACAGTGAAAAGAAATTTGATGTCTTCAAATGCCTTTTAAATGTTGAAATGCTCATTTCCTGGAAAAAAAAAAGTTCATACTGCACTATATCACGGTTGGCAGGGGAAGTGTTGCCTCTTGGCTTCCCTGCGAATTAGTGCCCTCACCCTTATTTTGATGTTGCAGATCCCAGATGGTCACTGCCAATGCTGGCTTCTGGGCCAAGGTACAACAGGGATGCATTATCGCTTTAACTTTGAGTTTGTTTTGTGGTTTTCTTTGGAAACCCTAACATCATTTAAATGTAATTTTTTCAATTTGGCTCTGTTTACAGAACTGTAATAAGATATTTCTCTATTAATAGCAGGAAAGGAAAACCTTGCCTGTTTAGGGTTTTGGAAAATTACATTTTTCTTAAAGGTATTTGGTGAAATGGATTGCAGAAAATTACAGATTCCTTTTCCTTAATTTGCTTAAATGCATTTCAAGGGAAAAGTTAGTTGAACCTTATGTTTTCAAACGAACGGGAAGCTCTTGCTCTGCAACAATAAAGAGAGCCTTAAAAGGAACTTCTATCAAGGACTGTTACAAAATTCCAGGAGTCCCTTGCCTTAGGGAAGCTTGGCTCAGAATGAATGAACATAGGGTGATTCTGCTCATTTTTTAGCCACTGCTCATTTGCTTTTCTGAATTTGATGACCTTGGTGTGTGGGAAAAAAGGAACTAGAAGTTGCATGTGTTTCAATTTCTACTGTCTACTCAGTTTTACCAGGTACAGAGAGAGTGGGGAGACAGAAATGCAAAAATTTTGAGTTAGATGTCCCTTTGATATCAAGTAGGAGATCTGTATGGGCGACTCAAGTGACCTTCAGAGATAACAGTTTTGGCCACCTGCAAGCTTCGGACACATATTCAGCAAATTCAGTGATAGCCTCCACCAAATGACATCAAGATTTTTCAAGCTTTCTTGTTTTGTTTGGCTTTTTTTTTTTTCCTCTTCACTTTTTCCCATCAGTCCTGAATGTCTTTTATACTGAAAGTCTCAGTCTCATTTTTCTGGATTTTACTCAGATCTTTCTTCAGTGAAGTCTTTCCCATTTCCATTCTTCCCATCTTCCTTTCCCTAGGAGAAATAAACTCTCCCTCTAAAATGTCACAATACCCTGCAAACCAGAGACACACAACAGCAGGGGGAAGAGGGGGGAGGATCAAAATAAAGGGGGGGTGGGAATTGTATGGGGACTATAACCAAGATGAAAATGCATACATGTGCAAAAATGGAAAATGATGTAAAAAATATATAAAATTTTAAAAAAAGAATACACCTCAACAAATGCTTTTCATGTGGGTCAGCCAGCCCAGCTAGAATGGGAGATCAACAAGTGAGGGAGCTGTAGCTCATTTATTTTTGCAACAGCATCTGGTAAAGAAGGAACAGATACATGGAATTAAAAAGGGAATCTTTTCTTTCTTTCTTTTTCTTTTTGTCTTGAGCAGATTCTTACAAACAGAGGATTGTGGCTGACAACTAAGTAAGTGCTCCTTCCAAAATTGTAGCTACTTTATCATTAATATCTTCCAAAACTATTTTTTTTCTTCCAAAACTATTAGGTTCTTATATGAAGCCAAAGGAGAAATATCCCAAAAGGGAGAATGTTTTACAGGCAATTTGGAGATAATCCAGTGTCTTTAGCTTCAGCATATGAAACTGTAGTTGCAGGAATGGGCTTTGTGTTGCAGGTAACCCCCAGAATTTAGAAATAACAGGAAGAAACTTAGACTTTCCACATCCTAGGACATCTAGTTAGTCACTGAGGTTTTGTTGATTGTGTGAGATAGTGTGATAGAGAAATCCAGCTTCCCAAGAGACAGTAATATTGAATCCTGGTAGTTTTGTGTCCAGTGACCTAAAGGGATTACTCTAAGAGGTCACTAACATGATTGCTTCTAGTTGTACACTGGTATAAGTGAGTTGATATTGCAATCAATACCATTTCATGTAAAAAAAATGCTTATTTTCTAATATAAAAAGTAAAAATTATGGAAGAGGACTTAGAGAGCTTTTTAACTTCCATGGATTAGGGATCATCTATTAGATTAAAAAAGAAAAGAAAGTTTTCCTCTTCATGGAGACCCAAGCCATTTTGGAAAAAAACTTTTTAACAGCAAGAAATACCATGTCAATAACTGTTCCTCCAGCAGCTGGTCCCATGGTAGGGGTGAACAGCTTAGATGAACAAGGCCCTGCAAATTAGGGCCTGTGTGTTCTTTTTGCTATCTGGTCATTTCTTTTTCTCTGGAATATCAGAGAGTACTTGAGTTTGATTTTTCCCTAGATTCTAGCAGTAATATCTGCCTCATGGGCTGGGGGTAAAATAAGCAGGGCATATATAGAAAATAGGTAGCCCTGCTGAGTTCTCATTACACCTTTTACCATAGCTCTGCTTTGGGGGTGTCTGCCAAGATTAGAACAACCGCATTTTGTTCCTATCTTTACTCTATTTTCCACATGTGTGTGATGCATCTGTCAGAACCCTAGGGAGGAGGGTGTGAATAATAGTCAAAGCTCCTTACCACATACGTTTGCTTGTTTACATGAAACTCAATCATTCATTCCTCCCTGCATTTAGTGTTTGTGGAATGCTTGCCACATGCCAGATTCTGTTGCTCAAAATGTGACAATGAGCTATAAAAAGGTGTTATGGTTCTCAGAACATTTTTGGACGGTCATATGTGCAAATATATAGTCATAACATAATGTAGTAAACATTAAAATATTGAGGATGTGACTAACGTTATATGGGGGGGAGGGAAGAAATAAAAAAACTATGAAAATGAGAGAATATTTGATAAGGTGGGGTGTTTGATGGGAGTGGGGATGAGTATTCTAGAATAGTCCCATAGTCCCATAGAACTTTCTGCAACCATGTAAATATTCTCCCTCTGCACTGTCCAATACATAGACCATATATGAATGTTGCACATTTCAAATGAGTCTAGTATGAGTGAAAGACCAAATTTTTAACTTTATTTAACAATTATGCACTATTTATTTCAAGTTTAAATTGCCACATATGACCCATGGCTACCATGTTGGATAGTGAAGCTATAGAGAATTCTGCAAGGCTGAAATTAATGTATGCCCTAAGAGAATGAAGGATAACGGGCAATGGAACAAGAGCGTGCTCAATAGGCAGCTCACCCATTATGTGGATGATGCTTCTGGAGGGTTGTTTATGAGCAGGAGGGACTCTGTGGTTGCTGAAAGCTGACTAATGCTTTGTGGCTCTTCCAGGCAACACACAGCTCATTCATGACGTGTGTGTTTATCGAGCACCTGCACACTCTCCCTGCATGCCATTGTTCTTTGCACACAGTCATCCAGTGATGCCCAAGCCATTTGTTATTTCCTTTCTATCAGGCCGATGCCAAAGAGGTCTTTTTTTTAAGATTTATTTATTTATGCATACAAAACTGGGGTACAGGCCAGAGGTATATGTGGGGGGAGTGAGAGGATTCACCAGAGACAGAGTGGGGAACAGAACAGGCAGACTCACTGAAATACACTACTGAGGGGAGCAGCAGGTGAAGCAGGAAAGGTCTGCTGCACCATGTGGGTTGCTCCCTGGCCGGCCAGGGATCGAACTCGTGCTGCAGAGGCTGTGGATTGCTTTATAGATTGTGTCTTAACCCCTTGCGCCACCAGGGAGGCCCACATGTGATTCTTCTGACAATCAAATCATAGTTTAGTAAATATCTAAGATCATTTCTGTTAGATCTTATGTAAGGAAGAAGAGAAATTATTTTACTTTATTTACAGGTAAGAGGACACAGCAAAGTTTCATCATTCCTGGAATTGAATGTTGCTCACAATTCAATGTTGGAACAATTCATAGCACAATCATTTACAACTAGTAAGGAGATATGTTAACTGTATTTAAGTATTCCCTATGTTAGAGGGGAGAGCAGAGGACAATGTACTAATTACCAGAGACAAGAAAATCCCCTTGGAGTGTATCACTGGGGACCCAAATAAATTGAGGGCACAAGCTCTTTTATACTCTTCATTTATATATTTAATTACATATTAAATATCTTTGGAATGTAAGTTGTTATTTTTTTGAACCTCTAGGAGAGAAAGCCTGGTGATAATTTGGTTTGATACAGATTTTAGTCATAGTTGTTCTATTTTATATCAATCAATTACACCAGTCTCTCTTGCTTTGCAATTTCTTCTGCCTTCCACTGTATTTTTAGGCATGCAACTGACTTCTACCTTGGTTCCAGAAGCTCTTGCTTGTTGCTTGTAAGGAAAGGTGGAAGTGACATCACTCCTTTAACGATTTCACTAATGTTACATATACGCCCCACCTTTCTCTCTTTTTGCCTTCTTACTTATGTGTACAATAGCCTTTTGTTTCAATGCTTTATCCTTATGTCATCTTCTTGAGGACATTTATCTTGCAGTTAGATTCAACTGTGCTGCATGTACCAACAGTGGAAGGAACTCAGAGAGATTAAAATAGGCTCAGTGTAACTAAAGGGCAGTGCGGTAGCTGCTGCCTGACCCACACAACTGTAAGATGGCCCATACAGCTCGAACATGCACACTCTTTGGAAGATGTTGAAATGTAACCAAAGAGTTACCTAGCCTTAGCTCTTTGAAATACTGTTTGTAGGGCCTCCGTGGTGGCGCAGGTGGTTGAGCTCAGGGCTGTGAAGCTGTCCGCAGACTCTGCAATGCCAGTTCGATCCCCGCTGGCTGTGGAGATACCCACATGGCGAGCAGACCTCTCCTGTCTCTCCTGTTGCTCCCCTCAGCAGTGTATTTCAGACTGTCTGCCTGTTCTGTTCCCCACTCTGTCTCTGGTGAATCCTCTCACCCTCTTGCACATCTGGCCTGTACCCCAGTTCTTGTATAAATAAATAAATCTTAAAAAAAAGAAATATTGTTTGTATAAGTTACCTAAAATATATTATAACATATTTATGGAATGTCTTAATGTGTGGCTGAAATTTCAATGGCAATGAAATGAAATGTGGTATCTGATCTCAATTTATTTGCCCCACCCCACCCCTAACTCCATCTCTACTTTACCTCTCAATCTCTCTGAAGTTTTCCTCTTTTTCTAAGAAAGCAGAGGCTTTGCAGATACCTTTGAGGTGTTGTCATGAGCTTAAACTTGTTGCCCAGACTTTTGACTCCACTCAGCAAGCGAGGCACCTACAGTAAATGTTGAACAGCTTTTCTTCCTGCCTTGTGAACATTTGGCAGAAGCCTTGATGACAGTTGCAAGAACGTGATGCACAGCAGTATTCTTTACAGCAGTTTCTTCTGTGTCATCAAATCCCCAGAAACCATGATTAATAGCAGCACTTGAGTTTGTTCTCAAGTTGTATATTTGGCAGCAGTGAACTTTGATCTATGGTTTCACTTTAAAGAATCATTATGACACAAAATTTTCCTGTAATCCTTCCATTGAATTAAGTTCCACACAGATACCATGCAAGGGGACATTAAATGTCATTGCTGTGAGCTGTGTGGTTATCACACAATTTTAAGCACTTTGATAGGGGAGGGGTGTGTCCTGTCCAGGCATGGAGTAAGCAGAGTCACCCAGAACAACCTCATCACCCAGACTCGGGATTGGCCTGAGCAGGATTTTGATTAGGAACATATAATGGAAATTTCACCCAACAGTGAATTATGAGCCAGTGATGTAGTCTCAGCTAAAGTAATTTTTTCCCATATAGTTAGATGGCCTGCATTGGTATTCTGTGCTATTCCCCTTAATCCTTCCCCCCCTTCTACTCAATGTAGAAACTGCTCCTTCTGTTCTCTTTATAATTGTTTTCTAAATCATCATTACCCAAGAGAAATATAAAATGAGCCACTATGTAAATTTTCTAGTGATCACATTAAAAAAGAAATAGGCAAAATTAATCTTACTAATATATTCTATTTAACCTGATATATCCTAAATAGTACCACTTCTGCGTGTAACTAACATGAAAATTATTAATGGGAAATTTTATGGGGTTTTTCTTGGGGGGGTTAAGTCTTTGAACTCCAGTGTCTATTATACAGTGATAACACATCTTAATTTGGATGCTAATTTTCAGTGTAGTCACTCTAAAAGAGAAAATATGTGGTTAAAGAAAAATATTTTCTATTGCTTCTGTTTTTAAATTAAAACTTTAATTCAACTGTCATAAGCATCTAGTGGCTATCATATTAAATGTAACTCACAAGCCTCAGTGAGAGCTAGAGCTCTATGATTTGGAAACTTAATTTCATAATATTAAACACTTATGCATAAGCTATCTTGTTCCTGAATTATTGAATAAATGAGAAGTATGAGCATTGGGCTCCCAAGGATTGTTTGCATGGAATTTAGGAAGTAAAAAAGCATCTTTTCTTTAGAAAAACTCAGAGTCAGAACATAAGCTCACTGTAAGTGCTCAAAGAAGCCACTAGAATAAAATTTTAGACTTGATATTGACTATATATTAAGATTTTTGAAGTCATAGAAAGGAACTAACACATAATAGAAACTTAGTAAGTACTAACCACCTTACCTCTTTCCTTATGCCCTTTTCTCCAACTAGTACTTAATCTCTGAAAGGATAAACACAAGTCCAGTTATCCTTATAATCAACTAAAATGATTGTGACTCAGGATGAGGTCTCATAAAAATAACTATTGAAAGATAGTTGGGAAAAAGTTATGTGAAAATCTTTTATACTCCATGAAAATAACTTTTGGTTTATGTTCATCATCAGATATGTCTGGTGTGCTGGAGGTGTATGCATTTTGGAAAGATGCCATCATTAAAGTTGGGTTTTGAATTTATTTGCTTCTGAATAGAAGTAGAGGGGGACACGGCAGGGCAAGTGGTGTGAAAGCAAGTGCAATTGCTCCAAGAGATGTGGAAATTGTGGGCTGGCCAGCAGAACAGTTATGAATGTGGCTGGTCTGTCACTCAGACAGTAGAGCTTTGTTCCCAGCCTGTGTCTTCCCAAGATTGCCTATCTTTGGCTTCTCTCTCTGCCACATGGTTTTCGATGCAATCCAGGCTCTCCAGGAGGGCATCATGCCAAGGTTTCTAGACTGAGGACAAGATAGCTGCTCTTGATGGAAATGTGCCTGGCCTGCGAGATGCCGGGAGTAAATTAATGATGTTTAAAATACTAAACTACCATCAGCTGTCACAGTTACAGGACCTGAGTCTCCACAAAGCATTGAAGTAATGGAAATCCAATAAAAAGCAAAGTTGAGTTGGCATTAGATGAGGGGAAAAGGAGCTCTCAAGGAGGAAGTTGGACTTCATATCTGTTTAGCTGACCTATCATAACCTTTAAGAAAAATCTGCTGGCCTGACACCATCTCCTGCTGTGAAAATAGGTTGGATAAAGAAGCATCTAGAGATAATATGAATGATCTGTTTCTGCTGTTACTGAATTTATAAGAAGAGAAAAATGTGCTGTTCGCAAAGTGACTCCTTTGTGGACTTCCACATTGGGATGAATCTGATTTCTTGAAACGTGTGAACTATTGGAACTATTCTCCTGGGATGAGTGTCACTTTAGAGACTAGAACAAATGCAATAACTCACAATGATTACAATCATACTAATGTCAGTCTTTAATTCATTCTGCTTTACTGGCATATATGACTTTTGTTTTCCAGGCACAAAGAAGTATAGTCATTGCCATCTAAGAAAATATTTTCTTCCTAAGTGAAATTGGGTCATGCTGATTTTGTTCTAAGTCTCTTTTATTCTTAATTACATAGCCTGGGGTTTCTTCTTCACTTACTTTCCTATCAAGCGATGATGCATAGGCTTTTCAGGCACTGTTAACCTAACCATAGCTTTTTTTTTTTTTAAAGATTTATTTATTTATTTGTACAAGCACTGGGTACAGTCAGAAGCGCAGGAGGGTGAGAGAATTCACCAGAGCCAGAGCTGAGAGCAGAGCAGGCAGACTGACAAAGTACACTGCTGAGGGGAGCAGCGGGCGGTAGGAGAGGTCTACGCGCCATGTGGGACCCTTGCCCAGCGGCCGGGGATCCAACCAGCGCTGCAGAGGCTGCGGGCAGCTTTGCAACCCAGCGCTCAATTGCTGCACCACCGGGGAGGCCCTTAACCATAGCTTCTTGAAATTAAAAAAAATGGTGAAGAGCTGGAAGGTTTTACCCTTCTCGCTTCTCATCCTTCTGCCTGATTGTTGGTCATTTCTTTTCCATATTCCTCCCTAACTCTGATCTGAGGTTGTGGGTAGATGAAGGGCCCTTACTCTACCACTTGGATTTGGGGAGTATGAGAGAGAAAGAGAAGGAGGGGTGAGTGGGGAGAGAGGGAGAGACAGACAGAGACAGGGAACACTTTAGATATGGTGGTGGTATTTGAAAATGGGACAGTCAGTGGTCATGATCACAGCTGCTCTTTATTCTTCACGTACTATGTTTCAGATACTCTGTTAAGTCCTTTACCTGTTCTATCATATAGTCTATGTAAAAGTGTTAGGTAATAATATTACCTATTTTTCGCAGATGAGGAAATTAAGACTCAGTGAAATTAAAGACTCTATTGTAGTCACAAAGTTAATAAATATGCAAACCAAGACTCATACCAGGTCCGATTCACACCAAAACCCACTTTATCAAGGGTTTTGGAATGTCAGCAGGCATTAGTAAGTGAGAATCCTAAACTTAGGGTCCCTCAACCCCAGCACCTTCCCTTACCTGGTGCTTCCTTTTCCTCTTCTAATTTATATGTACAACAAGCCCTTTGGGTTTTGTTTCAGCTTGTGTTTTGGGAGTGGAAAACTCCCAAACTTTATAATACTTTAAAGTTGGGAAAGGAAGCTGAAATGGATTAAAAGACACACACACACACGCACGCACACACACACACACACACACACACACACACACAGAAAAACAGGAGTCCAGGACAGAGTTTGACCTAGTGAGGGCTGAAAAGAGAAAGATGCAGGGGCCTCCCTCGTAGTGCAAGGGGTTAAGACAGAGCACTACGCAGCTATCCTCAGCTGCTGCAACTGCAGCACAAGTTCAATCCCCGGCCAGGGAGGTGAGCCACATGGTGCAGCAGACCTCTCCCGTCTTGCCGGCTGCTCCCCTCAGCAGTGTATGTCGGTAGATCTGCCTATTCTGTTCCCCACTCTGTCTCTGGTGAATCCTTCCACCGCCACCCCCCCCTCCACCTCTGGCCTGTACATCCAGTTCCTGTAATTATAAATAAATAAATCTTTCAAAAAAGAGAGAAAGATGCAGAAATGAGACAGGAAAGTTTTGGTTTTCAGATTTGATGGCTTTGGTTCTACAATAACACTGTGTGTGTGTGTGTGTGTTTATGTGTGTTTTAAAGGAATGAATACATAATGCTTTCTGTGTGCCAAGTACAATTGGGAATGAATCGTATACACTATCACATTTTCTCCTGACGCAATTCTCTGCCATCGCATAGGCATGGACACTGAATATCAAAGCTTGCTGCCCTGCCAGGTATGTCTGAGAATGTCAGCCTTTCCAGAGCACCTTCTAAATGCTTTACAAGCATCTGGGCTGTAAGTGAGCTGAAGGAACTGGGGACCCCAAGCTTGGGATTCAGCCTTAGGTCTTCTCTCTATTCAGAAAACTTTCTACATGTCACACACATGACAGTTTTATGATAACATGTTGAATATGTGAATATTCTCAAAGACAAAGGGGGAAAAGTCTATTTTAACTTGTGATATTGGGAAATCTACTGTGATAGTGGGAAAAATATTTTTAATTCTCAGTTGTGGAATAAAATCTACTCACTGTCTCATTCATGTGTATACACACACACACACACACACAATTTAGTTTCCAACTGGCATACCGTCCAAAACCAACTGATAGGTGTTAAGTTCATACATAAATGCATCCCTCGAGAGTTTCTTGCTGAGAAAGAATAAGTGTAATTTTCATGGATTGGTGAGAGGCGTTCTTATTTGAATCCCCTTTAAGGGATCACCTGCATGGACCCCAGCACGAAGCCACAGAGCCTGCAGAGTGGAGAGAGAATGACTGTCCAAGAGTGTCCCTCAGATCCCCAGGCTGAGCGGGGCCTTCCACACTCACTGAGGACCAAACGTGTGAGCCAAAACACATGAGCTTTTGAATGCAGCCTGTTTCTTTCCCCACAGCTCTGTAAAATCAAAGTTTGAGGCACCGCAGGAGCTCTTTTAAAATGTCCTGGCCGGCTTGCTGCAGCCCAGATGTTGTTCCAGTCTCGGCACTGCAAGCTCTGTAATCGCATGACTTGCGCTGCTCGGCTGCAGACCCGCTCCCTCCACTGGCACTGCTCCGTAGATGTTACAGATGCCACAACTCATTTCTTTGAAGTCAGTGTGTTTTTTAAAAAAACACCCCTTTCGACAGATTTGGCCCGATTTCTCATTATATAAGCCGATCTGTTGGAACATCTGTCACCATTGCGGCTTCGGCCCCCATCCTCCACTGAAGTATAATAACTTGACATTAATAAATAATGAGGCAGTTGTGAGTTTAACACACATATTATGGGGCAGTGAGGCTAAAATGGCAGTCTTTCATCTTTCAGGAAGACCGAAAGTCTAGATTAAGCAAACAAGGGAAACCCAGCTAGAGTCCAGATGAAAACTTCCCAGTATTGCTTGCTTTAAAAAATGATAATGTACTTCACATAATTGACTGTCTCTTAATAATACAGATTGACACAAGGTTAATGGGAAGGATTGGAGCGTCATAGAAGGAGACATTTTAACACAGTATTATTTCCATTCTCCACACCCTTGGTTATCACTTCTCCTCCTCAGAGACAGTATTTTCTTAGCAGAAATAACCATTTTAACGCAGTGTCCTGTTGACCTCTAGCATGAAGATAATTCCCTAGTGTTGCTGTGCACTTAGGTATTACCAAAGCATGAAAGAACCTTGTTGGTGTTCCTAATGTTTGATTGTTCTTTATTCTACTATGGGGGGTCCTCTTGTGTATCTGCTAGTGAGATAGCTTTTAGGCATAGGGTAGTAAATGCCCTTTGTGCAAAGACAAAAGAAGGCAGAATCTTTATTCTGCCTGTATTGTGAAATCCGGTGGTTTGAAATTCAAATAGATTTCCATTCATCAATGGCCAAAGATAACCTAAAATCAAGGCAAACACATGCAGTTTGAAAGATGGCACATGGGACGTGGTCCAAGATTTGTCCTTCGTGCACACACACCCCCCCCCACACCTGCACACTGTTACCCTGTACTACATGCCCATATTCAACAGGCCCTTTGCTTCATGAAAGTTCTCTAATTCCAGGGATAGTATCTGTCTGCTTTAGCCTTTACAGCTCCAACTTTGTGCCATGCATGATGTGAGGATGGCTGTTATTCCTGTTGCAGAGTTGAATGAATGGAAGGAAAGAGATGAAATTCTTATAGCCCACTAGGCAAGAGGTTGCAAAGTGCCGTTTGGAAGACTATGTCCCCAGGCTGTGTCTGGCTTTCTTCAGATTTGGCCATGGAACATTTATCTTCAGTGTTGGCCTAGAAGCAGGCTAAAATTAAAACAAAAACACAGAACTCTGGGAAATCGCATTTTAAAGAGAAATAGTGCAAACGCCAAAAGTAAGAATACCAAAAAGTAAGACAAGTCCAAATAGTAGATACTGGTGACAAAGTAGAAGGGCAGGAAATTTCTCAGTTAGCACCAAGCCTAGGTGAGGCTTACCCTTCTTCCTCTAAGCAATGCTCCCACATACTTCAATGTGGCTGAGAAAACTGCATTTCTTTCTCCTGCAACAGTGAGCACCAACTACCAGAATTGTTAGAGAAGGTGAGTCACAACAGGTTCTCAGGATGGATCACAACGATAATTACCTCTGTCCATTCTCACTCTTACCATTGACCTATGAAAGTGACTGAGGATAATTTTTTAAAATATTTTTAAAGATTTATTTATTTATACAAGAATTGGGGTACAGGCCAGAGGAACAGGAGGGTGAGAGAATTCACCAGAGACAGAGCGGGGAGCAGAACAGGCAGATCTACTGAAATGCACCATTGAGGGAAGCAAGACAGGAGAGGTCTGCTGCGCCATGTGGGAATCTCCCTGGCCTGCCGGGAATCGAACCCATGCTGCAGAGGCTGTGAACAGCTTCACAGTGCTGTGCTCAACCCGCTGCACCACTGGGGAGGCCGACTGAGGATAATTTTTAAAAATAGCACACTTGAATTATTTTCTATTATAATGCAAATTATTATGTAGAAATTGACTTTAGTTCTGATTCCTTCCCTGTGGCTGAGGCTTTGTGAATATTTATATTATTCTTTTTTTCATTCAACACAGAAATATCAGTCCCTTTGATATGCTTCAGCTCAAATTGTTTGTGAAAATGCTGGATAATTTTAATATTCATTTTTATTCCTGGACAAAGTTTCTTTTAATTAGAAAGAACAGTTGAAAAATTGCCTATTTTCTGATAACTTAACCCAGCTGGTATATTACCTTTAGTTTCTTAGTAATTCATGATTTGGTCTAAGAATTCAGAAAGAAGGTAAAAAGATTATAACAAATGTTTATATCTGGATATAATAGTTTTTATATGCCACTTTGTCTAGAGTTAACTTGTTATAACAAAATCTTATTCCACTTCATGGACTACTAAGCAGAACTTAACTCAGCACTGCTGATGTATTTGTCTAGTTTCTGTTATTGAAATATATTGTTTATTTATATATTTATATATTTTTACATCATTGTTCATTTTCTTCTCAGGCGTAATCCCCATAAAATTCCCATCAGTAAGTCACTTGTGAACCATCAACATAGTCTCTTGTGCCATTCCCTCCCCTGTTTTGATCCCTCTACCTCCCCCTTCCTAGCTGAATGTCTCTGATTTATAGTTGCCTGCTAGTTTTGTTATCAAAATATATTGCAACCTCATCCCACTACTGGCTTTGGGCTCTTTGCAAATTACATACCCAATAATTGTTCTTCCTTATTATCAGAAACTTAATTTTCTTTTGGAAGTTATTTGTCTTACTAGACAACCTTGTAGACAATAACCTTACTAGACAACAACCTTGTTGTTGATGACTATGAGAACATTTCAACCAATAAGATATAAATTGACATGCTTTAGGGATTTCTTAAAAGGTTTTTACCTGAGAGGAGAAAGCATACGTTGTACAAAAAGGAAGAATGATGTAAAATATATATAAAAATTTAAAAAAGGATATGGATGAGCCAGTGGTGGATACACTATGGTGATAATTCCTGATGGAGTATCCCAAAATACCTCAGTTAAAAATCGCCCCTCAAGCAGTGTACTTCGGTCCTTCTGCCTGCTCTGCTCCCTGCTCTGGCTCTGGTGAATTCTCTCACCCTCCCGCGCTTCTGACTGTACCCAGTGCTTGTATAAATAAATAAAATAAAAATCTTTAAAAAAAAAAAATCGCCCCTCATCAGTGTGTTTCAGTGGATTTGCCTGTTCTTCTCCCCACTCTCTCTGGTGGATCCATTCACCCCCCAACCTCTAGCTTGCACCCCAGTTCTTGTATGCATAAACAAATAAATCTTAATAATGAATAAATAAATAAATAGGGGCCTCCCTGGTGGTGCAGGTATTAAAGACACAACACTATCAAGCTATTGCCAGGCACTGCAGCATGAGTTCAATCCCCAGCCAGGGAGCTAACCAACATGGCACAGCAGCCCTCTCCTGTCTCACCTATTGCTCCCCTCAGGAGTGTATTTCAGTAGATCTACCTGTTCTGGTCCCCACTCTCTCTGGTGAATCCTCTCACCCCCAGCATTTCTGACTTACACCCCAGTTCTTGTATGCATAAATATATCTTTTAAAAAAATAAATAGAATAATTTAAAAAAAGTTTTTGCTTTCTTGGTATAAGAGCTGCCATTTCCAAAAAAATGGCATTTTTCTTCCTCATTTCTTCCTCATTTCCTTCCTCTTATCTTCTCATTTAAAATATAGGTAAAATCCTACAGAAATAAGAGCAATTTTGTGGTTATCAGACTCAAGGTGTAGTAACTATACTTTAAAATTGAAGATTTGAGCCAGATATGGAGGGCCCTGTATGTCAGGCTATGAACTTTTTCCAGTGGGCCTGGCAGAGCCACTGACAGGTTTTAACATGAGTGACAAGAGCAAAGTGGAGCAGGAGGGTCAGTTGTAGGGAAAGAAGATTCTCTGCAGGATTGCAGATTGGAGGCAAGAATGTGAGGAGGGTAGGCTTTGATAAGAAGATGCTAATATATGATCCTGTACCATATTCATATTACTTTACTAATAAATCAGTAAAATTGCTTTGGAGTCTTGATGTGAAATTGAATGTTAGTAGAATCTGGAATCTGACTATTTGGTAAAGATTAATGATTTTAGCTGAATAGGCAGTGTACAAGAATGTCATGTTTTTCCTTCTTGTTCACCCCCTCCCTACTCTCTTTCCTACCGAACCTCCCTTTTCTCTTCCTCTCTCCCTTTCAGTCTTCATCCCACCCTCCTTCTTTTATACCCTGTTGGTAGCTTTTTTCTAATTCAGGAGTGATCAACTTTGGAGCACTAATAGGTTTCAGTGTGTGTCTGTGTTGGTGTGTGTATACATACATGCACATGTATATATTTAGCAATTAATTGCCAATGAAATAATATAAAACCAGTGGAGCAGGGACGCTGAAGAACTACTAACCAAAGGCAAGAGTGGCTTAAGCTAAGGAGTTTATTAGTTTACCTTACAGTTCCCAAGGTCCCCTTCTGCAGATGCGTGATATCAGGAATATCATCTTTAGAAGGACCCTTATAACCCAGAGTGGCAAAGCTTGGCAAGTTTTGTAATAGATCTTGTGTTATAGCTTCTATTGTTGCTCTTTGGTCTGGAGTTAGTTTTTGAAGATAATGACATAGATGTACATAAATTAAGCTAATCATGACTTCCTGCCTTCATCCTTACTGCTCCAGATGAAGGAAAACCACTGCTGTTATTATTATTATTATTATTTATTTTTGTGTGTGTGATTCTTTTTTTTTTAAGATTTACTTATTTATTTATACAAGCACTGGGTACAGTCAGAATCGCAGGAGGGTGAGAGAATTCACCAGAGTCAGAGCAGAGAGCAGAACAGGCAGACTGATGAGATACACTGCTGAGGGGAGCTGCGGGTGCTGCAGGAGAGGTCTGTTGCACCATGTAGGACCCTCGCCAGTGGCCGGGGATCGAACTGGTTCTGCAGAGGCTGCGGGCAGCTTCGCAGCCCAGCGCTCAACCGCTGCGCCACCAGGGGAGGCCTTATTATTATTATTATTTAAAGATTTATTTATTTATTTATGCATATGAGAACTGGGGAATAGGCCAGAGGGTTGGGGGTGGTGGTGAGAGGATTCACCAGAGACAGAGTGGGGAACAGAACTGGCTGAAATACACTGCTGAGGGGAGCAACGGGTGAGACAGGAGAGGTCTGCTGTGCCATGTGGGTCCCCTCCCTGGCTGGGAATTGAACTCATGCTGCAGAGGCTGTGGACAGTTTCATAGGTTGCGTCTTAAGCCCCTGTGCCACCAGGGAGGCTCTACTATTATTTTTTGACTCTTGCATGTTTGGAAAGTATGCAGCTCCTTCATGGTGAGCAGTCAGTTGACTGCTATTGAGGGGTGGGCTTAGAAAGTGAGAACATTGCTGTTACCCTTTCTGTGGACAGTCAGAAACAAACAAACCAAGAAAATCTATAGGCTCCTAACAGATGGGTTTTTAAAAGTAGGTCATGTTTTGAGCCCACCAACTTTGATGACATCCCTGTAACAGAAACTGAATTCCTAAGTGTCAGGACAATACAAATGAGGTTCTAAAATGGTCTCTGGATCTGTTACAGCTTCCAAGTACAGCTGGGAAAAAAGTTGTGGAGGGACGTCTCTCCAAGGATACAGGAAAGTAAAAACCACATTGGGAAATCCTGAATTTGTTGCTCTGTCTCCACTCCTAACCCCCTCAAAAAAGAGAAGTGATTGGGATTGATTTGGTTTTGAAGAAATTAAGAGGATACAGAGACTAAGGGGGGAATGTGTGTGTGTGTGTGTGTGTGTGCGCGCGCGTGCACGCATGTGCATGCGTGCTCGTGTGCACACTGAGTGGGGTGAAGACCACTTTTTCACTAAGAGATTTACCCAAATGCAACATAAGAAGGCTAAATAATTACACAAAGATTGTTGCTGTTTTTCTTTAAAATGATCTGTTTCTGGCAAATGAAAAACTAGAAGGATACGATGTGTAACCTGTAAGGAGAGAAGAAATCCACCCATCTTCCTCCTGCCTGGGATGTGTGTGCCAGGGAGCACTTTTTGATAATAGAATTATGTACAGATCAAGATAATAAGCTTGCAGCTCCAAGGGAGATCATACATCTTTGAGAATTTACAAGATTAAGATAAAGTGCCCTTGAGTATTTTCCACTCTACAACCCAAGAAAGGGGAAATTAAATACCTTCTTAGATCCAAATATCTGTGGTTTCTCAGGCTTCATGCCTCATTGCTGAGTGAGAACAACAATTGGAAACCAGGAGGCACATTTATACATCAACACGGTTTTGCTTCCAATGGATTGAAGGACAAAATGACTTCCCCAGATTATCTCTTGTTGATAGTTTGGCAGACACCAATGCTAGTCCATCAGAAATCTCAACTCCCCCAAAATATTATTGAACTGGAAATACTTTTTTGTTACATTTTGTATTGTCTAAAGAATATTTGCCTTTTCTCCCTCCCTTGTGATCCATCTATGGCTGAGATCCATAAATATTTCTTCTTTTATAGCTTTATCATCTTGAATATAAATTTGACCAATATAGAAATTCAGCATTACAGCCTATCGAGCAGACGCAGTTCACACTTGCTCCTTACATGCTGATTTTTGTTCTATTATTTTTCAACTTTTATTCTTCAGTAGAGTAGGTCTACATTTATAATGGTGAGTTATTTTGTGTTACCAATCTGGTCTTCCCTTTCCAGTCAACCTACATATAAGGCATTTCATGTTCAGACTGGATAAGAAAAGAAGAGAGCGAGTGTGTATAACAACAGCAGAGTGAGTCTGTATAACAACAGCAATAATGATGACTATATTTATTTATTTATTTAAAGATTTAATTATTTATGCATACAAGAGCTGGGGTACAGGCCAGAGGTGCAGGGAGTGAGAGGATCCATCAAAAACAGAGTGGGGAACAGAAAAGGCAGACTGACTGAAATACACTGCTGAGAAGAGTAGCAGATAAGACAGGAGAGGTATGCTGCACCATGTGGGTAGCTCTCTGGCCAGCTGGGGATTGAACTCGTGCTGCAGTGGCTGCGGATTGCTTCACAGTGCTGTGCTCAACCCCTTGTGCCACCACTGAAGCCCTATATTTATTTAAATACACACACACACACACACACACACCATATCTTGATGGTATTTGAATATACTGGAATTGTTCCTAACTTTCCCATCCTCCTTCATTCCTCTTTCCTCATGCATAAGACCTTGTGGGATGAATATATCTGGGGTGTGGTAGTTATTGTGCAAATGAATGGAAATAGAGTGGTTCATCTTTGAAGATCCCAAAATACATCTACAATTATGTTAATAGCTCTTGAACAGTGACCACAAAACTACCATTTACAAAATAGAAATGCTAACGAGAAGTTTAGTAAGAAAATCACAAGCCTAGCATAGAGACAACTTCTAGGCAAATTTAAGCTGTTCACCCATATCACGTGTTTTGTGACTTTTTGTGAAGAGAAAGAACTTAGACTTAAGGTTGGCATATTGGCTGCTCAATCTTCACACTCTGGGGGGAACTGTATGCTTTTCAGCATGCAGTCATTGAGAAGTCATTCTGAAGAAACTGTGGGAGAATAACAATGAGATGAGACTCTTGATTTCACTCCAAATTTCAACAGGGAATGTGTATTTTGTTTTTAACTTTGTGTGGATTCTTCCAGCTCTCCTATTCTTATAAATAGAAAAGACAACCCCTGTAATAGAAGAAAAATCAAAAGCAGTTGATAATCTGCATATTGTAAATTCTCCTAAGCTTTGACTTCCTTACTCTTAGAATGACCTGATATCATGTTTACCATCTGACATTCTCAGATAGTTCTTTTGGTTCTATAGATTCAGAAAAAATCACTTGGTTTCTGTATCACATTCTTATGAAAGGACTTTTGTGCTAAATTTGCAAGTGCACATCCAGGTCTTTATCTTGCATAAGGAATTATGCAAGTTCCGTTACTCCTTTGAGCAATGGTGTCTTGATATGTAAAAATAGGAAAATAATAGTATCTGCTTCATAGGGATGTTGTGAAATTAGATCATCTCATAAATGTAAAACAGTTTGAACAGTTCTTAATGTATATAAGCATTATGTAAGCACAGCATCACCAATCAAGAGGAGTGCTATGAAAGAGAAGTTTGGGTGCCTTTAGATACTAAAGATGACTCTCAAGTTTTCTAAACTACTACTGACTAACTGGAGTTAGTCAGCAAAAAATATTGCTGTTAGATCAACTATACACTCTATAGTATGGAAACTGTTTTATCTGAAACCCTGTATCTTCTTTATAAAGGGGTGTTCGTTTGTATATCAATTTTCATTTGGATTCTTAAGATTTGGAATGTACTTAAAATATGACCTAAGAGAGCTTAGATTCGAAACACAGACTGTTTAAAACATGGACGATGGAGATACATAAACCACTAGTTACCTTTCTTGTATGTACTCAGGGCATATTTTCTTGGGGCTCAGCAGGTCCAATGTAAAATCTCTCTTTAGACCAATATGATGGGCTGTTCTCTCATCATCTGTTGCCCCTTCCCTTTGACTCCAGTTGAGAATCCTCAACAAAGATGACCTGCCCAATGGATCTCACCAGTTCTCGCTCATTACTACTACGTATCACTCTGCTTTTGACTATATAATATCAGAATTGAATCTGGGTTTTTAAAATAGAAAACCAGTGAATTAAAAAAAAATTGACTGTTGCCTCCCATAAGGATATGCATCTGAATTTTCTGTCATTATTAGGATAGTTTCAGTGTTAGCTTCAAATTTTATTGGTCCATATTTTACTTTTAAAAATAGAATCAATAATAATGAAACTCAGTAAATATTTATTGAGGTGCATTCTGGAGAAATAACAGCTATCTGTATCCCCCTCCATTCAAAAAAAATCATTTAAGAAAATTGACTAACAACAGCTGAATTAAGGTGGGTTTAGCAAAGCAGGTGAAATATGATACATTCTGAGCCTTAGAACTGATTTTGATCTTTTTTTTTTTTGGAGTTTGATCAATCACTGTTAGGTTTATCTTGCCAAGTTCCAGTAGTTGGCAGGGTCTAGATATTTTTATAATAAATACTTAGGTGGAATGTGATCCCTGGGAGGGTATTCTGGGTGAAGTGGAAACCAACTTTCTCTTCCTTAAGTTCTCTTCTTTTGTAAAAACTCTGAACTAAGCATGTAAGCATGATTTTACATTTTATGATCATTTTCACAACAGTACAAAGACTTTTTACATGAAACATTTATTTCACATTAATACATACACACAACTTTATAAATCATAAACAGTTGTGTACAAAGTAGATATTATTTATTTACTGAGTGACCATACTTTAGGCAGTTAAGGTTCATTTGGAATGTTATTCATTCATTATTTCAATGATACTAAATGAATAATAAATACTAGCAATTCTACTGTGTTTTGGGAATGAAGTAAATGGTCCCTGTTCCAAGAAATATATCATTTATTTGTCTAGGAAATAAGAACAGAAATAAAAGTTTGGAGATGTTTTGATAAAAATACATGTGGGATCCAGTAAGGACACAAAGTAGTAGTGACAATTTAGTAAAAACCAATTTGGATGAAAATAAATTAAGTGCTTATTTAGTAAAATAATGAATAGGTCAGAAATTAATATTCTCAATCACCGCTTTTTAAATTTATTGGTAGTTTTGTTCTACATGGGAGCATTTATTCAAATGTTATTAGCCTTTAGGCAGAGTTGTCTATAGATACTGGGCATTTCCTGTCTTAAAACAAATTTAAAAATTTAAAAATGAAATTGCCTAGATATAAGGAGGGATTCAGTCCTAAATCCTATTGAGTTTGGGGATGCAATAGAATGCAGTCATCAAAGCCTTCCCAGAAATGGTGTTTAAGCAGAGTTTTGAAAGCTATCTAGATACTTCTGTAATAGGGCAGCCCCGATATTGAACGGGTTGCCTGGCTGTGGGTCCTCACCCGCGTGCTTACAAGGGACTTATTAGTACTCCACTACGGGCATACACAAAAGGTTAATAAAAGGTTTATTTACAAGGGAAAAGGAAATAAGGAAAATGTACAACTCAGGGAGAAAATAGGGAAATAAAGTCTTTAATGCATCCTACCCGATCCGCCGATCTGGAAACCCAAAAAGCACTCTCCGAGCTGGCCTGACGCTGCCAGCTGGCGTGGGCCCTCCAAAGCCCACGTGTCTGGCTTTATACCAACCTGGCTGCTTAACCCCACCCTCAGGTCCCAGCCACCTTCCCTTTGGTGGTGATGGGATTTGGAGTTCCCAGTGTCTTTGGCTTTGGCCTGGGGTGGGGGTGGAGTCCACAAAGCCTGTATGGAATTAGCTTTAGGACATCCTTTTCCCCCTAACACTTCTAGGTGGATAAGAAAATGGGATGGAGGGGGAGGGGGAGGAAACCATTTCACATAGAAAAAAATGCACTTTGTCCATTTTATGCATTTTTCTTGTATTCTACTCACTTTATCTTCCTTAGAACACAAGGCATGAGCATTCCTGAGCATGGTTCTGGGTAGCCAAAACTTGGTAAGTCTGGGTTTAGCATATATGACTGCGATCAAGACTACAGTTGTAGAAACTGGGGTCATAGTTATTGGAGCCAACTGGAATAGTAGGGTGTCAGAGTATAGATAACAATTGTCAACCAATAATTCTGCTCCCCACAAAAAAACCCATCTTTCAAAAATGAAAGCAAAATAAATTCTGTTACAGATAAATAAATAATCAAGAGAATTTCCAACCAAGGGTCCTGCTCTCAAGGAACTCATGTAGGGTACACTTCAGAAAGAGAATTGAAAGTTTCGGTGTGGTAAAGAAAAGAAGAGACAGGTTAAGTTTCTCAAAGGTGGGGAAAATTTATTGCGCCCCTGGGCGGAATTCACCAACACAAGGTAGGGGTCGGTGAAGTCACGCACTTGCCAGGGGGAGGCAGGCTTTTATAGGGTGAGGAGAGGTCAGGTGGGAAACTGGGTTTGTACCATGCGAAAAAGTTTGTAGACCACAAAAAGATTTGTAGGGCCGGGAGAGGTTCATTGTCTGATTTTTCTAGGCGGACTTTCACATTCCTGCCCCCAGGTGGGCTTCCTGGTGGGTTTTTGCATTCCTGTCCGCTGCATGGACCTTTCAAGAGTGATCTTAGAAGGATGCTCTGTGTACAAGAAAGAATGGCAGGAATTAAAATGATAAACAACTTGGACAACAGTAGTTTATATATTCAATGAGATAAGACTGTTATAGAGCAACCCCGATATTAAACGGGTTCCTGGCTGTGGGTCCTCACCCGCGCGCTTTAAAGGGACTTATGAATACTCTACTACAGACACACGCAAAAGGGTTAATAAAAGGTTTATTTACAAGAGAAAAAGAAATAAGGAAAATGTACAACTCAGGGAGAAAATAGGGAAATAAAGTCTTTAATGCGTCCTACCCGATCCGACGACCTGGAAACCCCAAAGTCACTCTCAGAGCTAGACGGACGCCGCGAGCTGGCCGAGGGCCCCAAAAATGGAGAGAGCCCCCAAAGCCCACGTGTCTGCCTTTTGTATCCACCTGGCTGCTTAACCCCACCCTCAGGTCCCAGCCACCTTCCCTTTGGTGGTGATGGGATTTGGAGTTCCCAGTGTCTTTGGCTTTGACCTGGGGTGGGGGTGGAGTCCACAAAGCCTGTATGGAATTTGCTTTGGGGCAGCCTTTTCCCCCTAACACTGGGGTGGGGGTGGAGTCCACAAAGCCTGTATGGAATTAGCTTTGGGACTGCCTTTTCCCCCTAACAAGACTAGTGATTCTAAAGTATTTTTAGTGCTCTTTTAAAAATTCATTATTCTACAGTATTATGTTGTTGAGAAGGAGTTCAAGATATTCAAGTTTAGGTTTTACTAAGTTAACTATGCTTAGTAAAATTTCAAGCATAACTACCAAAAGAACAGAAACAGGCTGTAGTGAGCTGGTAAATGCGTAACAATTGTCTCTAAAAACAAAGCATTTGCCAGTGTCTGTGATGGGAATACTCTAATCACGAACAATTGCAAGCTACCAAAATGAAGTCATGTTGTGGGTCTGCTAATGCTAAATGGCTTGCTGGGCCACCATTTTTGTTACCTTCAGTTCTGCAATCCTATACAAGGTCACAACAGCCCAGTCAATCAGTTATAGGAGCCCAACCTTGGAAGGTGCTTTTCAAATCAATCAAGAGCTGAAAGCTAGATCACCTTGGAAACGGTTAGCATCATGAGGCACTGACAGATGTAAAACAAGAGACCCCAGAAGCTGATCAGTGGAATGTCTTGTTGATAAGATTGAAACCTTGGCTGGAGATTTAGGGCTTGATTTAAATCTCAATGCTGAGTCATCAAGCAGGTGAGAAGTGCCTGGGGGGCAGACTCACAACCCCTGAAAGTACAGATCACATAGCACATTTTTCAGTTTCACCCCTCCCTTTTCTCTTTTTCCTCCTTCTCACACAAGTGATGCTCTGTGATTATTCTAAGAATAAAAAGGCCAAGATCTTATTCGTTCCGCAGCATCTTGCACTGTATAGCCTGCTTCATGAATCCCGTTTGTCAGTGCAGTGTTGTCAACAAAATATCATGTAACTGAAAGTTGGAAAGAGCCGTGCACAACTTCCTCTCAGGAGCTACTCAAAGTTTTCACCACTGAATAGAATATATACATTCTCTCTCTTCAGAGAAAAGTAAAATGTGGAGAAAAAAAGCTCAATTAAAAAAAAAAAATAAGCACTACAGTAGGATGATAAAAACACATTCAAATTTATCCATGATGATAATATATGTAAATAGGCTAAAACATTAAGCTATTTGCTGTCTACAAAAAACACATCCAGAGTAAAAGATTTGGAAAGTACCTAGAATGACAGGGCAATGTCATAAAAGGAAAGCCAAGAGAGTGTTGTGTTCTGGAAGCCAGTGATCATGTTAACAGAGATTGATAGTACTCATTAAATATTAGTTAAAAATTTCAAGTTCCTTTATATTAGGTTGACACCATGTGTGACTGGATTCTGGCCAGTGGGTGGATAGTATAGTTATTTCTGCCTTGCGTTTATTAGAAGGGGCAAAAGAGTCCCCCCATTAGCAAAGTCATATAGGACTCCAATAAATAGCTACTGAGTTTTTGCTATGTTTTGTCAGTATATTTTTTGGTAAGTGAAACCATCTAATAAATGTCTTTCAATTTCTGACTTATTCTTCTACTTCATATAATCGCCTTAAGTTCTATCCATTTCGTGCCAGAAGCATGATTTCATCTTTTCTAATAGTTGGCTAAAATTAAAAAAAATACTGTAACCTGTGAGGGTCATATCTGAACTGATGTTGATAGCTATTTAATTTTAATTTTATCACATGAGAATTGAAGTAATTTAAGACGTGGTATTGAATTTTGGATACTAATAAAGGAAATCTACCACATGTCCATTGTGTTTTAGACACAGTAGTAGGTAGGAGGAAAGAAACATTGAATAAACTAGGTATATTTAATGATTTTATTGGCTTACACTCTTGCTTCAAATGTGTTTAAGCCACAGGATTGTGTCATTTGCTTTTATAAAGAACTACTCCTACAGAATGGTGACTTCCCTAGAAGAATTCCTAGAGTGTATTTCCCAATTGTGTATTTCTCTATGGGGAGCCCGCTCACTGCCTCTTTCTGTGCATCAGGCAAGCACAAACTGAAGGTACCCAGGAGGCCTCTCTACAAACTGCTTGCTCCAATGTTGAAGGCCATTGATTGGGGTTGTTTTAATTCATCCCAGGTGGTCATGTTATACTTTAATGCTGGCTATTTGAATAGGTCCTGTATTGGGTGAGATTAAAAACATAAATGCATGTGTGCATCAATACTCAAGCACACACACTACTGCAGTAGCTTCAAAGCACAAAGGTAGGTTCAGATTGAGTAGTGACATGTATTCCAGTCTGGGTGGACTCAGAATATCAACTGACTGAAATGGTCTTCAACTGGAGTTTGGAGACAAACTAAAAGATTGTTTAACGAGCATTTGTCAAAACTTCTTAAAAATACAAATAGACAATGTTAACCATAGTTAGCCACACACACACCACCAAATAACTGAAACAAAATCTCACAAAACAATATGTGATGTAGTGTATTTCCTGCCGTGTCCTGTCCTATCCTAGTCTATCTTTTTTTTTTGCTTAATTGCCTACTACAACCCATTAAATATTTCATTAACAGCTGCCACTTACAATTTGAAAAATACAGTTTAACCAGCCCACTTATTTATTAGAAGAGAAAACCAAAGCTTACTGACCCCCAAAGAGTTGTCCCAAGCCACTGCAGACCTGGGACCAGGGCCCAGGATTCCTGTCCAGAGGATTATTCTATTCTCTTTGAATGATTTGCATCTCTCTTTAAAACATTTGGCATAGGAGTAAGTGTAAGAAGTTCATGTACATTTCTGTTCTGCCCTGCCAGAGAACAAGGCCTTCAGAGAGGCAGCTGAATGCTTCCACTCAATGCTAAGTGGTTCCTCATCAACTCCTTTGCTCCCGGAAGGCAGGGACTTGAAGACAGGCTGTGTATTTCCTAAACTAGACATCTTGTTCTCAAGGCAAACCAAACTGCAACTCAGAGTGTGAGGTGAGCTTGCACTCACCCCTTCATTTATCTTCCTTTAATCAAACAGATGAAACGTTTTCATTGGAAAGAGGAGATTGTTATCCTTGGCATTCTTGTGTCTCTAGCAGTATTTTTCTTAGGAATGTGTTAATAGCTGCAAAAATTTTAACACGTCTTCAAGTGCCTCTCATGTTAGGAGATTCTCCTCAGTTGTGGGAAAAGTGGTTGTCAGTTTGCCTGGTATTTTAGCGAAATTAAAATGTTTCTGACAGAGGGATTGTGCTCCTACTTCAAATGTCCTGTCTTTACCGAATATGCAGCTGAAAGCTTCAGAGGAGAGTCATTTTTTGTGCCAACTCTGGTTCTTTTAGTCCTCATTCACTCTCCAGGCAGTTGGTTCCCCAAAATTGTTAACTTCAGGGCCAGCATAGGGAGAGGTTTGGAAGTTTCCAATTTCAAGATCAAGTGTTTGTTTTTTTTAGAGAGAGAGAGAGAGGCCCCTTCACCCTGCTGATCAAACTTCTTTTATGTTTTATGTGAAGAAACAAGAACATTCAAGTAACAAATAAGAGGGATATATATAGAAGGCATTTCCAATGAAGTTTAGAGTCAAACGTACAAAAACAGAGATTTTAAAAAATAGCTATTAAAGATTGTGGTATGCCTCCAAAATACATTTATTAATGGAACTAAAAATGAGGGCCGGGGTAGATCCTGAGTTCCTCTAAGATAACAGATTCCTATGTAACCTCTTCCCTGAACATAGCAGAATAATAACTGACCCTCTGTGTCCCTATAGCCCTTCCCTATTTATAGTGCCTCAGAAACAAAGGCAATGTAGGGAAAATGAGCGAACACTTCCAAATGGACTGTTGAAAATTGTCTGTGGGTCAGCAGGACAGTTTTCTATTCTGGGCAACGTGACTGATCTTGGTGAACTCACCCCTGCTCTGCAGTAAGTGAGAGGGGTTGACTGATGACTTGATGACCTAGAGTAGCCTGTGCATGTGTGATGGTTGCTTGTTTATTAAGGCTATGTATGACTTGATTGTGTTGTGCTATTCAACCAGCAGGTTGGAGCTCTTCTTGTGAAGGTTTCAGGTTTCTAAATTCCCTAGTGCTTTTTAAATCTCTACTTGCATCACAACTGCTATTGTCCAATGGCCAAAGTAAGTCATGTGGCTAAGCCCAGTGTCAGTGTGGGATGGGACTCCCTGGAAGTGTATGCAAAGGGGTATGAACCAATTAGGGCCCATTACTGCCTCACGTGGTGAGAGATAATGCAACGGTATCACCACATTTATGAGCACCTTTAGTCCCAATTACTTTAACGAACTTTCTAAAATGAGTCTATGTGAGAATTACAGATCAGGAAACAAATTCACAGAAGACCTACTCTTACCGTGTCATTAAATGGATTTTATATATTTATTTTATTGACATAACATTGCATTATCAGTTTCATATATGTATCATTAAAAAATTAGCATCCATATATTTTAAAATTTAGTTTTGACTATTGAATACCCACAAGTCACTGGACTTGATGGGGGGAGTATAAGATGATTAAGAAATAGTCCTTGTCCTTAAGTCCCCTTCCTTAAGGAATTACATTGTAGTAGGGCAATTTGATAATTCCTGTCATTGAGATAAGAAGCCATTGAGGATACTCAGCTGGTTGGAGATGAAAGCACAATATTATTTATTTTAATAATACACCACTCAGTTTCACTCTGCCCAACCTTTCTTTCCTGCTGTGGACCTTCTCAAATTCTCTCTTGGCATCCTCTTTAAATTGTCATAACTGTCCTGTGCGATGTTTCATACTCAGCTCTGTTCATTTTACAACTGTGATCTCCTGCCTGGGTAAAGCTCTTCCCCTCTCCTCCCAGCCCCCCAGGGCAGACTTGAGCTGGGTCCCAGCAGCATAGAGGCTGGTACACTCTGTTTCTGACACCTGCACCTCCCTTCTTCAGGGTTCTCACTAGGAGGAAAAGGGGAGGAGAAAATCTGTCATCATCTGACAGGGCAGGGCTGCAGTTTTCTCCGTGGCTGGTGGTAAACTGCTATTCTAGTTTATGAGCGCCTCGCTTAATTGGGGAAGGAGAGGTGTTGATGTGTCCCCCCTTCTATCTCATGTAACTATTACGTTAGCTGGTCCCTTTTGAGATTGGGCACTTCTTTCAGCCAGCACTGTTTACCACATGCACTTATTTGCCCTCCCTCATCCCAACATTCTCCTTATCCTTTCGCAGACCCAGAAAGACTTTCAAATCTCATTTTTCCATAAATGCTAAATGCTAGGTCTTTAAGCCATGGAGGACCGATTGTCTACAACTTTTGATAATACCAAGAGTACTACTGTGCTCTCCTCTACTGGCAATCCTTTACAGTGACGTCTTTGATTTCTTTTCTTCTATTCCACACTTCAGTGGTATTACATTCATCCGGGAAACAAAAAACTTGACTGCTCTTCTATAAGCCTCATCAAATTTTAAGAGCTAGGCTTTGAGCTTCTCTCTTCTGCTCCCTCAAAAAAATATGAGGAAATTTTAAATTCTTATAATCCCCTTCCCTCTTTCTCAGCCCCCCCCCCCCTTAGATTGATTTTTTCCTGGTATTGGTGACAATTCTGGAGTCTCTCACTAGGAGAGGTGTATGGTTTCTGCCTCCAATCTGCAGTGACTAAGAATGTTTGGTAATTAGTGCTTCCCTCCTCTCCCTTGCCAAGTGTAAGTTCAAATTGAAAAAATAAGCATAATAGGGGACAATAAGAAGAATGGAACAATAGGAGAAATTCTATCTCAGAACAGGTAAATCTTGTGCTATAAGAGCTGGGAGCACATGGGAAATAATGCTTTTTGCTTGGGGACTGAGCAGGCTTCACAGAGTAGGTGATATTTCTGTGGTGACTTTTCAAATCCCAAGACAGTTCACTTATATTAGACTATATCTCAATAACAGCAGACCAATACTGCAGCACTCAGTACTGCTACACAAAGAATAACTGACAAGGGTGACCTGAATGTGGGGTCACAGCAGTGTCCCTAAGGCGTCACTTCAATCTTTCACGTGGGATTGCTCTTTTCTTTTTTTTTTTTTTAAAGATTTATTTTTGCATACAAGAACTGGGGTACAGGCCAGAGGTGCCAGGGGTGAGAGGATTCACCAGAGACAGAGTGGGGAGCAAAACAGGCAAACTGATTGAAAACACTGCTGAGGGGAGCAGTGGGCAAGTCAGGAGAGGTCTGCTGTGCCATGTGGGTATCTCCCTGGCCAGGGATCGAACTCATGCTGAAGTGGCTGCGGATAGCTTCGTAGGTTGAGTCTTAACCCCTTGTGCCACCAGGGAGACCCAGGAGTGCTCTTTTGTCCAAACTGCTCTTCTCTCAATTGCCTGGTTCTAGTTCTTCTCTTCACCTCCTTTCCCCACCTCATTTCTTCTTTAATTTTATTACATTTTACTGTCTTTCTCTTGATTTTTCTTCTTCTTTCTTATCTTCTTTCTTATCTATTGACACATCATTTTTTACCTGGGAATGTATCAATAGCTTAGCTCCACTGAGGCTTGCAGGGCTAAGGCATTTGCTGAGGCACAAACTTCCAGTTACAGTAGAAATAAATGCTATAGTGTACACATGGTAATTAAAGTTAATAATACTGTATGGTATACGTGAAAGTTGCTACGAGTGTAGATCTTAAAAGTTCTCATCACAAGAAAAAAATTTTAACAATGTGTGGTGATGGATGTGAACCAGGCTTTTTATAGTGATCATTTTACAATATATACATATATTGAATCATTTTGAATCATTACATTTTATTACATTTTATACATGATGTTATGTGTCAATTATATCGCAATAAAAATAAAGCACATAACATTCTGGGTAATTTGCATTACGAAAATATATTTTTTTCTTCCAAAATATTTGTAATGGGATTTGTTTGTGTATGTGTATGCACACTTAAATATGTACATATGTGTGTGTGTGTGTATGTGTGTGTGTGTGTATATATATATTTTTTTCCTAGTAATGTATGTCTATTTTAACAAAGAGTTTGCTGAGTACTGGAGGAATTGGATATGTGTCACAGAGATTTGTCTCTTAATTGGAATCACTTCAAGAGGACAAAAATTCAACAAAACCATTTGCCCCTTTATGCCTTGTTGGAGTGAGTTTCTCTACGCCTTTCCCTATTCTGTTGTCAACTCTCTGCTTCCCTTCTAATCCTTCCCCTCTATTCTTGTTCTAGAGAAATAGGCAGGGAATAGAGCAGAGGGAATGAAATCCTTTCCCAAAGTGAGCTTCTCCCCCTGATTGAAGGACTTAATTTTTATTATACACTTTGGAAGCCAAGCAAAGTATACCGAAGAGTATGGCTCACAGAGCAATTCTGGAGGGAGGTGAAGACTGTTCACAAGCTCAGCAAGAAAAACATTTAGGCTTTTAGCTACTGGACGCTAAGCTCTCTGAGTGAAATTTTCATTTCATTGTATTCCCCAAACCACACAAATAAGTGCCTGGTATCAGTTATTTGCTCAATAAATGTATGAAAAAAACAATTAATCATCCTGAATGAATTTCTATGGCTCTAAATCCTATTTATGTCTTTAGCTATGTCCTTAATGATGGCTTTGCCTGGGGCTATTCAAACAGCCAGCTTAGAAAATGAATTTTAAAGCAGCCCAGAGTTGGGTCCAAAGAGAGAAAACATCTCTGAGTCAAGTGGTTGCATCCTAGTCAAGAGATAAAGTGCAGTGTATGGGTGTACCCGCCCTTGGTTCATTCTGTATCCCTGAGTGAAACAAAAACAAACAAAAGAAAACGTGTATTTTAAGAATGCTTTCATGCATCCACTAGTTCCACTGCAAACTGGCTCCAGAGCCTATTACAGCAACTTCTGTGGCCTTGGGCAGACCAGGAAATAGTTTTAATTTGCTCAGGACTAAATTATAGACTATATATTTGCAACTGTTTTGAACTAGTCAGCAAAGTCATAGTTTTCAACAGGTTTTAAAGGAGGCATTTCAGTTCACAGTTAGAGTGTTTTAGATTATGTTGTTGCAAAATAAAATGGATTTAGGTTTTTCCTCCCCTGAGGAGTGGTAAAATTGAGCAGTATCCAAGAAAAATGAATAATGCTCATTCTGTATTAAATTGCTCACCAGAACACACAATTCTTTTCTTCTTCTTTTACTTTTTTTTTTTTTTTTTTTTTTGGCAACTATCATTTGTAACAGGTACTCAAACTAGCCAACACAATCAGAAGTATACAAGTGATCTCTGTAAGACGCACATTTGGGCTAAATTCTTTTCATGGGAGCTGGGATCCTGTTGTGAGACTGATGGGTTTAGTTAATGTATTGGTAGATGTGCAACCAGAGAAAATATTGATTAGATTGTAGCACTTTAGTAATTGACTACTATATGCTAGGTACTTCAGTTGCATTTAAATCCTTTGCCAGGGCCTTCCCGGTGGTGCAGCAGTCGAGCGCTGGGTTGTGAAGCTGCCCGCAGCCTCTACAGTGCCAGTTCGACCCCCGGCCGCAGGGCGAGTGTCCCACATGGTGAGCAGATCTCTCCTGCCACGCCCTCTGCTCCCCTCAGCAGTGTACTTCGTCAGTCTGCCTGTTCTGTTCCGTGCTCTGGCTCTGGTGAATTCTCTCACCCTCCCGTGCTTCTGACTATACCCCAGTGCTTGTATAAATTAAATAAATAAATCTTAAAAAAAATTATAAATCCTTTGCCATACCAGTATAAAATGTACTTTTAAAGCTTTGTTGCTACTGTAATTAAATTTTATGTTCTAATATCTCATGTTCTTTAATATCTAGTAAAAATGTTGAATCATGTGTGGACATGTTGGTTTCCTTTAAGAGGTTTGTATCTAGAACTATTCCTGCAATTCCAGTCACTTCCACCAGGTGGACGAAGGCATCCCTGGAGTTTGACGAACTCCAGGTGAGATAATAAGACAGGAAGTAACACAAACACATGCGTGAGTGCAGTTACTATTTTTGGGAAAAGTTCACTGCTCACTACTATGTTCCTATAATTTAGGTATGGTGCTCAAAAATGAAACAAACACAAAGGAGGGCTATAGTGAGATTTTGTTTTTAAACTGTAATATTTAGAGCTAATGCATTAATTCCTACTCAACTTGCACAATAACCATTAACTTTATTCTGGTTTCCTTCTTTTCATCTCAAGGCACTTTGCAAAACAAGGCCTAGCTTTGGCTTATCTACAAAGAAGTAACTTAGATTTTTCACAAGTCGCTTTTAGCTTTAAAACTAAAACTCCTCCAGCAATTTTCCCCTGCTTGTTAAGAGATCTGTTGCTTCCCAGTTACTTATTTAAGGACAGTTCCCACGGAGCCTGCTTTCTTCTGCTTAGCCTGTGCTTTCAGATTTTGCTACTCTCTCTCTCTCTCTTCATTCTCTCCTAAGGGAAACACCAGTTTTTTGGTTTTCAATAATACGCTAAACTTTCAAAACACTATTAAAAATGATGGCATTTATTTGTTAAGCCTGGGAACTATGTCTTCTAAATATATTTTTAAGAGAAAAAAATCTCTGGATAAACATTATTCTTTTCCATGTGTAACTCCCAAAGTGATTTCTTTAAAGAATATTAATAGATCCTCTACCATTATCTACTTGCTGCCTAGTTGTAGGTTATCTAAATCACTTTTGGATGGAGTGAGATGGTTTTACTTTCTTTTTATTTTTACTCAGATCATTTCATTTCATTTTTTTTTTTTTTCGGATTCTACATAACTATATAATTTGGGGAGTACAACTTCACACCTCCGTAGAGGGACATATGTCGCTCACCCTCCGTGATGGTTTTACTTTCTAATCCTTATAAGCATTTAAATCATAACTTTATTCTGTACAATGATATGCCAAATGAAAAAGCCCAAGCACCCAGTTTAGGCAAGTCACCATATCTCTAAGTCACAATTTATTAACTTTTTGTTTAATGTAAGTACCTACATGTTGCAAATGATATAATCGATTCTGGGGATATAGTGATCCACAAGACAAAGTCCAGGTTCCCATGGAGCTAAAATCTAGAGGAAAATTAGCAATAGCAACAGGAGTAACATCAACTTCACAGTGACGTTTTCAGGATTATTATGAAATAATTTCTATGAAACTACTTTGTAAACTCTATAACATTAATGAAATACTACAAAATTAAACTGCAAGGGGGCCTCCCTGGTGGCACAGTGGGTTAGTGCAGCGCTGTGAAGCTGTCCACAGCTTCTGCAGCGTGGGTTCGATCCCAGCCGGGCAGGGAGAATCCCACATGGTGCAGCAGACCTCTCCTGTCTCACCCACTGCTCTCCTCAGCAGTGTATTTTGTCAGTCTGCCTGTTTTGTTCCCTGCTCTGTCTCTGGTGAATCCTCTCACCCTCCTACGCATCTGGCCTGTACCCTGGTTCTTGTATAAAAATAAATAAATCTTAATAAATAAAATAAAATAAAAATAAATACATCTTAAAAAAATTAAACTGCAAGATATTTATAAAAATCCAGTGAGAGGAAGTCTGATGCCTTGATTTATGATCCACTTATTTTAAAGATGAAACAGAACTTTAGAGTAATGATGTCACCCTACCAAAGGTCAGACCTTAAATTCTATAATTTAATCGAATATTATACATTTTATTAAATTGCTTGATAGCTTTTTTAAAATCCAGTGAGCAAGGAGTGTGTGCATTATATATGTTTTTAGAAGATGAAACTGAACTTTCATGATGTGGTCTGCCGCAATTATGCTGCTTTTAAGCCTAGATTTTCCAACTCTTATTAGATTCCTGCTTTCTGAGATTCTCCAAACATTTAGAACTCTTTAGCCCATTATGTTCATCTTTGTTGATTTACTAAACATGTGTGTATTTTATTCTTATCTATATCTACTTACCTATGTTCTGTGTTGACTTGATAGTCTACTTTCAGATGTTCCATTTTCAAAAGGCAGACTGGGCACTATCCACACTCATTGGATCTTCCATTTGACCTTGCAAGTATATAGTACGTAATCCAAATCAGGCTCACATATTAAAATTGCAGTTCTTCAGGTTTCAAAATGTTAAAGAGCCTTTTTACAGAACTTGCTGTGCAGTGCAGAAATTTGGGTTAAATGCTTTTGAGGGAATGCAAAAGAAATGGCGAGGCTGGATCTCTACTTCAAAGAGCACAAAGGGAGGATCTTCAGCCTCCATCAGTGACTTATCACACCAGAAAGACCTCAGGAAACAACTGCAGCTTCCGTTCTGGCTAGATCATAGCCTCAGAGTCATTGGAACTTGCATGACCCCATTCACAGAGAGTGCTGAATTAAGATCCTTTAGACAAAGCAAAAAACACATATTACAGGAACAGCAATAACATAAAAACAGGGTAGTGGGACATAGAGTGTGCTTGTGCATGTGCGCATGTGTGAGATTAATCCCACCTTGTCTGTTAAATGATAGCTCAAGGAGAATTTGAGCCAAACTATCTTCTATTGTCTAAATTTCCAGGAGATTCAAAAAGGCAATTCAAATTTCCCAGGTTCAATATCCCATGGGGTCAAAACGGCATCATATTGAATGAACATAACTAATATAATTGCTTTAAAATTAGATCTAGGGCCTACCCTGGTGGTGCAGGTGTTTGAGTGCCTTGCTGTGAATCTGTCCGCAGCCTCTGCAGTTCCGGTTCGATCCCCGCCAGCCGGTCGGCGAGGGTCCCACAGTAGACCTCTCCTGTCTCGCCTGCTGCTCCCCTCAGCAGTGTACTTGGTCAGTCTGCCTGTTCTGTTCCCCACTCTCTCTCTGGTGAATTCTCTCACCCTCCCGCGCATCTGGACTGTACCCCGGTTTTTGTATAAAATAAATAAATCTTTCAAAAAAATAAATAAAATTAGATCTAATGTCTATATGTTTGTTAATTTTTTAAATTATGTTTTATTTCTTTCAAGATATATCGTCACTAAAGCTCAACAAACACATTTCCAAATAATGGGTTTTGAGAAATTAGCAGTTTGCAATTAGCACATTAATTTCCCATGCATAAAACGGGTGTTTCTAAAACACTGAAACTCCGTTTATTCTAAAATAAAAGCAGATATTTTAAAACCATTGTCTGTTCCATTAATTTGCTTCATGAACCTTTCCCCCATACATTTGCAATGATTATTCTCAGCCTTACCTTTGCCCAAATGATTACTGATGAGGGTGCAGTAAATCACTGAGCTTTTACCACTTTGCTGAATTGAACTATCCACATGTGGCCAGTTTTTCATTTATTATGGAAAGTGATGGTTCTTTCTTGGCAAAGGAGGTATTAAAAAAAAATGTTAGAGGGTTGTTGGAGGTTATTTCTCTCTCATGTCTGAAATCTTGATTGCTTTTTTTTTCTGCCTCAATACATTTATTCCCCACCCCGCCAACTCCCACCCCTGCCAATTATTGGTTGCTTTGGTATAAATAAAATAATGATAGTGATAACATCAATGATTGACTTCTTTTATGTGCCGAACATTATTCAAAGAGTACTGTCCATAAATCATTTCATTTAATTACTGAAAAACCCTATGTGGGGCCTCCCCTGGTGGCACAGATTGAGCGCTGGGCTGCAAAGCTGCCCACAGCCTCTGCAGCGCCGGTTCAATCCCCAGCCGCAGGCAAGGGTCCCACACGGCGCGACAGACCTCTCCTGCCATGCCCGCTGCTCCCCTCAGCAGTGTATTTTGTCAAGTCTGCCTGTTCTGTTCCCCACTCTGGCTCTGGTGAATTCTCTCACCCTCCCACGCTTCTGACTGTACCCAGTGCTTGTATAAATAAATAAATAAATAAATAAATCTTTAAAAACAAACAAATAAACAAAAAACCCTATGTGGTAGATACTACTAGTGTTCTTATTTTTTAGAGGAAGCAACTGAGTATGGATTATTGCTAGCATTTATTGAGGGTTTTTAACATGCCAAACTCTAAGTGCATTCCACATGTTACCTTATATTTTTCAATACAGCTTATTTTTTTTTCAATATAAATGAAAGTAGACACAGCTCCTCTCATTTAGCAAATGATGAGATTGCAATACAGAGGGGATAACTAAGTTACCAACATTATATCGCTAGTATGCGAAGGAACTGAAATCAAGTTGACTGGAGAATCTGAGCTACATCGCCCTTGAGTCTTATTTCTTAACTACTTAAAAGTCTTCCTCAAGCTCTTAGTGTTTGCATAGTATTCTAAAGACAAGAGAAGCAGCATAGCTTGGTTTCCTTGATTCAATGAACTTATCAGAGAAGTAAAAGAAAGACAAATGAAACTAGTTAGGGGGAGGAGGAGTTGCTGAACTCTTCAGTTATGAAAGCTAGAAGAAAGGGCTTAGAAAAGGGAGAGCGGATATGAACAGAACGATTCTGTGATATCTCAGTCAACCTATGGCTGGGATTGGAACTTTAAATGCTATGAGTGATGAGGAGGAAGGAGAGAGAACATTCTGGAATGTGGAATAACCTATGAACTCTCCATAAACAATCTGTTTCTAATTTCAGGGTTAAAATTCATTTATCTTGACATTTTTCCTCATTAAGGAAAAAAATTCATCCTTTCAATATTTTCTTCTGTAGTTCTCTCTAATAAGATTAAATTAACTCTGTAGAGTTTTTAAAAATCTTCCAATTCTTCATTCTATCAGAGTAAAAATATTTCATGTCAAGTGACATTAAGTGGAAAAGCTAATTTCCTTTCCTTTTATTTTGGCAATACTTTCCTTTACATAAATAATGACAGGAGAATAAAAATTCCTTGTGACACTTCAAATGTAAATTTGATTAAAATGACATCTCTTTATGCACACAGTATATTTGTATGTGTTAGATCAGAATTTTAAAAAAATAGAAGAGGAATAGTAGGCTATTTTAATGGAGAGTGATCTGTTTTTAAAAGCGTGCAATGGAAGATGGCTTTTCCTTTCATAACACTTAACTGGAAGATAGATTCACTTAGTAACAGATTCGCTCAGCGTGTCCACAACTGAAGTCATGCTCTTACTCCTCAAACCTGCTCTTTCTCCTGACTCCCTGTCTCAGGAAGTTACATTTCCAGTTGTCGCCTCCTGAAGCTAAATCTGCCCTCCTTGTTCTCCATAGCTGTCAAGCACTGGCATTGTTGATTTTCTCAGATTATTTCATGAAATAGCTCAAATGCCTATAGCAGCCTGGTGGGTCTAATAAAACAGGACATAGGGGATGTGGCAGGTGTATGAGCCACATATATCTAAAAGAGACAGCATGTGCTTCTTACTGCCAGGCAAGGGAGTGGTGATAATGGAATGTGGCTCAGTGCTGCTGATTTTGGATCTCTAAAGAGAAGTTGGACATTCAGATTTTATGTGAAATCTGGATTTTAAAATCTTGGCAGAGAATTTAAGTAAAATAAACTCACATTATATATATTTCAAACAAAACATTTATGACAAGGTTGGATTTGCAAGCCATCAGTTTGTGATTTTTTTTTCAAATACTGCGCTTGTTCTCCATTCTCACTGTTCTTGTTCCATTTAAGGTCTGCAATAGTTGTCTAAATTATTACAGTAGCTTCTTAACTATTCTCTTTGATTTCAGTCTTGTTCACACTAAATGATCCTGGCTCCTAATAACTGGAACGTTTAAAACATAGTTGGGCCTTGAGCACTGTGTTGCGAAGCTGCCCGCGGCCTCTGCAGCGCCAGTTCGATCCCCGGCCGCAGGGCGAGGGTCCCACATGGCGCGCAGACCTCTCCTGCCGCCCGCTGCTCCCCTCAGCAGTGTACTTCGGTCCTTCTATCTGCTCTGCTCCCCGCTCTGGCTCTGGTGAATTCTCTCACCCTCCTGCGCTTCTGACTGTACCCAGTGCTTGTATAAATAAATAAATAAATCTTAAAAAAAATAATGAAATAAAAATAAAACATAGTTGATCATACTTTTCCACAGTATGGACACTGTGTCCATAGTGGATAGTAATGCCATTTATCAAGATGGAGAAGACTTGGAGACAGTGAATTACAAAGGAAAAATGAGAATCGACAGTTGATCCACATTTAATATGTGGTGAAAACTAGACAACTGGAGTTTTGAGGTAGCAATTGGATATATGAGTCTAGAACTTAATAGGTTGTTCAAGCTGAAAATACAATTGTGAAACACCAGTTAGAAGAGACAGTGTTGGATAAGAACACCCATGAAGAGAAAGACAGAGAAAAGGTCCAGAGTAGACCCTGTGATATTCTCAGATTAAGTTTTATGAAATAGGAGAAAAATGCAGCAAAAAAAATCAAAAAGGAAGGTCAATTATGTAGGAGGAAAATCACGCAATTGCAGTATCATGAAAAGCAATAGCACAAAATGCTTCAAGTAGAATGAAGTGATGGACTATAGCCAATACCATGAAGGGCTACCAGACGATAACCTGATGGTAAGTTTGACAAGATATAATTTTGTGACTTCTATAAATGTAATTTCAGTGAACAGTTGGGAATAAAAGTCCAAATGAAATGGGTTAAGAAAAGAACAGGGAATAAAGAAACTGGGTTCTGCTCAGAAAAGAACAATATTTGATTTTAAAGGAATTAAGTATAAAACACATTTGTAAAGTCTATATTTTATGTGTCTATATATTATGTATTTTTATGATAGTTGATGCATGCCTTACCTGCAGTTGAAACATCCTGATATTCACACACATTTGCATAAAGAAACAACATAATTTACTCAACATTTGACTTCTCCTAATAGATTTGGATGTTGGTTGTCCCTGCCTTCTAGATCACACATCTTACATAATTTCTAAAAGAACTGACAGCAACAGCTTAAGATACAAATATAATTTTGAAACATTCATAATTTTGAAACATGAGCAATTATTAATACATATACTATAGAAAGAAACTATTATTAACTCTTATGTACTTAAACTTAAGCAACGACCTTTTTGCCATTCTGGCATTTCTTCCAGTTTATCTTATTCTGGTTTCTCTGTTCTTTTCTTGGCAGCATTGTTTATGTCACACTATATAGACACAGCAAGCCCTTTGCCCCTCCACCCAGATAGTTGCCATTTTGATCTGTCAATCAAACACAAGGCTCTGCCCTGAAAACTGAGACAATGGATCATAGTTGGGATACTTGAGCAGTGTCAACTAATTTTAGTCCCCAAGGCTGGGGTGATGTGAGCAGTGACTGGCAAGGCACTTGTCCAAGGCCCAGCAAGGGCTACAACTGTCCTTATGGTTAACAACTGCATAAATAGGAACAGGCTGAGTTTGTGAATGTAATTTCAGCAAATTATTTGAAGTATGAGGCTACCTACCTCCTCTCTGTATTTATTATTTTAGCTCTTGGCATAACGAGGATGAAAAAACTGTGTTTACGTCAAGATTTTCCCATTAAAGGATCAGTGATTCTTTCCCTTCCCCAACTCTGTGTACATAACCAGCCATATGCCTAGTCTGAGACATTACCCAAACAAAGCCCCAAACAAGCCTCCACTGCCATTCCACGTGAGGGCTGTTGGAAGACGAAGTCTTCTTGGCTTTTCTTTTTTTTTTTTTTTCAAAGATTTATTTATTTATGCATACAAGAACTGGGGTACAGGCCAGAAATGCGTCCGCACTTGAGGTGAGAGGATTCACCAGAGACAGAGTGGGGAGCCAATGGGCAGATTGACTGAAATACACTGCTAAGGGGAGAAGTGGATGAGTCAGGAGAGGTCTGCAGCACCATGTGGGTAGCTCCCTGGCTGGGGATTGAGCTCGTGCTGCAGTGGCTGCGGACAGCTTCACAGGCTGTGCTTTAACCCCTTGTGCCACCAGGGAGGCCCTAGGTTTACTTTTCCTCCTTCATTTATTTTTTGGGGATAAGGAAGGACTGAGTGAAACCCCACCTTAAAACTGGAATAAGTATATTAAAAAACAAATGTAGGAAATGAGATTTTAGAGCTTTGGCAAGTCTTTCTACTCCTCCTCCATGAAATGCTTCTTTTGTGAAGGCACCCACCCAGAACTCTAGACATAACAATGGTAATGCTTATCTAGGAATCTTTGTGAAAGTTTCTGGATGGCAATGAAAAAGCTTATTTCCTACCTTACACTTGCTTTACATATCAGGCCCTGACAGCAGGGATGGCATACAAAAACATCTGTTCAGGTTTAATTGTCCTTTTTTGCTTGGCATACTCCCACCTCACTGCTATTGGCTTAGAAGCAGAGGAAATGTCCATATGTCAAGATTTTATTGGGTGGAGAGCTGCCAATAAAGCAGCTTCACAGTTGTCTGGTTTTTGTGCACAGAACTCCAGTAATTCATCCTCAGCAAATACAATTTTCAGGATTTCTAAATAAATGGTAACTGATGATAATGGTACCCCATACTCAATCCATCCTCAGCCAAAGATTGACTGTTATACTTGACTGAAGCAATGTTTAAGTAAACTCAAGGTATAAAGCATATAAAACATAAGAATTTTAACTCTTAAAAAGTTAAACAAAAATTCACACACTGCTCCCCTCAGCAGTGTATTTCAGTAGATCCACCTGTTCTGCTCACCACTCTGTCTCTGGTCAATCCTCTCACACCCTGCACCTTTGGCCTTTATCCCAGTTTTCTGTGAAAAAATAAATAAATAAAATCTTTAAAAAATAGTTAAATAAAAATCAAAATGTGATTAGTGACTTTTAAATACATTTCAATATTTAATTGCAAATAGCAAATATGCATTGCAAAATTTTAGAAAATATTATCATATATCAAATTAAAAAATTCACTTCTTCCCAATCCCACTTTCTACTGCTAAATTTTTGTTTATTTTCAGATGCAAGAAATGTTTCATCTTTATTTCTATATTTTTAAAAACATTAAATGAATTCCATTTATTGCTCCCAGCATCTCCTCAAATCCATCAAACTTTATCCAGATCCTTGGTTGAAACAATTGATTCAGAATCTCCAGGAAAAATATTTATCACTATTTTTGTTTATTTATTTTTATAAATAAAGGAAATATTTCATTACTTGTCAACAACAACAACAAAAAAAAAAAACAAATCTTAAACCTCAGTGAGTTAAAAATCCTTCTTACATTTTCAAAATTGTATTTTTTAATTGAGGTAATGTTGGTTTATAATACTGTATATGATACTGTATTATAATACTGTATATGATTTAGAAGTACAGGTTCACACCTCTTCAGCTGTATGTTACCATACCACACCCACCATTAGAATAACAACATTAAATCCTTGCAGAGATTTGCTCTACATATGCAATTGTATATATTTACAAATACATACATACATATATCCTTATTCTAGTCTTTACAAAATGGAAATACAGTGTCATGCTGTTCTGAAGATTCGTGATTTTCTGCTTATCATTTAAACATTTCTCCATGATCCACGTAATATGTCAGAGACAGACAGGAGTTAGTGCCCAGTCATTTGATTACAGCGCTATGTAAACAGGACATGAATGTTAGATATGATATAGACTGGAATTTTTTTTTTTTAAGATTGATTGATTGATTGATTGATTGATTGATTTATACAAGCACTGGGTACAGTCAGAAGCGCAGGAGGGTGAGAGAATTCACCAGAGCCAGAGCGGGGAGCAGAGCAGGCAGAAGGACCGAAGTACACTGCTGAGGGGAGCAGCGGGCAGCAGGAGAGGTCTGCGCGCCATGTGGGACCCTCCTCCGGTGGCCGGGGAACAGCCTGGGATGGAACTGGCACTGCAGGGGCTGCGGGCAGCTTCGCAACACAGTGCTCAACCGCTGCGCCACCGGGGAGGCCCTAGACTGGAATTTTTATTTATGCATTCATAAAGCTTTATGGAGTCCCTTCTATGTGTTAAGCAGAGCTGAATCTACTTGATGCTTTGTTTGAAATATTACCTAGTCACTTTGTGCTATGAAAGATGTGGATCTGATTCTCTACTTTCAAGTTTCCATTGTTACAACCATGTGAATATGATTCTCAGCTGAGCCACGAGACGACAAGGTGTATGTTGCCCCTAATTTCTCTCCCCAGGGTTGTAAGGGCAAGAGTAGAAGGTCAGTAAGAGCAGCAACTCTGCTGGATTCATAATCCCTGCTCCCCATTTGCTAAGGGAGGTGACCATAAGCAAGAGTTTCAACTTCTCTGTGGCTCAACTTCTTCATGAAGTTCTTACTTCAAAGAAATTCTCTAAAGATCCATTGAGTTACTGTATATATAAAATGCTTGCAACAGTGCCAGCAAACAGTGAATAAGAGATATTGTTCTCATCATTATATCTTGTAAGAAAGGGATAAAGGAGGTATTTTTTTTCTTTATACATAACTGTCTTTATTCTCTACTTTTCTTGGTTAATAATTTGACTGTATATACAAAGTAAGGTTGAATATGTCCACCTTCTAGCACAGGGAGAGTTTATTTTATTTTTTATTTTTCTCATTTTAGTGGTGTTTTAAGAGGAAATGGGGATAAACATGTGTTCAGTTTGTCATGTTCAACTTGACAATATTTTTCAATAGACATTTAAAAATTAATGAACATATTAAATGAATGACTTGTTTTGACCTGTTGAAGTCACTAAATGTATTTGAAAAGAAAAATTTAAATAGTATTGTTATGAAATTTTAATAAATCTGATTCTTTTCCTTCCAACTAATACAGAGACCTTTGTTTCTTTTAGATCTTAAGGCTTGTGAGTATGTGCGTGTGTGTGCACGCACGTGTTCAAAAGTGTGAGTGTTTATATGTGTTTGGGTATTTCTACATGATAGTGTGTGCGTTAATGTGAGCAGGTGTGTGTGTTTGAGCACCTGTGAATTTATAAGCACGTGTGAGCTTATGGAACAAATAGAAAACAACTTGGTGACTCTAACACCATGGTTCTCGTAATCCTTCTATACTCCTGTTTCTCTACTTAGAAAGCTGGAGTTACAATTCATCTTGTAGATATCAAAATGCATCTTATTATAAAACACTTGGAAACAGCTCCATTAGACATAAAATAAACTGTTGCCTATAAAACTGGGATCAATGAAATATTAGAAGCAAAGGTATTTTCACTCTTGAGGCTTATGCTCCACTCAGGGAGGATTACTTGGTCTGGATTTGTTCTTGCTTCCTGGACTTATTGTGCTGCTTTTCCATCTGAGAACTCCGTGCCAGCGAAGGGACTACGCTGGTGAGCTACTTCAGGCATCTCTTTGTTCTTTGCTCAGACTACCAGTAAAAAGGAGAGGAAGAAACTGGAAAGCAGCTCATCTTTAGTACTAAAGGCTCTCCAGGGAGATCATTATACAAATTAAATAAAAGCAAATAAATTCAAATTTGCTTTAAAGCCTTGCTAAGCAACATTAAGAACGTTCACTTAACTAAGCACTATCTAGTTTGTATTCAAAGATATAAATAAAAGACTTCTTTCAACCAGATATCATAAGATTTTGGATAGCAAATATGTGATCCTTCAGTCTGAAGTAAAGAAACACTTACTTCATTCAACAGTTAAGCAAACTGCTATCTGGCCCTCATTATATCTGTGATTTACAAGGACCATGCAGGCCTCTGTTCCCCACGTCAGAGACCACCAATATAAAATGCAGCAAATGGGATTTTTATCTTACAGCATGCCTCAGAGTTGTTACGGAGTTGATACACTTCTCAGTCTGCATATAATCAATCTAACATGAACCATTATCTCTGCAGCAAAGACTTAGCTGAGAGCCCCTGTGGGCAGGATCATACTTAAACATGCCTGACACTCACGGAACCCTGGATTCCTTACAAAACCCTGGGCCATACAAAATGTTCCACAGAGACATGGCCGGGCTGGATGTGAGAGTACAAAAGACACTATCTCATGAGGAGTTTGCTGACAGACTAGGGAGTGAACATGTCACCAAAAATCAAAGGATGATTTGTTCCCAAGCTTCTAAATTAACTGGTAAATACTAACTTATCAGGAGTGGGATTATCCTTCAGTTTCAAACTCAAGGTCAATAGTTTTTGCTTCTTGTAATTGAAAAGATATACATGAGGGGGACTCCCTGGTGGCACAAGGGGTTAAGCACCACACTATGAAGCAATCGGCAGCCTCTGCAGCACCAGTTCGAATCCCGGCCAGCTAGGGAGAAACCCACATGGTGCAGGAGACCTCTCCTGTCTTGCCCGCTGCTCCTCTCAGCAGTGTATTTCAGTCAATCTGCCTGTTCTGCTCCCCTCTCTGTCTCTGGTAGATCCTGTCACCCCCCAAATCTCTGGCCTGTACCCCAGCTGTAGTATGCATAAATAAATGAATCTTAAAAAAAAAAAGATATACATGGGACCCTCATTGTTTTTGCTAGCAATATTTCTTACAGGTCCTAAAAGATAATTGAATTTTAGCCTCTTTTTAAAATAATAAGAATGGTGTATTTTCCAGCAAAGGACAGAAGGCCACTTCTTCTATCATTTTGGCTTTGTATATTTTGCTTTTTAAAGCCTTTATTACAAAGCCACCTTCAAGGTGAATGCTCAGCACATATCTTACCTTTAATTCTTAGTACTCTCCTGTCACTTGAATCATTGAGCTCATTTTCTCCTAAGGTAAGGAGCTTTGATAATTGCATCAGCAACATCCATTGGGTTTGAAGCACCTAGCCTTCAACAGCACTCACTTTGTAATGAATGAACAAACATTTTGACTCTAACAGTAAATGATAAGTGCGTTTCCAGTAGAGTGTCTGAGAAGACAGGCCACATGGTAGATACCCCTTAAGCAATTAGTTTGTCTATAAACTGCTGGGATAAGACCTCTGGTCTCAGTGCACACTCAGGGACACAAGAGAATCAGAAAGGTATGTGTGTAGATAAAACTGATAAAGTAAATTTCTAGTGTGCTCAATACATGTCTTGTTTTGGAATTGACAGCACATTACTTTCATAATCAATGTGGTTCACTTAAAGATTAAAGGAAGAGATTGATCATTATCATAATCTCCATAGATAGCATCTGGGTTAGCGTTGGTGAATGTTGATAATATAAACATCAGGAAAATGATTGTTTTAAGGGAAGAGAGGGAGTAGATGAAATATATATCAAATTCCTACTCATATCTGGAATGCTAAGCCAAAGAATTCAGCATAATTGAGATAATCAAATTGTTCAAGTAAAACATTTGACACCTGTGAAGATATACTTCTCATTTTTCCAATAACATGAAAAATTGATTTTGAAAATAACCTTTGGTGATTCTGTGCCAATTCCATTGCTACTAGGAATTGACATAGAAGAATAGATTACACAGCCTGGATAAAACCTCTATGGCATTTGTTTCCTGTAGCCTTAAAGAATCTTCACTGACCACTCTGAGTAAGAAAAAATGCCACAATATTTATTCCCAAATAGCTAAGCTAGTTCTGGCTAGCTTCTATTTTGGGAAATTACATGTTGCCAACATAAAGAATTCCTCACATTATTTCTCTTATAAAGCTATTCTTCATCTTCTGCCCTGTGGTAAAACTGTGCTTTCATAGATATACATGAAACTGTCTGTCTTGTTGGCAGAAGGGAGAAAGTAGTGGTTTCTTTAAATCAAGGCCATTTTTTCAGATAATAGATTGCCGAATCCACTCAAGCATTTTCCAATAACCAACATTCTTATACTTCACGTGGTAGCTGTATAGGATATATCTCAATGTCATTTATTGGGTACAACAAAATTCATGAGTTCAACATACTCCTTTTCCTCTGAAAATAAAGGTATGTGGTAAGGCAAGTCATAATTGGAACAGCAAATGTGCGGATAAAATTTCATAGAAAAATATCCTTCCCTTTCCAGCCCATTATAGACATCGGTATTGCCAACATTCGCTAGGAAACCTTCCTTACCATGATGTTCAGTGGAGCCACAGCTTGAATGTGACGATTGCAACTCAAGTCTGGATTATTGAAATCCCAGGTATATTGTGCCAATAGAACTAAAAATAAACAACATTTTCTGCTCCAACACAAAGTGGCCTATGTAAAGCTGTGAAACTATGTTCTACTTTGACTTCTGAAACACAGTGTTGAGTCTGGTGGGAAGCAAGCAGGCAACATCAAACTGAGGCAAGATCTTTTTTCCAGAAGCAGTACTTGAAAATCTGTCCACAGTTCTAAGTCTGCTCCTAGTATTTCTGAGACCTCAGCAACATCTTAACTGTGTGCTCATATGCCTTATGTCTAAATCATTTAAGTACATACAGTTAATAAACCAATACATAACATATTCTAATCTCCATCCTTGACAATTTGTACCTTCATGATGATATAGAAGCCTAAAGCTTTGTTGGATTCATTTATTCTATGAATTGGAACTCTCATCCACTCTTCAGTTAGATCTTTTGGGGGTTCAGGGATTTTTTAAAAAGATTTATTTATTTATGCATACAAGAACTGTGGTACAGGCTAGAGATTTGGGCGGTGAGAGGATCCACCAGAGACAGAGTGGGGAGCAGAACAGGCAGATTGACTGAAATACACTGCTGAGGGGAGCAGTGGGCGAGAAAGGAGAGAACTGTCTCGCTTTGTGGTTTTCTCCCTGGCTGGCCGGAGATTGAACTTGTGCTGCAGATGCTGTGGATTGCTTCATAGTGTGGTGCTTAACCCCTTGTGCCACCAGAGAGGCCCCTGGGTTCAGAGATTTTTAACTTTTCTTTTACTACTGCTAAATCCAAAGTGCAGTTCCTATAAACACTAAAAGAACCCTAGTGGAGTGTTGTCTGGGAAGCAGGTAACACAATTTGTACTATTAACTGTAAACTATCATTGTTACCTCGTAAGCATTATCTAATTCAATAAATATTAATGGCAGTGATAATGATTATTAAGTTACAAAAATAAATTACATTTGCATTGTTTGTTATTTTTGAAAGAAAAGTTCTTCTTTTCATTTTGATTATTGTTCAATTTTATATTTCCTTGTGGGCTATGATTTCACCATGCTGGGTTCCTCTGACCACTCTTCATTGCCAGGTAGTATGTGTTAATATAAAGTTATGCACTGAAAAAGTAATTGTCACCACAAATCTACCAGGCAATGCCACAAGCAAGAAAACATTGTTATCATGACAACTAAGAACCATTCTTCTTTCAAATATATATTTTTGAACTTACCCCAAATCCTCTTTCTTTTATAAATGCCCAAAAAACTCTAAATAGAATAGAACTAAGGTTTTTTGTGAACATTGAAGACATTATGAAATCTTTTCCCCAGAACTCTTGAAGTATGCTTTGGAAAGTGCTAAGTAGTACACAAATTCAAGTAAAACTTCAGGTTACAAGCTATACTTTACTGAACAAGGAGAGTATAGTGTAGTTATTTCATTTTGCCAAGTTTGCCCTATGGCATCTTGTTACAGGCATCTGGTTATTCCTGTCACTGCATTCCACATTTCTGATAGACGACTGAACACATGTCTACTTTGAACATTACAGACATGGAAAGTAAACTCTGCTGTGAGTTACCCACCACCTACCCATCCATCACTGGGGTAAGGCAGTTGTCTTACACTGTATCATCTCCTTCAGAGTGCTGCCAGACACTGGGATGTGGTGTGGAACTGGAGGGAAAAAACAAATAGCAAAGGTTTGGGTAAGGTGTCAGTTGATAATGCACCTTAAACAATCTTTTTATTAATAGTTTAATATGTAAAACTCTTTAAAAATGTCTGAATTTAGAGGAATGTGATGAGATTGCTGAGGTGGGGGGGATGAAGAGGGAGAGGTGGAGGAGGAAATGTTGACTCTGACTTGGCTTGTAAAATATGATACTCTATATATTTCATTTTGGTGCGAAATAATATTTGTTCTTGATTTGGGACCAAGATTAAATAGAGAAAAGTTATGACTCTCAAATATTGATATATCCAACCAGAATGTGAAGGTGAGTAAGGAAGTGGGGGTGGGGGTGGGGGTTGGCAATGAAAAAGAAAACAACTTTGGGCAAACAAACAAGAAAACACTAGAAAGGAAATATAGACCTTGAAAGCTTTAATATTTGTGATTTACTTATTGAGGGTAAGGTAATTGTTTAAATGTTTTGTAGCAACATTTTATTTAATCCCTCCTTCCCCAAGAATTCTCTGGCAAGTATCTCTCTTCTATAAATAAGAAGACCAAGACTCAATTGAATGAGTCATCTGGCCTCCCCAGCTACTGATGAGACAGGGGACTAACTCACTTGGGAGAATCTGGCAGCTCCACCCTCAACCAGTACAGAGCACCACTGTCTTAATGTCCCTTAGAGAAAAGTCAGCTTCTTCTTCAATAATTTCTATACTGTCCTTAGTTGATTGATTAGGTTTGCTTACACCACACATGGGGCGAATTCAAAAGCCAGTCTTCTGCAACTAGACCTAATGCCTCAGATCAACATCAAGAGTAGCTTCTGCATGGGAACCAGTCTCTGTTCCTAAGAGGTGCTAAGGGGAGGGTGTTGGGCATGGCGTGCAACCTCCAGAGCTCTCCAAGGAAATATGTGTGTCACACAAATGGAGAAAGACACAGATCTCATGTGATGGTTGTCCTTTTGAAATAAAACAAAATAAAACAAAACAAAACAAAAAGCAGCATTTTGATCATCTTGAAATTAAATGTTTCAAATTTCTTATATAAGTAAAGAAGAAACTTCAGTCTTCTTCCCTTTGAAAAAATGGTTTTTGCTTCCCCCTTCCCTTAGTTCAATCATGACACAGCTCACCCCTTCCCTAGAGCAGGTCAGAAACAATGAAAGTCTGCTTTCTCTACATGCAGTTTTTATGTAAACAACTACGTGTATATATATACGTGCATATATATACATATATATGTATATATGTATATGTGTATATGTATGTATACATGTAGTTGTATATACATATATATATATGTGTGTGTATATATATATTTTCAGATCCACAAATGAACTTCCTTCTCTATTTTATAAAGTTCTTGCTCAGGAGCATCTCATCCTATCCCTCTTTCTCATCCCCTTCTATAGCTGTTTTAAGGTCAGGAAGTGAAACAATGAAATTAACTCCCAAAAGCTTCTCTGCCCCTCCTATCTCTGAAACCATGGGAAATATCAATTTGCTTGTCTGCTAAATGGGCTGTTAGGAGGAATACTTAAGAAACCATACACACTGAAAGCCTGCAAAAGTATGTGCCCTTTGCAAAGAAGGTACTTAATGAATGATGGTCTGTTATTATTAGGAAGTTAGGGGCCAAATTGCCTTTAGACCTCAACACCTCCACATATGCAGGCTCCAACTAAACCCCAGAGGCTTGTTTTCCTAAACAAAGAAATGTCTTGGGGGACATGAGTTAATGACAAGTCTTCTAACAGTGTTGCAGTGCTAAAATTTCTTTCTTCCTACATCTTTCCCTATTTTGTCCTTAACAAGCACCACCTCCCAAGTGATGAGTAGGGAACACATGATCTATGAAAGAGCAGAC